>NC_092645.1:57307970-57619254 GCF_039555335.1 Amphiura filiformis | reverse complement strand
AACAATTTCTACACCAATTTAATATGTACTCAGGTGGAACCTTGCTTTTTTTAATTTTCATTTCTTTTTATGTAACAAATTCAGGTTTTTCCATTACATGGGGCCGCCGGGCAATACAAATTTAATGCTAACATTGAATGAACGCAGAATCAAGAATGGGCGTTTCTAGTACATACAGCGCCTGACTCTACCTGAGGACCTAGCCTAAGTCCCATGGGCTCCAAGAGTGGCTCTCCATACACACATGAACAAATACAATGACGGGTCGCCATTGCTCTCCATACACAAATGATCAAATACAATGGCGAGTCCATGCAAATGAGCCAAATATGAGCAGACCCTCTCAAGGGTCTGCTCTGTGATACCACACTGATCATACTGATCTTTATGTTATTACAGCGAGGCCCACATACAATGTTCAACACAAAGTGAACGATGTTATAACTTGGAGGGCTAACAAACCAACACCGCCAAATTCGACTGACGTGTGTACAACGTGGGATGCTATGAGGAAATTGAATACTCGTTGTCTGATCATGCATGTGTGTTTATGGTTCGGATAGCGGTTACTTAGCAACTCTTGTTCCGCTTTGGGTTTATTGAATACACTCTATATAAAGTCATCAATATGTCGTTTCCAGTCCTTGGCTGAACTATTGGGTTCAGCTATTAATTTTTAAATAATTCTGTTACCCCATAGCATTAAAAAAACTAGTATTTTGATAATTAAAATAGCTGAATGCGGTATGCAGCTGACTGGGGTGGTTACGGTCGTTAAAACCACTAGAACCACAAACCGCTGAAATATGGATATCCAACTAGTTTGCCCAGAGGGTTACAAAGAACCGCTAACCGCGAAATATGGATATCCAACTAGTTTGCCCTTGGAGCTTCAAAAACCACTCACCCCGAAATATGGATATCCAACTAGTTTGCCCCGCAGGGCTACAAAGCACCATTAACCCCGAAATATGGATATCCAACTACAATCCCTGAAATACCGTAGAAACCCGTCTACAAGGAATAGTAGCGACTGTGATGATAGCATATTTCACGCTAGCGCCCTCCACAATATTATATCATTATGGAATTTGAGCAAATCATTTACCGACACAAGCAGGTATACAATGTATTATTTTATCTGTATTTCGCATCTCACGAGCATAGCTCACTTGGCAAGGCATAAGACTTTGGTTCTTTAGATCGGAAGATGGGGAGTTCGAGCCTCATCACGGTCACACAAACTTTTATAAACAAAATATTGTTCAAACTTTTCATTTATATTTTCTTGCATTTTCTAAAGACTCCTTTCGTGATCATTATTTTTTTCATATTTAGTTTAATTTATTCTATTGTTTTTCTTTTATTGTTTCTTTTCTTTGTCTTTTTTTCTTGTTTAATTTTATTTTTTCTTTATTTGTGACGTGTCATGTCAAAAGGAGACACTTTTGGGCAGGATCGTAAATGGAGAAACAGCCAAAAATCTGCCCGGGGGTAAATTTTTCACAATTTGGGTTTGTTCTTGCGAATTTGTGATGTTATTAATGTTAAAAATATTGTCTGATAGTTTCAGACCGGAATATAACTGGCATCTTGTATTTTTTGAGACATTTTTCAACGTAATTCCTACTCTCAACATTGTCCATAATATTTTAAAGGCCGATATCTCAATTTCCAATTTTATAATACCATAACTTACGAACTCAATATCTTCGCTTAGGAATGTCCGATTTCATTGGGAAAAGCGGCATTGTGGAGCAAAATATCTCTTTATTTAAGATATGTAAAAACCTCAAAATTGATAACCTGCCCAAAAGTGTCTCCTTTTGACATGACACGTCACATTTTCTTTGATTCATATAATATTGGCAGGATAAGGAGAGGAGGAACTAAAGACCCATTCAGTGATTTGCTCATCCGGACGATCGTAAAAATCATCAAAATTCACCTTTGTCATTGTCATAGATGTGGTAACATAGCCTGCTAGTGGTTCAGCAGAAAACCGTGTGACACATAATATACATTTGGCTACATTTTATTAGGCAAAATAAAAAAATAAACATGTTTCACGTCCCCTCCCGCTTCCTTTTTTTAGGTTTCCTCAAATATATTTTTATTTTTTGATATTTTGTTATAACTTTTCAAAAAATATGTCTAGGAAGTTGGAATACTTTCTATAGCCTTGTTAAGATACAAGAAACATTTTAGGATGGTTTTGTGATCATTGGAGGGGTGTAACTCTCAAAACAACAAATAAAAAGGGCCTCCTCCTTTTTCCAGGCATTTATTGTATACGCTAAAACAGCTCTAAGTATGGGTATTTACACTAATTTTATGATAAAAATAGAAAATAAAAAGCCCCTCCTCCTCCTTTTTTTGAAAACCGGACGTGAAACATGTTTTATTTTTACTTGGCCTTATACGATAAATACGAATTTATTAAACACTAGCGGGACACCCGCGCTTCGCGCGGGCCCCGCTAGATGAGTAAATGGAAGCGTTCACTCAAACAGGAGGAATTACTGTACAGGTAGACTCACTGAAAATTAGGCCTACCATTTTGTGTCCTTCTTTTCTTTTTCCCTCCCGCACCCTTACAATTTATGTCTTCGTAGGCCTAATCTCGTTATCCCGTATCACCATAACCCGTCACGAAAGTCAAGCGGCGCGTCTTGTCGCCGACCGCGCTTAACGGCGCGTTTATGCTAGACACGTGGGCGCGTTGGTTGGCATTTGGCCGTAAACAAACTACGGCTATAAATTTGCCCGAAAAACTCACTTTTTTACTTATTTTGAGGCCAATTCTTGACCGTTTCCAACCAAATTAATAACAGGACATTCCCGTATATTCCTCGATCTCCCGTATGAATTTGGCGACATTTGGATCCAAGCTGACGGAGCCTTTCGATCTTCATACATAGATAGATAGATAGATAGTCACAACATTCCCCTATTTATAGTAAGATGGTAACAAATATTCTCTAGCAGATCGGTTATACGATGGAACTGGTAGGCACTAGGCCTATTATAAATTCGGGATATTAAATATCTTCCTGACGAGACAGATCTGCGCATGTGGTCAAAGACGATTCCTTACTAGCCACAGACCGTCCGCTGGAATTAGTTGAACATGAACCATTCGCTATGGCTGTTGGTCGGACCTCTCATCTCTCCACATCGATTGTGACCTATAATCCCGACATTGCCCTTATGAACTCACATCCTCCTGTTTTATTTCAATACGCTGGCGAAGTTACGTAATAATCGGATTTACTAACATAGCAATAGGTGAAAACAATTTTTGAATATACCGCGTTATACACTGATACGTTCAGGCGGTACCTCTTCATTGAACCATATCATGCTGCACCTGTAAGATTAGTATCTTTGAAAAGACCAGTAGGCCTATTGTATTCAATCTATGATTGCAGACATACACAGTACAGGTGATGAGTGTAACCTGCTTGTAGCGCAGCGCGATATGTTCAAAATTGTTTTCACCTATTGCTATGGTAATTAATCCGATTAATTACGCAACTTCACCAGCGTATAATGGCCGAATAAATTTTGACCATCACTTGGCTTGTTGGATTCGTCTATACTACAATTCGCTGTCGAAGTGACGTAATAATCGCAATAACTACCATCAAGCAGATTGCACTAATCACCCGCGTATGTCACCAAACATAGATTGAATACCACTCTTTTCATAAATACTAATCTTACATGGCGAGTGATTAGCATTTCTTTGACAACTATGGTTTAATGCATAGGTGCCACGTGAACGATGAAGTGCAGGGCTATATATTCGAAATTGTATTCATCAATTGCTATGGTAGTTAATCCGATTAATTACGTCACATCGACAGCGAATAGCCTATGAGTATGGGTTCAAGTGGAACAAAAAATAGTGTATGTCCATTGCTAGCTATATGGTAATTAATCATGTTAGTGTTTACATCACTACTTCGGTGAAGACAAGAGAAGTGTGCCTTCTCTACCAACGCCTGTGATATAACAGGTGCAAGCGAAACAAAATTGAATGACCAGAATAGTTTCCTTTGTCAGATGAATTGATTGAAGTTTTTGAAGACACTCTATTCTTGATGGGACAATAGATTCAAATATGGAATAATTATTATTCCTCATCTATTTTTTTTATTGAAAAAACTGCAATTGTGGCAACAGAACAATATTTATTTTGATTTCATTTCAAGTAGAAACAAAATCGTGCTTAAGCCAAAAACGCACCCTACCTACCATTCCTCAAGAATTGGGATGGCACAAAGGTGCAACATAGGTTTTTATTGCAAAGACGAGGACAGACAAGTAGTTACAACACATCTGTCTAACCGTGGGTTTCGCTATTATTTATAATAAATGCTTTTACTAGTTTCTATAAAACCACAAAATTACTTTTAAAAAACTATAAAAAAAACTTTAAAAAATTAAAAAAACACCTAAAATTAAAAGTAGAAATGTAGATTTGAAGAAAGATAAAAAGAACATGTCAAAAAGTTAAAATTAAACGAGAATGAAAAAACGGAACCGGTGCCCGGACCATGCTCTCTTCAGCATGTCTTCAGTTCCAAAGTCTGACGCTCTATCAATTGAGCTATACGATCCTGATATACGAAACAGTCGTTATTATGTCAATACAATTGATTGGTGTTACAACATACTTAGATGGGATGCATAGCCACCCAGTGCCAGTATATATTTGCTCAAACTCCAAATACAAAAAGCAACCAATTTTATTGAGGGCGTTTCTTAGGTATATCCTTGTAGACGGGGTTTTACGGTATGTCTTGAAACGTTAAAGCGTCTTTAGGGGAAAATAAGTCCCCCCACTCCCCCGTGCAATGTTGAAACGTGCAAATGTGTTCAGCGTGTCTCTAAAGTGTCACAACATTGAATGATGGGGGTGGGGAAGGAAAAATGTTAATTGATGGCCCAGCTTTCTTCTAATTCCAAATATTGAACATTTTTATCCACATTAAAAATACACTTTTGATTTCATTCAAGATGCCTAAAGCGTTTGACGACATATTTCGGGATTGTCTGAGGCAATCGCTAAAATTAACATCTGATTTTAATCTTTTGGCTATAACTTTAAAACTACTTGATAGAATCACTCCAAATTTTCAATGAAGATTAGTTAGTGCATAAGCTATGATGTGGGTATAAAATAAAACAACTAATTGTATCAATTTTGACTATATCGCCCTGCACTACAAGCAGGTTGCACCCATCACCTGTGTATGTCTACAATCATAGATTGAACACAGTAGCGCTCTTTTCAAACATACTAATCTTACAGATGTGAGTGATCAGCATGATATAGTTCAATGCATAGGTATCGCGTGAGCGCTGCAGTGCAGGGCAATATAGTCAAAAAACGACCATGATATAGTTCAATGCATAGGTACCGCGTGAAAAAATTTCCATGACTATATTTATTAATAGATAGGCTATGGTGTGGGCACAAAATAAAACAACTCATCTTTTATTTAGGTAGTGGTCAAATAATTCTTTTGTACTCCATCCATTTGCATATCTTCTGGAGCGTGCCTATAGAGGAGATGATTTGAACTAATGACCTTATGTGCAAGCACTCTATAAGTAAATACTTATGAAACGTATGAAATTTGAACGTGTGTGGGTGTGAGGGGTATCTTACAATTGCTATAGTGCCCATATTCATGACCTTTAAAGATGTCCGGATCTATGTGTGTCTTTATTACAATTTTTAAAAAAACCAATCAATTATCATGCCATAGATAAATTAGGGTTTTAAAACTTATTTTCGTGTTTCACAATGTCAATTGTCATGAATATAGAAGAATAGTTTATCTTACAATTGCTATAGTGCCCATATTCATAACCTTTAAAGATGTCCGGATCTATTTGTGTCTTTATTACAATTTAAAAAAATCAATTATCATGCCATAGATAAATTAGGGTTTTAAAACTTATTTTCGTGTTTCGCAATGTCAATAAGTCACACACAAAAAAAAAAAGACAAAAAAAAAAGGTGAAACTGTTGGGGCTCGAACCACTAGCCTTTCGTTTCATCGTCTGAAGTACTATCCATTACACCACGCTGTCATATTGAAATAATTACGGGATTCCGTTATATATGGGTGCGCATTGCATTCTCGTGATTATGAAAATGGTAAACCTCGACAGACGATTTACATTTGCTAAAATCAGGAAAATGTAAATAATGTTAGAGCTAACAAAACGGTAAATAGTAAAATTAGATGTACTTTTTACCAAGCTTTCAAACAAAACACTTTAGAAATAAAAGTTGACACCAAATCGGCCTAAATTATGAATTTTGTCAACGGTTTACCATTTCTAAATTAAAGAAACTCCTTGTATTAATATTCAGTATTAGACTATGGTAAACCGTCAAATCACTATGTGATTCAATGGGACGATTTACAATCGCACTTTACCATTTCAAGCAAATAAAATGATCAATTTTCAAGATATCTCTGCATGAGTAGGCCTACTTCATGAGCGTACTAATGCGATTTTTTATTGGTTCGTTTTGTTTTGTTTTTTGCTTGGGTGGGGTGCGTTTGTCTGAAAAAGGTGAAAAATTTCGTTTTTTGACTATATTGCCCTGCACTGCAGCGTTCACGTGATACCTATGCATTGAACTATATCATGCTGATCACTCACATCTGTAAGATTAGTATGTTTGAAAAGAGCGCTATTGTATTCAATCTATGATTGTAGACATACACAGGTGATGGGTGCAACCTGCTTGTAGTGCAGGGCGATATAGTCAAAATTGATACAATTAGTTGTTTTATTTTATATCCACATCATAGCTTATGCATTAACTAATATTCATTGAAAATTTGGAGTAATTCTATCAAGTAGTTTTAAAGTTACAGCCAAAAGTTTAAAATCAGATGTTAATTTCAGCGATTGCCTCAGACAATCCCCGAAATATGTCTTGAAACGTTAAAGCGTCTTTAGGGGAAAATAAGTCCCCCACTCCCCCGTGCAATGTTGAAACGTGCAAATGTGTTCAGCGTGTCTCTAAAGTGTCGCAACATTGAATGATGGGGGGTGGGGAAGGGAAAAGTGTTAATTGATGGCCCAGCTTTCTTCTAATTCCAAATATTGAACATTTTTATCCACATTAAAAATACACTTTTGATTTCATTCAAGATGCCTAAAGCGTTTCAACGACATATTTCGGGGATTGTAGTTCACCTCGCATGGCTACAAAGAACCACTTAGCGCGCAATATTTTTTACCTCAAAAAAAGAATTAATATCTACCAAAAAACGTTTCAAAACGTAAAAAGCGGCCAAAGTTTTAAAAATCTTTCCTGTGTGGCTTTTCACCCTTTTTTAAACTTGGTCCCATTTATGAAAGTTTTTAAAGACCCATACGAAGTCATCTATAGGCTACTTGTTGGTTTTCTTAGTTGTCAATGTTTATTTTGTAGAGCAAATGAATTAATGTTCGTGCGTAATTGTTTTTTTCCGTATAGACGTTATAATGTATTTTGTAGCAAATATACTCACTTTGTTAAATTCTTCATCGTCATGTGCGATTCTGCGCCTTATGTACAGATGTAGGCCTATATGTAGCAGGTTGACACACAGTCAATTTGCTAAGTATATATAATACTCTACTACTCTTTGTGATCACGCAATATAATAAAACATAAACCTTGAAATGTTTTTGATAATACATACGGTAGCCTACGTCATATTGCACCGCTTTCGAACAGTCTTAAACCTATAAGAGTACATTGTTGCATGTAAAAATTAGGACTCATTCTTCATGTTAATACTACTTTACTAAATGGGACCAAGTTTAAAAAAGGGTGAAAAGCCACACAGGAAAGATTTTTTTTTTTTGTCCGCTTTTTACGTTTTGAAACGTTTTTTCGTAGTTATTAGGTGTAGCTGACAATAGAACACACTCAAAAGAAGGACCAAAACAAGCTCAAATTAAGACCAAAATAAGCTCAAAGTTGGATGAATGCACTTGAATGTTGGATCAGTCAATACAGTCACAATAGGAAGAAGTACTTTACTCAAGAGGGCACTCAAGTGAAGTGGATTCAGTAAATTTGGCTTGAATTGGTCTTACTTTGAGCTAGTTTTTGAGTGGTTCAGCTTATTTTGGTCTTACTTTTGAGTGTTTTGGTCCAACTTTTGAGTGTTTTTTATTGTCATCCTATGCTAATTCCCCATTCAAGCTGGAAGATTAAAAGAAGGATGATTTTTCCAATTTAAGACACTGTGTAACTTAATATTTCTTTAGGAATTACACAAAGGTGTGGGGATATTAAAATAAATCAAGTTATTTTCAATAATTATTCATCAGCACCATTTCCTTGATTTCCATATAGGCCCTAGATCCAGCTTTCATATCCTCTACTGGGGGGTTGCTCTGGAATAACCCATTATATTGTATGGACAGATACCATAAAAACTCAATAGTTAGCATATGTGCTTACTATCGAGCGCTTTTGAAAACATGACATTTTTACCAACTGAGCTAATGGGGTTGAGATACATTTGCAGGTTTACTTATTCGTATATAACTATGTGCATCGATGACTTGCTCAAAACCCTTTACACTTTTATGGGGCTCTTCATGTTTACACGTTTTAAAAGCGCTCGATAGTAAGCACATATGCTAACTGTTGAGTTTTTTGTCTCGCCTGAACTTTGTTCAGGATGGGACTTAGTAATCACTATTTCTGTCTGTCCGTCCGTCCGTCCGTGTGTGTGTGGGGGTGTGTGTGTGGATGTATGTGTGTCCGTCCGGAGCTGTATCTGGGGAACCGTAAGACTTACGGCGACGCTACTTGGTGGGAGGAAGGGTATCCAAGTTTGCTCCGTAACCGTATGTTTTCGGGAAAAATATGCAAATTAACATAGCTAATTTGCATAATTTATGCGCAAATCAGCGCAAATTGATAGCGGAGTTTGTGGACAGACTATCTCAAGATCCGTCGGGCGCATGGTAACGAAACCTGGTGTCAGCTATGATACACATCTGCTGATCACCTGATTAGTTTTTTTCCCCCTTTTCATATAGTTTCCCCTTTTCGAATTTCCCCCTTTTCATATAGTTTCCCCCTTTTCGAATTTCCCCCTTGTCTTTTCCCCCTTTTCGAATTTCCCCCTTTTCATAGAACCCCCTTTTCGAATTTCCCCCTTTTCATATAGTATCCCCCTTTTCGAATTTCCCCCTTTTCATATAGTTTCCCCCTTTTCGAATTTTCTTTTCACCTTTTACATAATACCATTTTAAAAACAGATATCCCCCATTAAAATAGTTTCTCCTTTCTTAAATTTTTACTCCCTTTTTTTTTTTTTTTTCGTTTGACGATGCGTAGGCTTTACCAGTAGGCACCGACCATCTATAATAGTGCCAACCTTCATGCTTCGATCGTGCATACATGTACTTCGATATTGAAATAGGTCCAGCCTACACGTTGAAAGCACGTGATTGTCTGATACAAATTCTTGAGCTAAATAAAATGAATAAAATGATACTTATTATGTAATTTATGAATTCTAATTCTATAGGATATAGATCGACATTTAAGAAAAATCATAATCTGAATTATATCATGCAACTAAATATAGACCCAGGAAAAGGCCAGGAAATTGGAATTCGAATCAATTAGATTGCCTTATTAATCGACTCGTTATTATTTTGGACTTGTCTCGACTTTAAAAAAAGACTAGGCTTAATTGCTACTTAATTCTTCATCTAACATATAGGGCCTACTAATTCTTTTTGGATTTTTGAGGCGTGCACCACTGACCGAAGTCCCCGGTTCATTTGTCTGGTCAATTGAATATATGCCATAGAGCCTTTGATTAGAAAGCACATTTTTATTGTTAACGGGATTGTTGACAAACAAAGAATAGCGAAAATTACTCGGAACTGGCTTTAAAAATAAAGTTGCATAAAATCACACAGCCACACTTGTCATAAATATGCAATGCCCATTTTGTCCAGGCCCGTTTTATAAATGTATGCTTTTATTGTCATTTCACTGGTTAAGACCGCTTGTTTTAAACTTTGGTGCTAACTTTAAAAAAACCCTTTTGAATATATAGCACAAACAATTCTTATTAAGTTATTAGGCCTATCTAGGCTTCTGTAACAATGGCAGCCAGTTGTTTGTTGTCTCTGACATATCCCTGTTTAGACAAGTCATACTTTCAAACATCGTTGCTATGAATTTGACCAGCATAAATATTTATGCATGCCATTTCACCCGTTTAACATTCTGAACATCATTTGGTTTATCAATCATATCGGGTTTGCTCTTTGTACAGCCCCTCTATAAACGTACATAAAAGTTGACGGATCCCTAACCCATTGAATTTAGCGGGCGCTTGCACAACAGGCTATAAATCTACCTACGTTGGTATCCAAATTCATGTAGAACGCCTTTCCAATAATGGATGTAGCGGAATGAGCTCTAGTGAGTGCACGGTACTCTCCAGGGTCCAGGCTTACTGGTAAAGCCTACGCACGGAAAACGGGGAGTACCCAAACAAAAAGGGAGTATTAAAAACAAAAAGGGAGTATTAAAAACAAAGAGGGAGTATTATTTAAAAAGGGGGAAACTATTTAAAATGGGAACCTATTTGTGAAAAGCGGAGGAAAGTTAAAGGGATTATTTGTAAAAAGGGGAACTATTTACAAAATGGGTGAAAATAAAAAGGGTATTATTTGTAAAGGGGTAATTCGAAAACGGGGAAACTATTTGAAAAGGGGAAATTAAAAAGGGGAAACTATTTGAAAAGGGGTGATTCGAAAAGGGGAAACTATATGAAAAGGGGAAATTCGAAAAGGGGAACTATTTGAAAATGGGGAAAGTCGAAAAGGGGGAAACTATTTGAAAAGGAGAAAGTCGAAAAGGGGAACTATTTGAAAAGGGGAAAGTTAAAAGGGAAAATATTTGAAAAAGGGGGAAAGCATTTCGCAAAAAGGGGGAAAACTGAACATTTGGGGAGATGAATTATAAAAGGGGGAGTTTGGCGGAGATCAGACACCGTACAGATGTTCACTAGCACCCCCCATGTGGCCCCCTCCCACACACTCGAAGTTGAGGGGGGGGTCAAAAATTTAATTAAATAATGTTTTTATATTGCGCATTATATATATCAATTTCGGCCATGTAGGCCAAGTTATTAGGCCAAAAAAAGACTTAAGAATGTCTCTCATGTACAAAAGTATAGGAAACTGTACATTTAAAACAACCTTTTTAGGGTGAAGGAAGCATTTTTTCAAAAAAATGTTTAAAACGGGTTTTTATGTCAAAAATGTCTCTGTTGGGGTGCTACATCGAGTCAAATGTTCGGAAGATTATTTCGGGGTCATCTGAGGTCACCCAGGGGTCATCTGAGGTCAAATTACTAAAACTGTCGTATGGGCATGAAACTTGGTGGGTACAATCAACATTTAGAGTAAAATGTTCGGAAGATTCTTTCGGGGTCATCCGAGGTCACCCAGGGGTCATCTAAGGTCAAATTACTAAAACTGTCGTATGGGCATGAAACTTGGTGGGTACAATCAACATTTAGAGTCAAATGTTCGGAAGATTATTTCGGGGTCATCCAAGGTCACCCAGGGGTCATCTAAGGTCAAACTACTAAAAACTGTCGTATGGGCATGAAACTTGGTGGGTACAGTCAACATTTAGAGTAAAATGTTCGGAAGATTATTTCGGGGTCATCCGAGGTCACCCAGGGTCATCTGAGGTCAAATTACTAAAACTGTCGTATGGGCATGAAACTTGGTGGGTACAGTCAACATTTGGAGTAAAATTTTCGGAGGGTTATTGCGGGTTCATCCGAGGTCACCTAAGGGTCATCTGAGGTCAAATTACTAAAACTGTCATATGGGCATGAAACTTGGTGGGTACAGTCAACATTTAGAGTCAAAGTTTCGGAAGGTAATTTCGGGGCCATCCAAGGTCACACAGGGGTCATCTGAGGTCACATTACTAAAACCTGCCATATGGGCATGAAACTTGGTGGGTACAGTCAACATTTAGAGTCAAAGTTTCAGAAGGTAATTTAGGGGTCATCCAAGGTCACCCAGAGGTCATCTGAGGTCAAATTACTATAAACTGTCGTACGGGCATGACACTTAGTGGAAGGGCATTTCAGGGTCACCAGGGGTCATCTGAGGTCAAATTACTAAAACTGTCGTATGGGCATGAAACTTGGTGGGTACAGTCAACATTTAGAGCCAAATTTTTGGAAGGTCATTTTTGGGTCATCCAAGGTCACCCAGGGGTCATCTGAGGTCAAATTACTTGAAACTGTTATATGGGCATGAAACTTGGTGGGTACAGTCAACATTTAGAGTCATGTTTTTGAAAGTCATTTCAGGGGTCATCCAAGGTCACTCAGGGGTCATCTGAGGTCACATTACTAAAAACTGCCATATGGGCATGACACTAAGTGGTCACTGTCAACATTAAGAGTCAAATTTTTGGAAGGGCATTTCAGGGTCACCCAGGGGTCATCTGAGGTCAAATTACTAAAAAAATGTTGTATGGGCATGAAACTTGGTGGGTACAGTCAACATTTAGAGCCAATTTTTTGGAAGGTCATTTTGGGATCATCAAAGGTCATCCATGGGCATGACACTTGGTGGTTACAGTCAACATTTAAAGTCCAATTTTTGGAAGGTCATTTCAGGGACATCTGAGGTCACCCATGGGTCATCTGTGGTCAAATTTCTAAAAACTGTCACAGGGGCATGAAACTTGGTGGGTATAGTCATCATTTAGAGCCAAATTTTTGGACATTCATTGCAAGGTCATCTGAGGTCACTCAGAGGTCATCTAAAGTCAAATGACTAAAAACTGTTGTATGGGCATGACATGTACAGTCAACATTTAGAGCCCAATTTTGGAAGGTCATTTTGGGGTCAGTAGGGGTCATCTGAGGTCAAATTAGTAAAGAGTTGTCGGATGGGCATGAGACTTGGTGGGTAGGCCTACAGTCACCATCAGCCAGGTAATTGTGCCCAGCCGAGACCCACCAAAATTTAGGGATCAAAGGTCAAATTCCAATATTGGTCCAATCAAGCTCAAATTGAACAGGCAAATCGCCATGGGTTGTTGCAGGTTCATTTACTTCTACCAAAAGTAATCGTAAAAGCAGGCGATCGCGAAAGCAGGCGAGACTCGTGGTTTGAGAACCGCCTTGTATGGTATTGTAATAGCCATGTAAACCTCTGATTTCAGGTGAAGAACATGGACAACACCTGTGCCTGCTGTGGGACAAGTCGTAAAAGGCGAAAGAAAATGATACCTCGACGTAGCCTGGCAACATGTGTACCAAGGTCAAAAGTGCTCTTAGCTTCTGAATTGGAAGACGAATGTGGTGTTACCGTTTCCCCCAGATCAAGGAAAGACACTTTTATATGCCAACCATGTGTGAATCTTATAGCAAAACTTCATACTGCAAAAACAATTTAATTGATGCCAGAGCTCAGTTGAGAACCACATGTCAACAATTGTGGTGTACTGGTAACAAGAGATCCAATGTGGTAAGTCAATAGACCTTTTCATACTGAGTAATTCCGATAAAACCTGAAGCCTGAAATAAGTTCCCCAATCGCGCGCGCATAAAAGTACCTCTTCAGCATCATGTACGGTGCGAAGTTCCCAATGTGTAACATGCATCATATTAACTACGATGAACTTTTCGATGGTCAATTTAGGGACGAGAGAGGTACTTTTGCCAAGGATACTCAACGTGCAATCAAGCGTGTGGTGGTAGCGTTGCGTAAGAGACTGACTGGGGAAGAGATGATGCACGTAAACAAAACGTTCTGTAAACAAAATTTAACTGACAAAAAATAATGGACATTTGTACATCTCTTTTCATTAGTATCTTATTTTGGAAATTTTACCCCGTGGCTAATAATTATTAGTAGGTATGTCCACTGTCAATAAATGTGCTACTAGAACGGTTTCCGATTTACTGTTGTGTGAATTTACCCACGTATTGTCAATGCAGACAAAAATCGATGCAGGAGGTCGCACGGTATGCAGTACTTGCATTGGCCCGATTTATACCTAAACAGGTTGTTTCAAGAAATTCTTGATTCCACCAGAAAACATTAACCAAACTCTTTCCTGATTGGTCAGTAAATAGAGAAGACCTTCCTTTATCAAGAGATCAACTTTTTGTAAAGAAAAATTAAATGAGATGAGAACTACAACAGGTTGAAGTGACACCATTCTGTGCATTAGGTCTTGAAACACATGCAATTATCTCTGAATTTGGATTGATTCAGACAAGCAAACTTAAAAAATTTAACTATTTTTGAAGACAAAATGTACAGGATGTTAAGAAATTAAAGAATATTTAAGGCTACCAAAAACCATCTCAAATTATGCACTTTTGACTACCATGTCGATTTCATATGCTATCCATCATATGGCTTCCATGCACACACAGTGCATTGCTCAATGTAGTAAAGATAACCTTTGAGTTGGAGCAAATTTCTCAAAATTGGTAGTGATTAATGTTACCAAACTTATGCCATGATGAAATATAATCATTTTTGAAGATAAAATGTGCTGACCTTAAAAGATTGAACAATGTTTAAGACTACCGCTATTCATTTGAAATAGTACACTTATTGTTCATCTCCTCTATAGAGATATTTTCCATGGTGGCCATCTATGATCATGCTTGAGGTTTCACCAAACAAACCATGGGTTTTGAGGTCTTATATTTTTAGTTGCATGTCAACAAAATCAATTAAATTTTCAGGATGATCTTATTTTCATGTTGTTATAAGCAAATATAATGTTCCAGATAACGCTAGTTAATAAATACATTAAGAAAAAAGTACCTTAAAATTGCACTTTCTGTTAGTACGAGGGCCGGTCAAAAAGTTCGTAGAACTCGGTATGCTACTTTGTCGCATACGGTATTGAATTTGGTATCATTTGAAAGCTTGTTTCTTCAAAACATTACTGCAAAGATATTATA
This sequence comes from Amphiura filiformis, assembly GCF_039555335.1. Lineage (NCBI taxonomy): Eukaryota > Metazoa > Echinodermata > Ophiuroidea > Amphilepidida > Amphiuridae > Amphiura > Amphiura filiformis. The sequence goes on along the minus strand of NC_092645.1, from coordinate 57,604,225 downwards.
TTTTTGCATCACTGTATATGGGCAGGACACTCTTCAGAGGAAGCCTACCTCCATGAATTCATAGGTACTACCAGAAGTGAATACAGGGTCAACATGGAAATTTCTCCCGACAGTGGTGAAAACTCAAATAAACATTAACAATGTAAAGTTGCTGTAAATGGTAATGAAGTCCTTGGTATTCAACAGCAACGAAATGGTTCTTAGAGTTCAAGAATGGAATGAGCGTCCTTGAAGATCATCCAAGGTTCAAAAGACTTGCTGACGGCACCATTAATGATATACGCGCTGGAAAAGTGTCATTGATAATGAATAAAGGGCAAAATAAGAAAGATGAGATAGCCACAAAATATGATAACCCTGATGAATGTGTTTTCAATATTAATCCATTAACATTTGGGTATTCCAGGGTGTCTTCTAGATGGGGTCCCGGAATCTTTATGTACAAAATTGATACAGGTTGACATATTCAGGTCCACACCTTCTATACACTTAGGATGAGGACCAAGGCAAGTTAAATCTATATGTGGCTAAAGGTGATAAGGCATACATTAATCACTGGATTTATGAGTGAATTTAGTGGAAGCACCTGGATCTCACACCCCTAAGAAGATCATCACTTTCGGTTACCGTGAGTGCAAGGTCTTCATCGCTGTTTCTGAGATCCAGGGATAGTCTTGATGACAGATCATTCGCCAAATGAAAGTACAATCATAGGCATATACCATACAATTTTGATAGCAAAATTGAGGCAAGCCATCATGTGAAGAAGGTTGATGGTAGTAATATGGCTGTTCTCGGATTTTGTCCTGTACGTTATTCTTAGTTTGTCAAGCTGCCATTCACGACAGAGGGGTCAGTTAATTAAAGTAACCCGATTGTGGTTCAGGCATGGCCTCCGGTAGTGAAACCTATTTTAGAATTTTAAGTCCTACCTTCATAATATCAGGTTTGCTGGTGATCAATGCTGGTGAGCCTTCACTGAAGAGTGGCTCAAGGAGCTACTGGAAGACTTCCATTTTGTTGACATAGAAGGTTTCAAGAAAAATTGCGACGGTACATTAAGGTATGTAGTGACCATGCTCAAGAGAGAGATAGAGAAAATTTGGCTAGTACTCTTTCAAGTACCTTGTTCTACGAACTTATTGACCGCCCCTCGTATTCCTTTTTGGACTTAAACATGTTCTAGCAGCCCTATATAAAACTGTGACACTCGAAAGGCCATATCTCTGGAATGAAATGTCCGATAAAGATTATTTAAATGCCAAAATGTTTCTTTCATCAATTCCCAGCCACTAAGTTAGGTCTGAATCAATTTAAAAGTACTTCAATTTTTAGTGGACATGCCTATTATTAGCCCCTAAAGATACTTAAATTTGAAATAATACAAAAACTTAAAACTTCGCAAAACCAAGTATGCAGCAATATACATGTACATGTATTTTCATTACGTTTCACTACCTGGAGAGAATTGATCAAAAATTGAATTCCCTCCTGAGGTTCATATCTGTCAATGAGTTGACCAGATCACAAGGATGTCATAGCTAAAGGCAGTACATGTATAACACTAATGGGTCAATGAGTTACATAAAAATGACCTTGTGTGGTATTTGATTCCCAGGAAGTGAGTTTTACCTGAGGCAATTTGTGGTTAAATGTTGATACCTCACTACAAGAGCATCGATTTGGTTGAAAAAGGAGGTGAGACATCAAATCTCTCCAAGTAACAAAAAGTAATGTTTGTCAGGGACTGCCTTTTGAGCAGAGCAAGAGGAATCACTCTCTACTGCTCTCCTTAAATCTGATATAGGAGAGTGATTTTTAGCTCTCCTTAGGTGACAATTATGTCTATACATTCTATTGTAAATGCTCTAAACAGCTCTCCTTGAAGGCTCCCATTTAATGCTCTCCTGCAAATTCCAAATGAAAGTCCATGTTTTCGTACTATTTTACAATAATAATTTTTCCTTTCTTTATTTACAGACACAGTCACAGAGTAGACCAAAGAACAAGAAGTTTATTCAGTTTTGCAGCCAGTGTGGCTCACTTCCTGTGGGAGAGGTCAAAGGTCAGTTGGAGAAGTTGTGCAACCAAGTGGATGTCTTGCTACCCAATACGTGCGTTATCTGTTATTGTCTTCTTGAGGTTGATGGAAATGTTGCTGGTCAAACGTCGGGAGAGGTCGAAGGTCAGGACGCTGTTAAAGAGAATTGCAAAAAGATGGGTCAAGAAAGTGAACAATCTGGACCAACTGGACCAAGTGGTCAAACAGTGGATGATCAAAGTGTTATTGACAATGTCAAACAGAGTAAAACTTGCAGAGAGAATAGTCAAGAAAGTGAACGATCCAAAGCAGACGCAAAGAAGAAAAGTATTAACAAATCATTGCCAAGAAAGAGTGGTAGAGTAAGGAAGAAAGGATCAAAGTATGGTGACTGGATCACTAACATATACAGGCATACTAGTGAAAAGGATAGAGAAACTGAGACAGAACTCTGTCCAAATGTGTCTAAAGTGACCTCTGCTGAAAATTATGCCATTGTTCAGAAAGATGTTCAATATGCTGGAGAGAAAAGTTTTCAGAAAGGGGGTATATTGCCAGAATTGTCACAAGAAAGACTTCCCTTTGGTGTGCCTATGAACACATCACAAAGTCTTCATTTGCCTATGAACACCTCACAAAGTCTTTGTGATGAAGAAGATTTATGTTCTTTGAAACCCTCTTGTAACCTGACAGAGCTGGGTGATAGCTCTTGCAACATGACACAATCTAGTGAAACCTCTGGCAATGTGACACAGCCTGATGAAACCTCTCGCAATGTGATACAGCCTGGTGAAACCTCTCGCAATATGACACAGCATGGTGAAACCTCTCACAATGTGATACAGCCTGATGAAACCTCTCGCAATGAGACACAGCCTGGTGAAACCTCTCACAATGTGACACAGCCTGGCGAAACCTCTCGCAATGTGATACAGCCTGGTGAAACCTCTCGCAATGTGACACAGCATGGTGAAACCTCTCACAATGTGATACAGCCTGATGAAACCTCTCGCAATGAGACACAGCCTGGTGAAACCTCTCACAATGTGACACAGCCTGGCGAAACCTGAAACCTCTCGCAATGTGACACAGCCTGATGAAACCTCTCGCAATGTGATACAGCCTGGCGAAATATCTCGCAATGTGACACAGCCTGATGAAACCTCTCCCAATGTGACACAGCCTGGCGAAACCTCTCGCAATGTGATACAGTCTGATGAAACCTCTGGCAATGTGACACAGCCTGGCGAAACCTCTTGCAATGAGACACAGCCTGATGAAACCTCTCGCAATGTGACACAGCCTGGCGAAACCTCTCGCAATGTGATACAGCCTGGTGAAATCTCTCGCAATGTGACACAGCCTGGTGAAACCTCTCGCAATGTGACACAGTCTGGTGAAACATGTTGCAATGTGACACAGCCTGGCGAAACCTCTTGCAATGTTACACAGACTGATGAAACCTCTTGCAATGTTACACAGACTGATGAAACCTCTTGCAATGTGACACAGCCTGCTGAAACCTCTTGCAATGTGACACAGCCTGGTGAAACCTCTTGCAATGTGACACAGCCTGATGAAACCTCTCGCAATGTGACACAGCCTGATGAAACCTCTCACAATGTGACACAACCTGATGAAACCTCTCGCAATGTGACACAGCCTGGCGAAACCTCTCGCAATGTGACACAGCCTGATGAAACCTCATGCAACCTGACAGAGCCTGGTGCACAAACTGAAATGCCCTACCAGTGCAGATTTTGCTGGCAAAGTTTCCAGGCAGAATCGGATTGTAGATGTCATGTTTTACACCATGTCAAATCGCAATACTGTGAAAATAAACAGGAATGGTTTGACACAAACATTAGACCAAGTTTAGAAGTTTTTATACCAAAGAAAAAAGAGGAGCCAATACCAGGAGAGGTAATTGATATTAGTGCACTGAAGGAACTGTTGATCCCAGAAGTTGTCGCTTTGCTGGGCCCACCACTGTGTCAAACAAAACCATATCGATGCCTCCAATGTAGCAGCAAAGACTTCCGTCCTTTAAATCGGTTTTTGTCTCACATGTCAAGTGGCCATGGGCTCATCAGAATTGATAAACCATGGAGATGTAGATGGTGTCCAGAGCAGTTTATGACGAGAGAGGCATCCAAAAAAGAGGTGTGTGTATGGAAAAAGCAAGCGTGCACATTTGCCTGTCACAAGTGTGACAAAAAGTTTGACAGTTATAATAACGTGGCTCAACACAGGCTGAAAGTACATCATGGCAAACGCTTTATGTGCAGCGTATGTGGTCAACAATACTACACACGAGAACATTTGTCTGAACATATACACAGACATCATTATAAAGCTAGACCTTTTCAATGTAGATATTGCCCCAAAAAGTGGGCCACAGAAAACCATAGACAAACCCATGAAAGTGTCATTCATTTCAAAAAGGGGTTCAGATGTGCGATATATGTGGAATTCAAGTATACAACTTACCCAGGCATATTACGGCGCACAGTGATAGCAGGAATTACGCTTGTGAAAGGTGCCCATATAGAGCAGAGAAGCTGCAGTTTCTAAAGACACATATTTTAAATGCCATGCAGACATCAGTAAAAAGAGGTGCGCTTGTGAGCATTGCACATATAGAACAGTGACTCTTTACTTTCTACGAAAGCATGTTCAGAGACGTCATAATCATAACTCTTAAAACTATGTAGGCCATACATAGAAAAGTATGCAGAGTGCATTAAGGTGGTACTACACCCCTGACAAACTTTGTGACTAATTTTGCATTTTCTCTAAAAATAACTACACACTGGTAACAAAAGGTATGTATATTATAGGAGCAAGGAATCCAATTCACTGAAATTTCAGTGATTCAAGACAAGTGGTTCATTATATATGTTAAGAAATGAGGTACATTCTAGCGGTACCTCTTTTCTTATCATAAATAACGTACCACTTGTCTTAAGTCACTGAAATTCCAGTGTAGTAACTGGATTACATTTGTTTATATACACAAGTTTTGTTACAAGTGTGTTATTATTTTTTGAGAAAAATGCAAAAATAGTCACAAATTTATCAAGGGGTGTAGTACCATCTTAACTATGTGTAATTGCAATCTTTATGCTACGCGCTAGTCCTAGTAACTAGGAAGATCGAACACAGACATAATCATAATCATTTGGATGTTTAAATGAGCTAGTGACATATCTATGGATGGCGGAAACCTTCAAAATACGCCTAAGAATACGCCTAACCTTAGACGTCTAAGATGCATTCTTAGGCGTCTAAGATGCAATCTTAGGCGTCTAAGAATTTCGCGGTATAGACTTAAATCAACGAATCACATGACCAGAAATTCCAAACAACCAATCATCTTAGGAGTATTCAATTTTTGACCAATGAAATCTTAGACGCCTAAGATTTTACACGCCTAAGATTTTCTTAGACGTCCAAGATAGACCATTCGACCGTGACTAGTGATGGACGGTATCACAAATTCGATCAAAACGTGCGACGGACGCTGATTAGGTCGGTATCACTTGAAAAATGGCGGTCACACAATCTGAACAATTTCTCGCTGAGATCAGGCGTACTATAAACGATGTAGTTCGACAACTATCGGCAGAGAGTGTTCCAAACTTACTATGACTCTGTCATAGTAAGTTTTTTGCAAGTAAGTCATTTGCAAGTAAGGCTCAGAGAGGCTGAAATTTCAAGAATTTTTTCAAGCTGAACGAGGCGCTGTGCACGCCATATTTTACATGTGAGTTGTTGGTGCTAATATGTACCAAAATTATTTTTTCGAGACAATTCTATTTTTTTTTTTATTGCAAATCCGTACATAATAAGGGAGATTGGCTCTTAAAGCGAATACAGATTTGATGAGTCAGAAATGGTTAAAAACTGATGAAGCCAAAAGTTTAGTCAGCATCATATTGTAGCTTTGGATAATCTCTATAAACATATAATGATGTATCATACGTAGCGGTAAACGTAAATAGAAAGCAAAATTATACTTCTATGCTACTCAAATTTGTTACACTCACCGGAGCAGTCTTCAGAGCAATAACATAACATCTGCTGAAGATACCGGTTGACCCGGTGAAAGCGCTCCGGTGAGTGTACAAAATTTGAGTAGCGTAGAAGTATAATTTTGCTTTCTATCTCTATAAACATGTTTTTACTGAAATGCGGTTGTCTGATTGCTTACTCAGGATAAATGTTTTGTTCTAAATTTGAGCTCCCTGATGACATGCCTTGGGAATTCAAAACAATAAAACATGTTTTATATGACAACAAAAAAGGGTTCAGCAGACACACAAATGTTAGTGAAATTTGCCAGATTTCGTCTAGACCACATTTTAAGGGTAATTCGTAATATGTGCTTATTTTAAGCAATGGATGCATCTTGACATGGAAATAAGATGAACAGTTTGTTAATAACCTTGTATATACTTGCAAAATGCACATACATGTACTGTACATATGACACATTTGATTTATGAACCAATTAATACGACTTGAACCAACAAGTGTTCACCCGATCCAAGTCAGCAACCTATGAAAAGGGTCAATATTATGAAGGCTATTTCTGAACATGTATCGGTTTGTTGTGCAAGAGACATGATACCCAGTAAAACTGTACTATCTGCAAGCGTTAGATATTGATTAAATTATTTGAACTAAAATAAAGCAATTTAATCATTTTCCGAAATAAATCTGTAATGATTTCCACATAAGTGTGTGCAAGCTTTTTAATCAAAATTAGCCTTTTTTTTTTGTTGACATTTCCGACGTACCAAATCTCTATTCGCTTTAACCAACATATCTGTTACAACCAAAAATCACATTTCCATCAAAAAACTTTTATTTCGTAGCCTAGATGTAAGAGTATAATCATGGGTAATTTCAATTTCCCAACTCGTAAGATAACAGAGATGTGACGATGGAGGTAGAACTTTTTGAATGACCTGCGATCGTAGTTGGTAGTTGCGTTTATTTTTGTATTTTTGTTATGATACTAGTAAATATTTTGGTTTTAAAAATAGCATAAATCACTGAAATTTTATTGTGTGTATGAAATATAGTTAAAAACTGTGTGGGGGTGTACTTGTTGCTTAAGAAATTTGACAAGTAACGCTTTTGCGCTGAGATGTTGATCTGTCTAATGCACACCCTCCCCTTTTGGAGCTTGTGCATTAGACGCATCAGCATCTCAATGCACATTCAGGATTCTATCCAATGTGTTATTCCATTTAAAATCCACACCACCCTGTGGAAGATTTTGGAAATATGTTCCATGGGAGGAATATGAATTTCAAATGGAATGAAATATTAGGCAGCTCCATTTGAAACTCATCCTCCCTCTGTGGAAGATTCATGTTGAATCAATCTCAGAAGGTATATGAAAATCAAATGAAGCTGCCGCCCTAATATGCTTAATCCATTTGAAATTCATACTGCCCCTGTGGAACATATTTCCAAAATCTTCCACAGGGGTAGTGTTGATTTTAAATGGACTAGCCTAATTTCTCTGTCATCAAGTTATACACAGTTTTTGAGCTATTTGATATCAAATCTAATGTAGACATCAGTAATTAACAGGCCTGTAACCAGGGGGCTGATTTTGAAAAAGTGGATTTTTTTTCAAAATTTGCACTTTTTGGACTAGGGGATTTTGAAAAAGTGGACTTTTTTGACCAAAAAGGCATAAAAAGTGCTATTTTTTCATTTGTTACACTTGCAAATGAGACTTATTGGGTCAAAAAAGGGGGCTTTTTTGTGGGAGGGGGGGGGGGCATCCGCCCAGCCCCCCCTGGTTACGGGCCTGGTAATTAAGCATGTAAATATTGCCTGTCATTAAGGGCTGGGGTATGAACGTTTGGACAGTATTTATTTTGGGACATTAGAGCACATCAGACATATCGAATTGCATTCTGAATACGGAGAATGTCTTTCTGATATCAAATAATTTACATTTATTGAAATTCGCAATTTAATACACATTTTATGGCAAATCATTAAAAATTGATATTTTTGATATTTAACAGTACTCGAAGTAAACTTTATAAATCTGATGATTTATACTTAAAGAGTATGTAGGTGGAATGAAAAGCCGACGATCAATTGAAAATTTTGACCTTTCGTATTGAAGATATGGATTTTTTTTTCCAAAACACCAAAATAAATTAGGTCTTTTTGGGAAAAAAATCCATATCTTCAATATGAAATGTCAAAATTTTCAATTGACCGTCGGCTTTTCCTCCCAGCTACATACACTTTAAGAATATATCATTAGATTTATATAATTTACTGAGGACTGTTATATATCAAAATTTGAAAAATATCAAATTTTTATAATTTGTCATAAAATTTGTATTATATTGTGATTTTCAAAAAATGAAAATTATTTGATATCAGAAAGACATGCTTCTTATTCAGAATGCAATTCGATAGGTCTGAGGTGCTCTCATGTCCCACAAAAAATACTGTCGAAAAGCAATAAATGCTCATTCCAGATCCCTTAAGAGCAAAGAGGCATATATATCATGGTTTGCCAGAAGTTCGGTAGTGACATAGGTGCGGATTTTGTTGGTGGCTGTATCAAATCATGTGCGTAAAGTTTAGCGCGCAGAGCGTACAAGGACACAAAACATTGATGTCACATGTGGTGAACCAAAGAATAGGATAATTTTAAGTGAAATGTGTACTTGAAAGATCAGTCGCTGGTACAAATCTTAATCCCCGTGAATAATACTATGAGGCACTGATTGGCTACGAGAAGACTTGAGCCAATCAGCAGCATGGTAAGAATGGTTGTAGGGCTGAAGAGGCTTAACCTCATTGGTACTACCTGCTGGTTGGTTACTAGAAGACTATTATGATTTATTGAGCCAATCAGCAGCATTGTAAGATGCTGATTAGGCTAAAGAGGTTTACATTTTTAATATGAGTGCTACCTGCTGATTGGTTACAAAAAGATTATTTATGATTTATGGGCAAGAACATGGTAAAAATGGTGGTAGGGCTGAAGAGGCTTAAAGCCATAATGTGTGATTTAAGGGATCTAAAATGAGCGTTTATTGTGTTTCGACAGTATTTTTTGTGGAACATGAGAGCACCTCAGACCTATCGAATTGCATTCTGAATACAAAGCATGTCTTTCTGATATCAAATAATTTTCATTTTTGAAAATCACAATATAATACAAATTTTATGACAAATTATAAAAATTTGATATTTTTCAAATTTTTGATATATAACAGTCCTCAAGTAAATTATATAAATCTAATGACATATTCTTAAAGTGTATGTAGCAGGGAGGAAAAGCCGACGGTCAATTGAAAATTTTGACCTTTCATATTGAAGATATGGATTTTTTCCTAAAAAGACCTAATTTTTTTTGGTGTTTTGGGAAAAAAATCCATATCTTCAATACGAAAAGGTCAAAATTTTCAATTGATCGTCGGCTTTTTATCCCACCTACATACACTTTAAGTATAAATCATCAGATTTATACAGTTTACTTCAAGTACTGTTAAATATCAAAAATATCAATTTTAATGATTTGCCATAAAATGTGTATTAAATTGCGAATTTCAAAAAATCAAAATTATTTGATATCAGAATGACATTCTTCGTATTCAGAATGCAATTCGATATGTCTGATGTGCTATAATGTCCCACAATAAATACTGTCCAAACGTTCATACCCCAACCCTTAAAAAGAATAGATTTCTATTTGAATGTTAGTTTTCACTGATCACAGCATTATGTGATGCAGACGACGATATGTGCCATTTTAATTTTTAATTTTGAGCCAATCTAAATCTAACAAGGTAAAATGAAAGAAAATCACCAATTAATTCTAGCGCCCAGATTGTGAATGCTTTTATCAGTACGATCGTTAATGATGTTGATCGATGCACATCCCGGAGATTCACACATCCAACAAGATACTTCGGCCGTAGGCCTATGTAAGTTCAACTAATATTTCCATCAAGTGGATCTTGCAAATCTCAGATTTTAATACAAATGCATCTATTTTACCTAAGACCTGTTTTTTCCCTGGGTATTTCACTTGATCATAAATACATTACAATTATGTAAAAATTATTTACATATAATTTGTCGTAAAAATTTAGAATAAGTGAGAAGCCTCAATAACAGGCAGAAAGTTTAAGTCATTTTGCACAACTTTGTGCTTTGTTTGGGTCTTTTGCACAACTTTGTGCTTTGTAAGAATGATTCTATTACCAATAAAACCATTTATTTCTTTCAAACGTTTTGCTTTATATATATTTTATATAGAATTACAATGATGATGATATAAAATCAAGAATTTGCAGGAAGTACACTTGAAGTGATCCACCGTCAATTTATTGGTACCTCTTTCCCGCCCGCAATCTGCATCTAATTTCAACCATTATTTTCACTGAACAAACAGTGAATAAACGCTTAAGAAGGCCCCTATGTGATCTCGCCCCTTGACTAAACAGGCTGTAACAAAAAATTATACAATTTGGAATAGTATTAGGCAAACATTTCACGTATTGATTGTGTTGAGTTTTATTTAGTCATCAAGGTAATTTCTCAAGCTACTACTAAGATTTGTTTCAATAAAATTGGTGGTCTATACAAGCAGAGATATGATCAATTGTGCAAAATAGTCCAAAAATAGTCTCTAAAAAATGGCCACTTTTGTGTCTTTGAGAATTGAGTTGAATCATGAACCATCTGGTCGGTGCTCTTTCGTGAACCATCTGGTCGGCGCTCTTAAAATGAGCAATGGGGCATTTGAAGTGGTATTTTGATTTATAAATTTGAGATATCATAATTATTACTTATTCACTAATGTCAGTTTAGAAAACATGAAAAATCTTTGCTTTTGTTCTGAAATCTTTGATGATAAGCATGAAAGCTCATTTTACACGATACAAACTTAAAGTCATAATGTACGATCTTTTTTCAGAATTTACCTTTATTTTTTTCAAAACCGATTTTTTGGCATATTTGTAATACTTACACATGTTCTAACTTAAATCTATGAGCAAACTGTCAAATTCGTCCTATTTGTCGTAAAACGGGACGATTTTTGTTGGTCCGACATAAAGTCATAATTTTTAGATTATGACTTTATGTCGGCCACGATCGCAAACCGTAGTCTCGTACAAAACTAGCTTGGTTACGCTCCCTCCACATGTGGAGGAAGCGTAACCAAAATGGCCGCGTAGGAGACTAACTCTGAGGCCGCACTCGCTGTCCTAATCCAAATAGTGCGAGCTGTTTCGAGTGATAGAGGTGAAGTTTATGACGTTATTTCTTTGTAAATTCCCAATGTTTTTCACGTCCAAATGTATTGGGAACTTTCATAATGATTGCATATTATCATTTTAGAAGAAAAAAAGAAAAATCTAAAAATTTAAAAAGATCGTACATTAAGGCTTTAAGTGCGAACATGTAAGTCAATATTGTTGATATTGCTCTAGAGCATACCACTGGTTCAACCTGCTCTTCTGATGTCCTCAGCACTACGGACAACAAACAAAGAGCATGAATTGAATCAAAAAGAGAAGCAATAGAAAACTAAAGAATATAAGCTAAAAGACTCTATGAAACAACTCAGCACTACAAAAAGATATGCAGCCCAACTTGAATCTAAAATCATAGACCTTGAAACATCTAAAAGGTCTACTGCAGAAAAGGCCACAATGCATATCATACTGCTAATACCTCTACTAGCAATCAATCTGATCACATACCAACGGTGGGTAACGAGATGATTCAGAATCAGTCCAACAATCCTCTTGATAAAGTATTGATGAGACATGCAGAATGAGTCGCATCTAAATGGTTCCTTGAATAATAAGGAGAGAGTGCCGCAGCAGAATGAGACACATTGGAACCAGAATGGGACTTGTACAGATCGTAGTGTGCCCCAATTATGCAGTGGTAACTCGTCTCGTCTAACATTGAGCAGAGACTCAACAAACTGGAACTAGAGCTACTCAAGGAAAGAATAACAAAACTTGAGAAACTGTTGAGCAATCTTCAAGAGCTTCAGTGTCCACATCATTTCAAACATGGTGTACATCTGAATAACCCTACTTACCTGCCAAGTTCCACCACCTACAGCTCAGCAGACGCAGTATGTCCACTCGGATGGGAGACAAGGAATGTTCAACCCTGCTGTACTGTATAAGCTTCCTATGAGCCCTCCACCATCTTATGCCCCAGGCTGGTCCCATGTTAAGAAGTCCTGTTCAAATACTGAACCAACCTCAGACTCTTTATCATCATGGGTCAAGCCAGAATGGGAACCAACAAATCCTGAACCAGCTGCAAGCAAATCAATCAATCCAACAAATGAGGGCTAGTCATCTGGTGCCAAACCAGATTGGAAGTCATCAGATGATGCAGACCGGTCAAAAGTTGAAGCCAGATAATCAGATGATGCACTACTTGCAGGCACGTCAAGTGGAGAAACCTAGATACCAATTGGTGTCTAATCATCATGATTGCTGATAGTCAGGTGATGAAGTAGTGTGCTATCAGCAGTAGATAGTGGATGAAGTAGTGTGCTATCACCAGTAGATATGATGAAGTAGTGTGCTATCAGCAGTAGATAGTAGATGAAGTATAGGGTGATATCAGCAGTAGATAATGGATGAAGTAGTGTGCTATCAGCAGTAGATATGATGAAGTAGTGTGCTATCAGCAGTAGATAGTGGATGAAGTAGTGTGCTATCAGCAGTAGATAGTGGATGAAGTAGTGTGCTATCAGCAGTAGATATGATGAAGTAGTTTGCTATCAGCAGTAGATAGTGGATGAAGTAGGGTGATATCAGCAGTAGATATGATGAAGTAGTGTGCTATCAGCAGTAGATAGTAGATGAAGTAGTTTGCTATCAGCAGTAGATAGTTGATAAAGTAGTGTGCTATCAGCAGTAGATATGATGAAGTAGTGTGCTATCAGCAGTATGTAGTGGATGAAGTAGTGTGCTATCAGCAGTAGATATGATGAAGTAGTGTGCTATCAGCAGTAGATAGTTGATGAAGTAGTGTGCTATCAGCAGTAGATATGATGAAGTAGTGTACTATCAGCAGTAGATAGTGGATGAAGTAGTGTGCTATCAGCAGTAGATAATGGATGAAGTAATGTGCTATCAGCAGTAGATAGTGGATGAAGTAGTGTGCTATCAGCAGTAGATAGTTGATGAAGTGTGCTATCAGCAGTAGATATGATGAAGTAGTGTGCTATCAGCAGTAGATAGTGGATGAAGTAGTGTGCTATCAGCTGTAGATATGATGAAGTAGTGTACTATCAGCAGTAGATAATGGATGAAGTAGTGTGCTATCAGCAGTAGATAGTTGATGAAATAGTGTGCTATCAGCAGTAGATCTATGATGAAGTAGTGTACTATCAGCAGTAGATATGATGAAGTAGAGTGCTATCAGCAGTAGATATGATGAAGTAGTGTACTATCAGCAGTACCGGGTAGATAGTGGATGAAGTAGGGTGATATCAGCAGTAGATATGATGAAGTAGTGTGCTATCAGCAGTAGATATGATGAAGTAGGGTGATATCAGCAGTAGATATGATGAAGTAGTGTGCTATCAGCAGTAGATATGATGAAGTAGTGTATTATCAGCAGTACCGGGTAGATAGTGGATGAAGTAGGGTGATATCAGCAGTAGATATGATGAAGTAGTGTGCTATCAGCAGTAGATATGATGAAGAAGTGTGCTATCAGCAGTAGATATGATGAAGTAGTGTGCTATCAGCAGTAGATAGTTGATGAAGTAGTGCGCTATCAGCAGTAGATATGATGAAGTAGTGTGCTATCAGCAGTAGATAGTAGATGAAGTAGTTTGCTATCAGCAGTAGATAGTTGATAAAGTAGTGTGCTATCAGCAGTAGATATGATGAAGTAGTGTGCTATCAGCAGTATGTAGTGGATGAAGTAGTGTGCTATCAGCAGTAGATATGATGAAGTAGTGTGCTATCAGCAGTAGATAGTGGATGAAGTAGTGTGCTATCAGCAGTAGATATGATGAAGTAGTGTACTATCAGCAGTAGATAGTGGATGAAGTAGTGTGCTATCAGCAGTAGATAATGGATGAAGTAATGTGCTATCAGCAGTAGATAGTGGATGAAGTAGTGTGCTATCAGCAGTAGATAGTGGATGAAGTAGTGTGCTATCAGCTGTAGATATGATGAAGTAGTGTACTATCAGCAGTAGATGATGGATGAAGTAGTGTGCTATCAGCAGTAGATAGTTGATGAAATAGTGTGCTATCAGCAGTAGATCTATGATGAAGTAGTGTACTATCAGCAGTAGATATGATGAAGTAGAGTGCTATCAGCAGTAGATATGATGAAGTAGTGTACTATCAGCAGTACCGGGTAGATAGTGGATGAAGTAGGGTGATATCAGCAGTAGATATGATGAAGTAGTGTGCTATCAGCAGTAGATATGATGAAGTAGGGTGATATCAGCAGTAGATATGATGAAGTAGTGTGCTATCAGCAGTAGATATGATGAAGTAGTGTATTATCAGCAGTACCGGGTAGATAGTGGATGAAGTAGGGTGATATCAGCAGTAGATATGATGAAGTAGTGTGCTATCAGCAGTAGATATGATGAAGAAGTGTGCTATCAGCAGTAGATATGATGAAGTAGTGTGCTATCAGCAGTAGATAGTTGATGAAGTAGTGCGCTATCAGCAGTAGATATGATGAAGTAGTGTACTATCAGCAGTAGATATAATGAAGTAGTGTGCTATCAACAGTAGATAGTGGATGAAGTAGTGTGCTATCAGCCGTAGATATGATGAAGTAGTGTGCTATCAGCAGTAGATAATGGATGAAGTAGGGTGATAACTTGTCAATAAAGAAATACTTTTGTGTGTACTGGAAGCTAACCAATCAGCAGCTCTTATACAAACACACCCCCAGACAGCATTACAATCTTGGGCCGGGATTGATCCAATATTAAAATTTTACATACTGCAGTTACTGTCCGTTTTCCTATACACAATACACAGTGCTCTCACCATTGACGCGCGACCTCTACAAATTATGTACGTTGGAAGAATGGGCACATGCCTAGTTAACATCACTGTGTGAAAAATAACCAGCCAATATTTTAGCTATTCTCCAAACTTCTTGCAAATATATTTCTCTAACATGACCTAAAATTACAGCTAGGTTAGGTGTTCAGAAATAGTCGCACTTTTGTAAAATATGAGTGAGGGCAAGGCATAGCTAGCCAACTCCCCGTGTTAATTGAATGGAGATTTGACCGAAAATATTAGTATCGGACCGCTCACTTCTGAAGGATGCCAAAAAAAAAGGGTATAAGCTACATTTTAACTATTCTAAATAGGTTCTAGAAAATATAGTTTTGTAACATGTCCCTAATTTTTAGCTAATTTAGATGTTTGGAGAGGGTCGCACTTTTGTGTTTTAGGAAGGATATGTAAACGACAGATAACACCAAAAATATGAAGAAATTATTTCCAAACCGTGTTAAGGGATCCAAAATGAGCGTTTATTGCGTTTCGACAGTATTTTTTTGTGGAACATGAGAGCACCTCAGACCTATCGAATTGCATTCTGAATACGAAGCATGTCTTTCTGATATCAAATAATTTTCATTTTTTCAAAATCACAATATAATACAAATTTTATGACAAATTATAAAAATTTGATATTTTTCACATTTTGATATATAACAGTCCTCGAAGTAAATTATATAAATCTAATGATATATTCTTAAAGTGTATGTAGCAGGGAGGAAAAGCCGACGGTCAATTGAAAATTTTGACCTTTCATATTGAAGATATGGATTTTTTCCCAAAAAGACCTTATTTTTGTTTGGTGTTTTGGGGAAAAAAATCCATATCTTCAATACGAAAGGTCAAAATTTTGAATTGATCGTCGGCTTTTTATCCCACCTACATACACTTTAAGTATAAATCATCAGATTTATAAAGTTTACTTCAAGTACTGTTAAATATCAAAATATCAATTTTAATGATTTGCCATAAAATGTGTATTAAATTGCAAATTTCAAAAAATCAAAATTATTTGATATCAGAATGACATTCTTCGTATTCAGAATGCAATTCGATATGTCTGATGTGTTTTTTTTTTTTTTTTTGTTTTTGGTTGATTTGTATGGCGCTTTCAACTACTGAGGTTATTTGCGCCAGTACTCACTCCTTTGTCAAGTTGCACCTGTATAATTCCATTCAGTCACAATACGTATTTTTCTGCTTCACTGCATCATATTTATTTATATCCTCTTCATGCCTAGCTCGTTGATATCTCCTGAGTATCTGCTCGTACACTAAAATCCAGATTGTTCCTCTGTCTGCGTGGTAAAAACCAAACGGTGTCTCTTCAGAGCCACACCAGGCTGAGTCAGCCGAGGAAGGGCTAAAACGTGGTCCAATTACTTTGCATGATCCTACGCTAGCTTGACTTCCTCGCATCCAAGCCTGTTCCCCAGAGCCCAAGTTAGCGTTATCCATCCGACACCACGTGGAGGTTTGGGTTGAGTTGCCCGCGAGCAATTACTTTGCCAGCTCTACGGACCTTGCCGGACATGTCTGATGTGCTCTAATGTCCCAAAATAAATACTGTCCAAACGTTCATACCCCAGCCCTTAAGTCAACAATCATTATGTTGCTCATTTTGAAGAATGCTGGTTAACAAAAAGCAGGTCTTTGTCTCATTTCGTGAACAAAAGTACACATACCATTGTTTCCTTTCGTTTCCTTTATAATCGGTTACCCAACTGAAGCTATAATACCAGCTTTATTGTGATGTCGCACATTGAAAACAGACACTTGTGCACAACCAGAGAAGATCTGATTTAATCAGTTGAGCTGTTTCAATGAGTGTTATCTTGGTTTAATAGCTTTTAATGGGGTTTAAGTCCTGCAAAGGTCGAAATGAATTCTACTGTAGACATGACTGCATCATGATTGGCCCATTATTTGATACAATATTGTACCAAGATGTTTTGCCATGTTCTGTTGGTAATTCATTGGCATCCATTTGTATGCCAGTATTGTACTAAGATTATTTGCTCATGTGCACTGGATTGGCCCAATATCTTCGCGGTAAGAGAGGAACACTACGACTCATCACCGTGTGGTTGAATAGCCATCAAGAGTATTTGATAGCATGGTGACAGACCATGCGCGTATTTAGGGGGGGGGGCTTTTGGGGCTCCAGCCCCGGGGGTAGAAGTAGGGGCGGTAAAAAAAGAAGGGCGGCGGAAGATAAAGGGCGTCAAAAGAGTAACAAAAGAAAAAGGGCGGGACTTTAGGGGCGGCAAAATAATTATGAAGGAAAAAGGGCGAAAAATTATTGAAAATGAAAGAAAGTATACCTTTTTGACTGTCAACAGGGCGACAGCTGTAAGTTATGCGGGTTATTAGGGAGTGTAACACCTGTAAAATGTAACTCGAGAGCCGTCCTGTCTGGAAAAAATTTGGGTCAACCTTTTCGGGCTGTTGCTACAAGGGGCGGCAAAATTTACATTTCAAGTTCTTAGCCCCCACCCCCCCCCCCAAAGTCCAATATTTCTTGCCAAGATTTTACCAATGCCAAGTTGCCAATGGAAACCAATATTGATCCAATTAGTTCATCCACTATCTACTGCTAATAACACACTACTTCATCATATCTACTGCTGATAGCACACTACTTCATCCACTATCTACTGCTGATAGCACACTACTCCATCATATCTACTGCTGATAGCACACTACTTCATCCACTATCTACTGCTGATATTTCATCCACTATCTACTGCTGATAGCACATTACTTCATCATATCTACTGCTGATAGCACACTACTTCATCTGCTATCTACTGCTGATAGCACACTACTTCATTCACTATCTACTGCTGATAGCACACTACTTCATCCACTATTTATTGCTGATAGCACACTACTTCATCCACTATCTACTGCTGATAGCACACTACTTCATCCACTATCTACTGCTGATAACAAACAACTTCATCCTTTATCTACTGCTGATAGCACACTACTTCGTTTATTATCTACTGCTGATAGCACACTACTTCATCCACAATCTACGGCTGATAACACATTACTTCATCATATCTACCACTGATAGCACACTACTTCATCCACTATCTACGGCTGATAGTACACTACTTCATCCACTATCTACTGCTGATAGCACACCACTTCTTCCACTATCTACTGATGATAGCACACTTCTTCATCCACTCTCTACTGCTGATAGCACACTACTTCATCATATCTACTGCTGATGAGCACACTACTTCATCCCGTTCTATTGCTGATAGCACAGTACTTCATCCACTATCTACTGCTAATAGCACACAACTTCATCCACTATATACTCAGTGCTGACAGCACACTACTTCATCCATTATCTACTGCTGATAGCACACTACCGGTACTTCATCCATTATCTACTGCTGATAGCACACTACTTCATCCACTATCTACTGCTAATAGCACACTACTTCATCCACTATCTACTGCTGATAGCACACTACTTCATCCATTATCAACTGCTGATAGCACACTACTTCATCCACAATCTACGGCTGATAACACACTACTTCATCATATCTACCACTGGTAGCACACTACTTCATCCACTATCTACGGCTGATAGTACACTACTTCATCATATCTACTGCTGATAGCACACTACTTCATCCACTATCTATTGCTGATAGCACACTACTTCATCCACTATCTACTGCTGATAGCACACCACTTCTTCCACTATCTACTGCTGATAGCACACTACTTCATCCACTATCTACTGCTGATAGCACATATATACCTCATCCACTATCTACTGCTGATAGCACACTACTTCATCCACTATCTACTGCTGATAGCACACTACTTCATCCACTATCTGCTGCTGATAGCACTCTACTTCATCTACTATCTATACTGCTGATAGCGCACTAAATTTACTTCATTCACTATCTACTGCTGATAGCACACTACTTCATCCACTATCTGCTGCTGATAGCACACTACTTCATCCACTATCTACTGCTGATAGCGCACTACTTCATTCACTATCTACTGCTGATAGCACACTACTTCATCTACTATCTACTGCAGTTATCACAATTCTTCATCATCTTGCTGAGATTACTTCATCAACTATCTACTCATCAGTGGTATGTACGCAAACTTGGGTTTTGTAGCTTTTTGTTTTACAATTATTGGACAAACCTCGGAGTTTTATGCAATTGGATGAATTTAAGGTTTTACAATATTTTGACTGTAAAACCGAGAGTTTTGCACTGAGAGAGTTACGGACGGCTTAATTGAAACGCTCGGCTTTGTGAATTAAATTAACGCGCAGTGGGACCCTGACTGTTAATGTTTGAATCTCAATAGCGCCATACAACATGTACTCATCAATTTTGAATTTATTATAGCGCTATTTTGTGTGGCGCTATTTCATTGCTTCAATGTGAAAATAATATACATCAGATAAAAATAAATAAGATAAATAAAGTGAGTTTTCTTTCATTTCAAAGTGACCTTATTATTTCTGGTTAAAATCCCGGGGTTAAACCCCGGGTTAAACAAACATTCCTAACACACCTAAGGCACCGAATAAGAATTCCCGATTTCATAGTAGTTTCTAATAATTCTTGACGGCCAGGGGCTAAGAGCAAAATATACTGCGCCAAGAAAGTATCCTTACACTTGGAAAAATAATCACAATTTCAAAACTGAACCATATTGGAGTAAATTTGTTTTTGTAATAGATGCACTATCTAACCCTGCACATTATGACACCACATTGAATCCAATGTGCCCTCAAGAAGTAAAGTTACGAGCAATTGAATAGACGAAGGTCCAGTTTTAAATGGACTCAAGTTTTACAATGTAGGGGGCCTACACACATGCGTGACCATTCAGAAAATCGCGAATTAATGTTCCTCTTCAGAGAATGAATGCGAATCGGGTGAATACTGTTTAGGGGGTCAAAAAAGCCTGTTTTCAAGAAAATGGTTGTTTTTATACTTCTAGTTGGTGCGTTTAGGGGGTCATTTTAATGACCCCACTATTTACCTGGCATATTTTGCATATTAGGAACATCACCCAAACATAAATATTGTAAACATGTAATATAAGGGTTTATTTTATCAAAAAAGTCTTGGAAGTGACCCATGTTCCCTAATAAACTTATTTATAATGAAGTATTCCAAAGTAAAATCTAAAAAAAACACCCCAAAAAACAACCCAATAATATCTGACAAATCCCAGAAATTGAGGAGGGAGGGGACGAGAACCAAAGCATTAATTTTTATGGCCTAGGTGTATTCCCGCCCCCCAAACTCAACACAAAAGTTGACAACCATGAGAGTTACCAAATCTTTCAAAGGCCCTCTTTTGCAATGATTTTTCACCAAATTTACCCCCTTTTTCATGCAAAATCGAGGACAAAGTTTGGCCAAAGACAGCCCCTTTTTTGTGGTTTTCAATGACCCGAATTTCAAACACCCCATTTTAAATGATTAGAATTTCAAACACCCCTTATCAATGACACTAAATATTGATATGAAATTTCTGGATTTTCTCAAGTAGGCCTACCCCTTTTATCCAAATTTCGCTGACAGTGCAAGTTAAATAGGGGAGAGTGGGGCAAGTTGAGCCACTTTTTACATTTACTCTTACTACGCTCAAATAAATAAAGCAGGACCCATATGCAGTGTTACAAATGAAACATATGTATGTTTACTTGGTTATGATACCACAAAATTGTAATCAATATATTGCACTTTTTCACAGTGAGACGCCAAAAATCATTTGCAAATTGGCTCAACTTACCCCAACGGTGGGGTAAGTTGAGCCAGTCGCGGGGGCAAGTTGAGCCACCATAGAAATGCACAGTATATGCCATAGCTGTGAAATTCAATTTTGCCTTTTTTTTTAATTGTTGTTTCAGGTATTTATTTCGAAAAATAGTTTGCTATAGAAGTAGTTTGATCTAAATATTGCATACAAGTAATTTCTGACAAGATTTTCCTTTGAATAAAAAAATTTGGGAAATTTCTGCAGGTTTTTCCTATGCTCAACTTGCCCCATGGCCTGCGGCTCAACTTACCCCATATGACCCTTTTTGTCAACAACCAAGCCTCCCGCCTGACTAAAACTTTTTACAGTTGTAAATCGTTTTCTAAAATAGTGTTCATATATCACATCCTCAATACCCAGAATGCTATAATTTTAGCCTTTTTCTTTCTGGGTGAAACATGAAAAAAATTGGTTTTTGCCAAAAGTTCAACAAAAGTGCAAAAAATGAACTTTCTAATGTAGCTTTCTTACCCTATGTGCAAGTGATTCCATATTACACTTGAGAAACCTCTGTTATGTCATATACAAATAAGTGGAACTGCAAAGTAAGATAAGTTTTTAATTTTCTGTCTAGAGGGGGTGGCTCAACTTACCCCCTGGCTCAACTTACCCCACTCTCCCCTACCCCTATTTTGCTGATTTCACTGTCAAATTTCACGGACAGTGCTAATTAAATACCCCCTATTTTGCCAATTTCGCGGTCCTTGCTACTGGTAAAAAAATGACCCCTTTTCCGCGCAATTTGGTAACTCTCATGGTTGTCAACTTTTGTATTGAGTTGGGGGGGGGGCCGGGGTGTATTTTTTTCCTCAAAAGGGTACCGTAAATCCTGCTAATGTTTTGAAATTTCTGGTCACGCATGTGTATTAAAGCATTTGTACACCGGTACACTCAGTGAGACTTGAGTACCCCCCGGGCCCAAGCGTGTGTGTGCGCACCCCGGGATTGACAAAAAAGTATCACTGAAGTTTTAAAAGTTTTCAATTAGTTTAATGAGAAGGCGTGTCCTGCAATTTTAAACATCTCCAATTGGTTCCTACCAATCAATCAAGGAAAACTACGTGTCTGCCCATGCGTATTTGTAGCTCGTATGCTGAGTTGATTCAAGGTCAAAACCAAGTGAACCTTGCTACCTGCTTTATCAAGTCCAAAATAGTAAAAAACGTCAACACTCAGCAACAAATGAATCTTTGCCACGCACTGAGCTAAGTGCAGTACAGATCATCGTGGTATTAGGAATAATTTATAATATTGTCTGCAGCAAGCAACTTAGTTTCGATTTACACCGAGGGAAGATCATATCAATAATATTATAAATGCTACGCCGCGCCGGAAAGTGAACTAAAACAACATCATTATGTGTGTGAACTGTGAAGGGTGAGTAGTGCCAATAGTTTTATGTGCGTGTTTTATACGACGGGGATTCCCAACTCGCTCAAAATAAATAATAGGTATTTATGCATGTACTTCCTCATAGTCATAGCATTAGCATGCAATGCATTTGAGCGAGGAGGAAGTTAGAACATTTCCAGGAACGTACGTGTCTTTGTCTCGCAATTTTTTCAAATTTGCAGCTGAAATCAGCAATAAATTGTACTTGATATAATACAGTAGGTAATACTATCAAACTACATAGGCTAGTAGTCAAGCTAGTCAAGTAAAACCACATAGGGCCTTTCCATTGCATTGTCAGAGTGACTGTGTGCAGATAGATGAGGGATCTGAACTAAAAAAGTTCATAAAGGTAAGTGAAATTTGTGAGCTTGAGCAGACCCATGGAGGGGGTGTATATATATTTTTTTAAGCGGACTTTTTTTCTAGGGGGTGATTTTGTGAAAAGTGAACCTTCTTCCTAAAATTTAGACTTTTTGAGCAAAAAAATGCTTTCAGGGACTTTTTGATACTTTTGAAAATGGGGGGGTTGTGACTGAGGGCACATCCTTCTTTTTTTTTTTTCAAGGGAGACCTTCTCCATCTAAAAATCCTAACAATAATTGTCATGTGTATCTTTTTTGTCCATAAAATATTGTGCTGGGCCAAAGGAAAGGTAAAATTGCAAATTTTTGCATGCTTAGCTTTGTGCACAATGGTCCATCATACAGCAAAATGCCTGTGCTAATGTCCCCTTTGGAAAGGGAGAATGTAAAAATTGTTTAAACTTTTGAGGAAAATTTTGTGTTATTTTGTAAAGTGAAGAGATGAAAGTGATGGTTATGAATGAGGTTAATAACTTTGTATTGCTAAATGTCGGGCATTGTGAAAAATTGGAATATCCCGGGGCAGAAGGACAGTGGTGCAATAAGTATGTGTAATGTGTTAGTACCTGGGGTGCACTATTATGTGGGGGATATGTGTGCAGGTCAAAAACTTGCAAAAGCGTAGTAACTAAAAATAGTATTATTTGTAGAAAAACAGTAAAAACCTTCAGTGTGCTACCAAAGTGATAATATGATGCTGTGTAATAGTAATGAGCCCTGGGGGAGGGTAAAACTAGGGCAGGGGGCCAAAGAAGTTTGGTCAGCCGAAGGGGGGGGGGCAATATTTTGGTAAACCGAGGAGGGGCAAGCAATTTTGGAGAAAAAAATCAAGAAAAATACGACAGCACTAATTTTTTTGGATTAAAAGAATATCATCCTGTTTTGTCAAATGAAACATAGCCAAATCCTAATCCTTTAGTTCCGACAACTAAAGTGAAATTTCATTTTTTGGTCCAAAAACATGCATTTTTAGGGCCTTTTTCGTAAGCTGTGACCGTCGAACAAACTGCACAAGCGCTGCATGGTTGCTGTATCTGCACAGACTGTGATTGGCACTTTTGTTATTGGTCATCCTGTTTTAGCCTTTTGGAAAGGGAAAATGTAAAAATTGTTTATTTTAACAACTTTTGAGGAAAATTTTGTGTTATTTTATAAAGTCAGGCAGCGAGTGGTATGATGGTCGGAGAGAGCCGGCAAAACCGCTCGGCCGTATGGCATTTTCCATGTACTCGGTTAGTTTTGTGGGGTTCATTATTGAACCCCAATGGTTAATAGCTTATATTTATATTATTTATTAACATAGGCCTATTTGTTTGTGATATTTCAAGCATTTTAAAATTTCAAAATAATCCCATTCAATTACACGGTTGACGATGGAAATTTACTGAATTTAGAGAATGCACTCCGCATACCACCTGATAAAGTGAAGAGATCAAAGTGACGGTTATGAATGAGGTTAATAATTTTGCATTCTCTGTTCAATTTTTGGAAAGGGAAAGTGTAAAAATTGTTTATTTTTACAAACTTTTGAGGAAAATTTTGTGTTACAGTATTTTATAAAGTGAAGAGATCAAAGTGACGTTTATGAATGAGGTTAATAACTTTGCATCGGTAATGTGCCGGTTCGATTTTTGGAAAGGGAGAATGTAAAAATTGTTTAAACTTTTGAGGAAAATTTTGTGTTATTTTGTAAAGTGAAGAGATGAAAGTGATGGTTATGAATGAGTTTAATAACTTTGTATTGCTAAATGTCGGGCATTGTGAAAAATTGGAATATCCCTGTGGGCTACTACACCCCTCGGGATATTCCTCTGTTCCAAAGCCAAAATGTTTAGATTTTTCACAATGCCCTCCAAATAAACGATACACAGTAATTAACCTGTAAATATTAACCTAATAATAAATTGATATAGTTTACAATATAAGAACTAAATACTTCCATTTTGCCCTTTTTTCTTGAGCTGAAATAATGGGTTGCAGATAGTCCAAAAACCTAATAAAATTATTAATAAATCCTAATCCTAACCCTAACCCCATTGTTTATTTATGACTTTCATGAGTGTTGAGTGATCCTGTTTTTTAAAACAACACTTAAGTTTGGAATTGTAAAATTTTACCAAAGTACCTCCTTTAGCTCCTTTTTCTCCCATTTGCATTACAGACAGTGCCACTTTAAATAGCACCTTATTTTGATGATTGTATAGTCTACATTACATGTAAGGCTAATGGAACTCGATTGTTAGTTTCCTATTGACCGCCCGCGTCACCTTTTCAATTTGACCAAAACTTTCATTATTTTCATTAAAAAGCCAATTATCTGAAAATTGAGATGGAAATAATCAAAATTGATACTTTCAAAATGGCTGACATCCCCTGCTGATCATAATGAGCAGTTTTTCTTAGTTGTAGGGGTAGAGGATGTAGTAAATAATGGAAATTTAAGGATTACCTCATCATGTTTCTAGTGATTACAAAATTGCCAATTTCTTTTCATTTTAATAAAAACAAATTCAAATCTTTTCTCAATCTGTTGCAAAATGTCTGTAAAGATGATCTAAGCATTAATACCTGTTTTGAGATGGTCTTTCATCAACAATATACTTTGGTACTGGTGGGGTACCTAAATTTGGAGAAAGCTGTTCATAAAATCATTGATTTTGTTGATATAATGGATAATGAAAAGAGACCGAATAATGAATAATGAAATAGCGACCTCGTCCTTTCTTTCAAACATCCAATCGGAAACTAATAATCGAGTTCCATTGGCCTAACACTAGAAAAATATATCACTGTTTCCATGATATTTAGAATGATCATGGTAAACCAAGCTATAGTTTTGAGTACAAGGCCCTGAGGACTTCATAATGGTATACCAATATTGAATGTTTGTAAGTACAATGGAAAGAATATTTTCATGAGGTGAAATATGGACTGTTCCATTCAACAAGGCTTTGCCGAGTTGAATGGAACAGTTCATATTTCACTTTTGACCATGCCTTCCGCGTGCGCGCATTCGATGCGACGGAACAGTTCACGCAAACGAAACTGCCATAGCGTGATTTCCCGCTGCTGTAATTGGTTAGCTCGATTTTAGCCTATTCGATTTTTTTGAGGGGCAAAATATAAGTTGTGCTTAAATTGGTCGTGCTGTTCACTCAGGATAGAAGCTGGAGAGTCAAAACGTCAAATGAACAAAGAACATATTAATGAAGTATATAAAACAAATATATACTGCCTTCATTTGAAGTTCTGGTTAAAACTATGGTCCCTCGTTGAGATCAATTAATACTATTTTCCTTTGGGGCTGCGCCCCTCAGGAAAATAGTATTATTGATCTCACCTCGGGGCCCATAGTTTTAACCAGAACCTCTCATGGCAGTATATATTTGTATACTATTGGCGTCTGTCAGCATTGTCATGGTAGCGCGCCAGTGCAATGGAAAATGTGTACATCCATATCAAAACGATGCACTTGTCGGCTGCTACATGTGTCTCATTTCACTTAACTAGCTTAGAATAAATACCAGACTCATCTCAAGTGGAGGTCACTTCAAATCATCTCCAAAGTCACATATGGTCAAGGAGTGTCCTCTATTCCTAAAACATGCGACTTGGGAATGATTTGAAGTGATCTCCACTTGAGATGAGTCTGGTATTTAATCCTAGCTATTATGTAAAAAGAGACACATGTAGCAGCCGACAAGTGCATCGTTTTTGATATGGATGTACACAAATAGACTATTGCACTCAATGCACTGGCGCGGAGTGCATGTAATAGTCTTTTTCTATAAATAGCAAAAATATTCAATAGTAATTGACCAATCAAATGATAAGATTCTTTGTATGAGTTATATAATTGATTATAATTATTTTCTTAGCATAATTTTATTCTATTCTAAATCTTGTCAATGTTGATCATTGATACAGCCCATGACTGCCTGATAGCACCGTCACCATTGACATGAACACACAATGGGTGATGAGTTCTTCTGCCAGAAAACAGGCCACTGGGTATCTGCATCAGATGAAGGAGTCACCAATGGTGTATCACATCACCAGGTAAATAAATTGAAATATTTCACAACATAATACCAAATTTGTTGGCCAGAATTGTCTAGAATTGACTACAAATCCTACATGTAACTTTCCCCCTAAACAATGGTCTTTTTGCCAAACAATTACCCATAAGAAAGTGATTGTGTACCAAATTGGACCCCCTAAACAAGTTAACTGAAATATGATGCACAGTCACGCTCAGGCTTAGGGGCTATCATTTTCTTCGGAAGGGGGGTTCCCAAATTTACTAAAAGTCGGCGTCAATAAAATTGTGCTCCCCCTGTTTCGGCAACAAAAATTTTATGACCCCTACACCACCGATACACTTTATCCCCTAAACAGGCTAAAATTGTATTGAAATCAGTCTTTTTGAATAAAATAAACACAATCTCTGTGGTCATCATGTGACTCCCTACACTTTGGTCATCAAAAATTTTATGACCCCCAGTATATTTGGGACCCCCCTTCGAAAGAAAATGATAGCCCCTTTATACATGTTTCAAGGTCTCTCAAAATACACACATTATGTGTTCTTTCATGAAAAACAACCCTTTTACACATTTCATTTGGACCTAGGCCAGCAATTCTCAAACTGGCTCACGACCCTTTTGGTGTTGCGAACCATTTGAAAAAGGGTCACAAGCAAAAGCCTTATGAAAAAAATTCATGAAGCTAGGATTAGGCCAAAAAAAAACATGTTTGTTTCCTGTAGCAGGTCAAAAAAGTCAAATGCGAAATGTGTTTTTTTATTTTTATTTTTTTATACTCCATAATGTCTTCAAATGAAAAAAAAAATTCTAATGCGCAAAATAAACCGTCAAAAAACGTAATTTGTGCGCACTACAGGAAACAAACTTGGTTTTTTTGCCTTATAAACGTAAACATCAACACAAATTTAACAATTCCGACTAAAAATGGGGTGTTTGGGGTGTATGGATTTCAAGGTAATAGCCCACATACATAAATTCTCCATTTTGTTTGCAGATAATGGACACCAATCAGAAAGAAGCTCAGCTTCCACGTGCGGAAGATCTACAATTTGCCGCACAGCTTCTGGGCATCTCCCTTGGTGCAGCAGAGGTTCTGGCACATAGGCGTTTACAACAGAAAGTTGTCAAAGGCACAGGTGATGCACCAGGTGGTTCTGCATCTAGAGGAGAAAGACATGACGAAGCAGGTGGTAGTAGTAATCAGCAATGGAATAAAACAGTTTCAAATGATGTGGCACAAAGAGGAAGATCTGCCAGTAGTCTGAATGATATAAACTCAAAAGATAACAGTAGAGGTCAAAGGTCAAGGAGTATAACCCCAATTAGGGTGAAGCTTGAATATAAGGACGGTCAGAGTGGAGACTCGAAGCAGGGAGGATCATCAAGAGATAGAAATGATACTAGCCCTTCAGGGAGTAAAAGTGGACATAGCAGGAAGGATAGAAGCAGAAGTGGTTCAAAGGACCGCTATAATAGAACTGTTGAGGCTAGACCAAGAAGGTCTAGAAGTAGAAGTACTTCAAAGAACAGACAGAACACATCTAGACCTAGGAGGTCTAAGAGTCCAAGTCCTGCAAGAAGCAGAGCAGGAAAGAGCACAAATAGTCAGAAAGTGCATAATAGAAGTCCACAAAACAGGCGACAGAGATCTCAAAGTAGGAGCCCATCTACGGGCAGATCAGGACAGAGTTCAAGTGTTGGAAAACTCAAAAACAAAAGTCCGAAAAGGAGCCCTAAAAAGAAAAGTGCTAAATCTGGGCATGGTAAATCTGACAGCAAATCTCCAGATCATAACAAATCAAAATCATCAAAAAGATCTGGAAGCAGAAGTCCTGTAGGAGACAGGAAGTCCAGAAGTCCTGTGAAGAAAAGAGGAACTGTTAGTCCTAAAAGTAAACCAAAAGGTTCATTAAGTAGAAGCCCAGTAAAAAATAAGAGTGATTCAAGTAAAAGGCTCAAATCTAGCTCTAGCAGCAAGAGCCCTCCGAGGAACAAGACTTCCAAGCCTGATGCGTCTACTTCTGTGCAAAGACCTTCCAGTAGAGATGTTGTTGGAAGAAATTCATCAAATGACAGATCTAAAAGACAAAGAAGCTATAGTCCAGCTGGGAAAGCAAATAGGTCACTTTCAAAAGACAGATCTAAAAGGTCCACCAGCAGAAGTCGTTCCAGAGAGAGATTGAGGAAAGGTAGATCAAGAAAATCTGCAAGCCCTGGATCAAATTCCAAGCCTAGATTTAAAAGGTCTCATAGCAGAAGTCCTGTTAGAAAACAACAAAATGGAAGGAGATCAAAAAGCAGAAGTCGCAGCGTGGAAAGAGGTCCAATGATTGGAACCAGGAGACCGTTTAACAGAAGCCTTGTTAGAAGAAGCCCTTCCAGGATTCTCAATTTTAGATCTCGAAGGTCTGTAAGCCCAAGGCGAAAACCCATATTTAGGGCAAAGAGTAAGAGCCCAATTGGAAGGAGTTCTAATAGCAGACCTTTCTATAGATCTAAAAGGTCCTTGAGTAGAAGTCCCAGGAGGAGACGAAGTCTGAGTAGAAGTCCCAGGAGACGAAGCCTTAGCAGGAGTCCATTGAGGCGAAGTCTGAGCCGAGTCCATTGAGACGAAGTCGGAGTAAGAGTCCAATAGGAAGAAATCGCCAGAATCGAAATCCTGCATGGCGTAGACGTTCTGTAAGTCCAAGAAGAAGGTTTCAAAGATCTTTCAGCAGAAGTGTATCAAGAGGAAGAGCTGGGCCAAGTTCAAGGAGATCAAGGAGCTTGTCAAGAGACAGATCAAGTCCCAACCAGAGATTTGAAAGATCAAGAAGTTTGAACACTCTAAGACAGAGACTGAAAAGTTTCTCTAAACCCCAGCGTTATTCAAGTGATGATAGCTTGGATGGTAGCTCGTCTTACAGTCCTAGAAGGTCCCGAGAAAGAATGCGAAGCAGGTCAGGATCGGGATCAGATTATACCAGAAGTGATAGCTATTCCAGTGACAGCTTTGGTTGGGGAAGTCCTGTCTATATCAATTCCAGGTTCAGTAGTCGAAGTTCTTCAAGAAGTCTACGAAGATCAAGATCTAGAAGTAATAGTTTTTCCAGAAGTAATAGCTTCTCTAGATATGGAACACGCTCACCTGAACGTGGTAGAAAATTCAGAAGCCGTAGCCATGATAGACCAGGACCAAGAGTCATGAGGCGCTCTCGTAGTAGAAGCCTTTCCAGAGATAGAGGAAGGCCAAGGCAGAGATTAATCTCTAAGGCATACAGTACAAGTAGTTCTAGAGAAAGAGTGATATCACAAAATTCAAACTACAGGTCTAGAAGAAGTACTAGTCCAAGTCCTAATAGCAGAAAGCGCAGTACTAGTTCCAGTCGTAGATCTAGGGTGTCTCCAAGCACTAGCCCTGCAAGAAAGAAGACACTGGAAAATAGATCTGCAGTCAAATCTGAAAGCAGGAGCTCTTCTGCAAATGGTAGAACCTCACATACAGATACAGCTTCAAAAGGACATGTTTTTGGCATTATGTCGAAACCATCAGAAGCTGAGAAAATTAAAAGTGATGCCATTGCAAAAGGAATCAAGTCCATTCGTCAAAATGTGGAGAACAATACTGTAAAAGTTGCAGATGGAGATAAGAGGACTCTGGACTCGTCATCGTTGACAAAGGAGCAGAATGACAGTGTTACCAGTGGTATAACAGAGAACTCTGGAGTGGAATCACAGAAGAAGACTACACAAGAAAAGCTGATGGAGACATTGATGAGACTACAGGAACTAGAAGACCAGCAGAAAGCTCAGGTAAGTTACATTAGGCTAATGAAATGAAATGATTAGTTTCCCGTCACATTTTTTTAGTGAAATATGAGGTCATGATTTCATTATATTCATTATTTTGGAAAATTTTATTATTGTCAAAACTTTCATTTACATGGCTATTACCTATATTGTTGATGAAAGGCCATCTCAAAACAGGTATTAATGCTTAGATCATCATTACAGACATTTTGCAACAGATTGAGAAAATATTTGAATTTGTTTTTATTAAAAGGAAAAGAAATTTGCAATTTTTGTAATCACTAGAACCATGATGAGGTAATCCTTAAATTTCCATTATTTACCACATCCTCTACCCTTACAACTAAGAAAAACTGCTGATTATGATCAGCAGGGGATGTCAGACATTTTGAGAGTTTCAATTTTGATTATTTCCATCTCAATTTTCAGAAAATTGACTTTTTTATGAAAATAATGAAAGTTTTGGTCAAATTGAAAAGGTGATGCGGGCTGGTGACGGGAAACTAATAATTTCATTACATTGGCCTTATAAGAACTTCTTGAAGGCACTGTCAGCAATCCCTGTGAAAGCTTTAAATATTTAAAAGTAGGATTTACAAGAATTAGTCTGTAAAATTCTCATTACATATTTTAAAATGATACATAAAATGCAGAACACAGCAGGGCTGAAAACGCAAACCTCCAAATTGACTATATTGGGAATTGTTATAATTTGTAGGTCATATTTTTGGTCTATTTTAGTGTATGTCAGACTATATATACTTCTTAATACACAAATGCAAAAATCACACTTTGGGCATAGATTGATAATCTATGCTTTGGGTGGTTTTTTTTAAGAATTTATTTTACTGATTGTGCCTTCCTTTTTTTTAAAGGATAATCACTAGAGTGTTCAATTTGTATTTTATTGTATTGTATTGTATTGCATTGCACTGTGTTCTGGTTATAAAATGTTTGGAACTGTAGATCAAATTTCAATGGGATTTTTCATCATCCTGTACTATGTAGCCAGGTATATATGTGGTAATATGAAACATTTCAAAAACATTATTTTGGTTCCTGTGTAGGGTGAATTCAGTGACAAGTGATATTATTTCAAGAATGTATACAATTGGTAATAATTTTTGAATGACAATTTTTTGTGAAGCAAAGTTAAATCCTGGATCTGTGGCACTTCTTTTGTCATTAATTTCAACGGCAAAAATAAATACACGCAAATATGTTCTTTTAACATAGGTCTATAAGAAAACTCAAAATTGCAAAATTAAAATGTAGTTCAAAATCAGCAAAGCGCAAAAAATGACATGCACGAAAATGACCACTTTTACTGTTTTAAATTGTGCAAAACCTCAAAATATACAAAAGATCAAATGGCTACAACTTTCAGTTCCTGTAACTTTGTAATTAATTACAGCATATTATCTAGTTTCACTTTCAAACAAATATTATATACTAGTATGTTTATGAGTACAATGGAAATAATATTCTAATGATGTGAAATATGGACTGTTCCATTCAACGAGGCTTTCAAGGCTTCATCTTGCCGAGTTAAATGGAACAGTTCATATTTCATTGAATGAAAATATTCTTACCATTAAAAGAATATAAACATTCAATATTTGTTTTATATACAACTCATATAGAAATTCCTTTTTGTTCCACTTAATTTCATAAACCACCAGGAAAACAAAATAAATTAAAAAAATATCTCAATTTAGAAGCAACACCCATAATAATGGCGAGATGACTTGGTCACCGCGAGCGCTACATGCTTGTGTTTGTCAGCGTTGCCATGATAGCTGCGCACGAGTGCAATGGAAAATGGACTACTCCCGGGGGTGCCACTCATATACCATTGCATGTTGTCATCACTGACCAGACACTTTTATTTTTCACCCAAAACACTGACATGCCCAAGGGCTGAAAGGTAACCCTTACCACTGACCTGCTATGAAAAAAGGATACCCAAATCACTGACCACAGCCATGGTGCAAACAAAGGTACCCATATCACTGACCTTACATGTCCCAATGACCCTTTTCACTGACGAAGGTAGAAAGCAAGTAGAAACCCGGGAGTAGAAAGCAAGAAACATCAGCAAAAGCGATGAAAAACGTGATTGCATTTTCTTAATAAGCGTAGCTATTTAGGCCTACCTTTGATTTCAGTGCTGAATCCGGGCGAATCCATGATCCGCGCTAAGCTCTGAAATCTGAAATATAAAGCACTTTTTTCCCGTTTAACCCGGTTTTGGCGCGGGTGACAAACAGCGATGGCAAATGTCACTTCACGATTTCCAAAAGGCATGGTTCCTGTCATATCTGGTTCAGCAGTCAAGCGTATGTCGTAATCCATTCCGATTACACAGTATCTGTACCTTGTACAAAATTCGTAGTCTCTACGCCCGTCTATACGCAGCCCGCGCGGCAGCATGCACAAACATCACCGAGTTTTAATCATGGTACAAGACCGGGCACAAGACTAATATATTACACTTACAGACCCGGAAGTAAGAAGTTGTTTACAATCAGGAACGAAAACAGCGGCTGACGTCAAATGCTGGACTTTGATTTTTCATGAACCCAAAACGCCGACATATCTATTGTAAAAAAGGTACCCTTTTTTCCAGAAAACACCAAAATTGAGACCCTTTTCGCGTCCCGCGCGGGCGGTGGCCTATGCTTAAAAAGATACCCTTTTACCGCGAAATTTTGGTCGGTGATGACTTCATTGACGGTTCAACTGGCACCCCCGGGGGACTACTGCACTCGGGCGGAGTGCAATAGGTCACCCCGGTCATCCGGGTACTTATTTCACATGACGCTACAGTCGGCTACACTTACGCTTTTCAACCCACAATAGATCGTGCAGCTGAGCGACTTCTTGAAGACTTGTATAGCAGAGCTCATTCAGTTGTTTACGTTCTGTTTTGACCTCGAATCGAGCAAATTTCTCAGCCGATTTCGGTAAAATAAAAGTTAAATACTTGGCGAAAATTGCATTTTATGTGAAGCTGAACACATGAACATGTAGAGGAGAGTCTTTATTTTTGTTGTTGGCTGGAGGCCCCATGTTGAGAAGTTAAAGAAATGGTAGTATTTTGGTCGATTTGAAAAGGGACAAACCACAGAAAACTACAAATTTGACTTCTGAATCGGATTTGTTGTCAACGGAGGTCAACGGCTTGTGACGTCACTCCGGGGTCACCTATAGTCTTTTTTCCCTAAAAATAGCAAAAATAGTCAATAGTAATTGGCCAGTCAAATGGCACAGATCTTCAGTGTACGAGTTACATACTGAATAATAAAGTGATTTAGGTGCCCAAGGCATTGTGTAGTTCAAATACGGTAAACAAATTAATGGGAAATTTCATCTTGCAGATCTGAGAGGCTGTCTAACAAGTGTCAAGGATTAACTTTGACATTTGTGATGCGATCAAGCAAAATCAGTCGGCACTCGGAAATATTGATTTTGAGATATAGCCAAACAACGCAAATATTTCCTTTAGTTTTCTGTTGTTTTGGAAACTCTTTAATTGCTCATAATTATCTTTGGAACTGGTTGTTCAATTTCAATGGGAGTTTCTGCAAAATACAGCTTTGTAAATGCTTTTTACTATCATATAAAAAACTGAAAATTTGATATTTCCGAGTTCCGACTGATTTTGCTTGATCGCATCACATTTTCAGGACAAAATTACTGGGAGTTGTGCATGTAGACTGCTGCTTGTCTACAGAGTATCATTGTGGCTTGCCCTAAGTTGTCCAATGATATATACTGCGCCAATAAAGTATCCTTACACTTGGAAAAATAATCACCATTTCAAAACTGAACAATATTGGGGTAATTTTGTTTTTTGAATAGATGCACTATCTAATCCTGCATATTATGACACCACATTGAATCCAATGTGACTTCAAGAAGTAAAGTTACAAACATTTGATTAGGTCCAGTTTCAAAAGTGACATACTGGCCTATTCAAAACTCACAGACCACAAATCTGGGTTGAGAGTGGTGAATGGCTAATTTATGCGTTTGGCTTTTATTTAAAACAAAAGGAACTGAAACAAAAGAACTGACAAATAAAATGAAAGTTATGAAAAGTACAGAGAAGTAAAAACTGAAATAAAAACTGCTTTAAATAACGCTTCATTGAAGAAACTGTGTATTGCGCTTGTTAAATCTTTTTGCGCCTTGTATAGGCCAGTTTGTCACTTTTAAAACTGGAGCTTCGTCTATTCAATTGCTTGTAACTTTACTTCTTGAGGTCACATTGGATTCAATGTGGTGTCATAATGTGCAGGATTAGCTAGTGCATCTATTAAAAAAACAAAATTACCCCAATTTAGTTCAGTTTTGAAATGGTGATTATTTTTCCAAGTGTAAGGATACTTTATTGGCGCAGTATAGTTGTGTGCATTTTGACAATGCTTGGTTTGTGTAATACTTTTGTAGTTGAAACCCTCTATTTCATTTTGTTTCATTTCTTATAAACAGGATGATGAGTTGAAGAGAGTGAAGGAAGCACTGCTAAAGAAACGCAAGATGAAAGAAGGAGTAGAAACATCAGTACCAGTCAAGGTAAAGAAAGAAGTAAGTTTGATTTCTTGTCTAAAAAGTAATAATATAATAATTTTGCACCAAAATTTGTATGATATTAAACCCTCTGACAATTTTTGTGTTGCCCTCCCCTGACCGACCCGATTTGTGCAAACTTTTTGATTTAGTCGGCATTGATATAAAAGCAAGAAAAATCACCATTGCTGGACTAAAATGTCATAGTCTAACCAAATAGAAAATCAGGAAAATATGCAATTTTCTTGGTTTTTTTTTTTTAGGAGCGTGGTTAGGGGACTTTCGTTGTTAATCTTTCTTGAGAGAACTGAGTAGATAACTTGGTAACTTGGTAACCAAGAAAAAACAAGTCCTACTCATCCAATTATTTATTTGTATTCAGAATTGTTATGCTCTTCTTGCTTCAGTGTCTTCCATTTTAGTATACATGTGGATATTGCAAGTTTCAAGTATGTCTGTATCTAGAGTCAAGGGTGAATATGGCTGATAGTTATTGAAAAATTTTGCACACTTGGGTGAAAATAGACAGCCAACAGTGTGTTTTCTTGTCTTTTACAACACAAAATATATAGACTGTTCATTGTAGATTTGACATGGTTGAGTTGGTATACATAGAGAGAGAAAACAAACACATAAACAACCACCTGATCATATCCAAAAATTTTGATTTCCCCCCCCCCCTAAAGATGATAAAAGTTGATTTTATCAAACA
Source organism: Amphiura filiformis (assembly GCF_039555335.1). Lineage (NCBI taxonomy): Eukaryota > Metazoa > Echinodermata > Ophiuroidea > Amphilepidida > Amphiuridae > Amphiura > Amphiura filiformis. The sequence goes on along the minus strand of NC_092645.1, from coordinate 57,568,386 downwards.
ATATTATTTACCTAATAGAGGCTTACCACGTGAACAATCTTATTCCAAGTTTAGAGGTTATTATGTCCAACGGTTTTGATTTAAAAAAATTTTTGTGTATCCCAGCGGCCAATAGAACAGTGAATCCATGCTTGTGGATGGTTATATATACCGGTACTCACAATCAGGGATAGTGCAAGCTCAAAAATTGATTGAGGGTCCAATTGATTTTTCCCTGCAATACCCAAATTTAAGGGTCCAATGAGAATTTTAAGGGGTCTGAATTTGAACTTTGAAAATACTTTTTGTAAAAGCATTTTGTATTTCATGAGCAACCAGAAGTAGATCGTAACTTATTAAGATTGATGTTATTGCATTGTTATTTTATTGACCGGTTATTTTCATGATTTTGGCATTATTCTGAAGATAACTTTCTGTGTCATAATTGGTTCCTTTTTTGTATCGACAATGACGAAATTTTATTATGAGCAACTCGGCAAAGGATTTACATGATTTAAGCTTCAGTGCATTGTAAAATTTAAGGGTCCTGTTGGTCAATTTAAGTAAATTTGGTTGGTCAATTGTAATCTAAGGGGTACTCCAAACCATCCAAAACAAAAAAGTAAAGGGTCCCAGGATGCGCCAGATGCGCAATATTGTGACCCCTGCCCACAATGTTACTGTTTCTTGGTATACCGTACTCTCTCAACAACAAAAATACAATTTCAGGTTTAAAATTTTTCTGAGGTTGTGATGGTATTAAAGCAACACTTCGGTTTCTGAAAATGGCATTCACAAGACATTAATGGCTTATAACTGTTTCTGATTTGAATTTTACAGCAGCCTGCTGAGATTTTAGAGATCACTGGACCATCATTGGGTAGCAACATAAATCCACCAGGAGTATCATGTCCTTCAACATCAGTCCCTGAGGAAGTGTCACCGAATGCCACCTCACAGAATGTCACTATGCTACAACAGGAAGACTTTGTACATTCTGTGACAGGAAAACATGACAGACCTGCAGGACAGTTGCAGGATGCTACAGGACAAGTGTTGGACAAAACAGACGTGCAGGACAGAAGAGGACAGGTGCAAAATACAACAGGACAAATGAAGGACAGTACAGGACAAGTAAAGGACAATATGGGACAAATTCAGGACAGTACTGGACAGATCAGTGGTAAAACTGGACAAATGCAGGACACTGCAGGTCAGGAGAGAGTTGGGACAAGACAGATCCAAGATACTACGTTGCGACACGTGCAGGAGAGTACGGGACAGAGGTCAGACATAGCCAGACCGACACAGGACATGCAAGGACAAATTCCATTACCTCAGCAGGGAATGTATTTCCAGCCCAGTATGGGACAGTGGATCATGCAGCCAGGTAAAAAACACTTTTCCTCTTACATATTGTAAAGGATGCCTAAATATAATATCCATCTTGAATTTTGAAGAAACCAGTCAAAATTAACCAAATGTATATATTTCAGACTTAACAAAATATTCTTGCATGTAAATTTGTATAAACACAGTTGGTACTGTGTAATATTAGATAGGCATTTTATACATTTCAGACTTTACAAGTATTCATGAATGTAAATTTGTATAAACATCCTTATAGTACTCCATAATTGGTTCTAATATTAGAGAGTATTTGACCTGCATGATTCAAAGGTTTCGTCTACTTCTCAGAATTTCTTCAGCTATTTTCCCACTAAAGACTTAATATAGAGTTCAAAAATTAGCAAATTATTTGAGGCCCAAGTAATTTAAGCTTTATTTGTAAAAACTTTTAAAAATGCGATTCCTGTTTTATCCTGCAATGACCTGCAAGTCTGTTTGCGTCTGCAAGTAGTTAAGCTACAATCCTGACAAAAAAAGCTGACACCCTTGCTCAAAACAATTAAAATATGTTTTGTATTGAAAGTATGAATGCCAATGAAAGAAATCTTATATTTGAAGTACAGACTCTACTTATATTTGAAGTACTGACTCTGCCCTGTATTGTATCCATCCACTTCCCTCATCCTCCCCTTTCCAACTCACCCCTCTCTTCCCATCTCCTCCCCTCCATCACCTTGTTTTCCCCTCTCCTCCCTCCCCCATATTTTTATTTTGGAGGATCTCATGGAGCTGCTGACAACATAGCTTTAACCAATTATAATTCGGGGAGCAGGGGTAGTGATTCACCAAAGTAAAAAAAGTGGGAACATTTTTTCAGTTTTCAAGATTTTAATTTTTCTAATAATAGCTTTCTTTTTATTTCTGCAGATGGTATGGTAGTGTGGCAACCTTTTACCCAGCCGTACCAGCACTCACAGGCTATGTATATGCAACAGAATGGCTCAGGTCAATGGCAAGCACCTCCTAATCAAAGTAATGACCAGCTGGGTCCAAACCAGATGGTGCAATACCCTGACCAGGGCACTGGTCAACCTGTATATTATCAGCATAGTGGTGGACACTGGCAAATGATGGGAGGGTCAGAGATGTGTAATTCTGGTGGAAATGCTCAGAGTTCTGGTTCTGTTACAATACCTACACCAAATCAGCCTTCTGAATACCCTCCATTGCCTCCGTCTGTTGGACCAACAGAGCAACCACCCCTTCCTAGTTCAACACCACCTCCTAATGATAATGCAAGTGTGGCAGATGATACATCTGCAAATGAAGCAAAAGGTCAAAAACATTCCAGAGAGAGTTTGCCACCTAATGAATCCCCATCACAGGAAAATCAACAGCATTCATCTTCACATGAAGATAAGAGTCAGAAGAAACGCGCAGCATCCTCCTCACACAAAGAGCGACTATCCTCACATGCGGCTGGGAAGCAGAAGCTTCCAGAACAGACAACGTCAGATAAACAACAGCATCCTTCACCACATAAAGAGCAACATTCATCCTCACCTGTGATTGATAGTCCGAAGCTTTCTGAAGAGTCAACTTCTTCAGAACATAAGCAGCAGCGTCTGTCACCACACAAAGAGCAACGTTCGTCTCAACAACATGTGGCTGGGAGTCAAACACTTTCAGAGCAGTCAAGTGCGTCATCACCTGAACAGCAGCGTCCATCACATCCCAAAGGGCGACACGCATTTTCAAATGTGGCCAAAAGGCTTCAGAAGTTGTCGGAAGAATCAACTCTGGTATTAGATAAACAACCACAGTCTCATAATAAACAACAAAATCAGACATTACCACAGAAGCTTTCAAAACAGACAAGATCTTCACAAAATGATAAACAGCAACATCAGACATCACTTCAGAAAGAGCTTTCAGAAAGAGGGAGATCTTCATCACGCGAGGAGGAGCAAGATGATAATACCTCAAGACGTCACTGTAGTAGCTCATCAGAAACAAGGACCGAGAATGCAGGCGGATCCTTGTCCACAGGTGGCAAGCAGGGAAGGCAGTCCTCAAAGACAAGATCAGGACAAGTGGAGAACAAGTATGGACGAGAAGAAACATCAAAGGCAACTACAAAACAAGAAGAGTCAGCCAAGAAGGTAAGACTCACTTCTTAGATTGATTGAGGTGTGCGTGTGCAGGCCCGTGCACGCAGGGGGGTGAGGGGTGCGTCGCACCCCCCCAAATTTGGAAAAGTATGCAAAAAGTCCCAAAATTAAAGAATTTGCGAGCGTAGCGAGCAAAAAAATCAGGGTTTTTACGCTTTTTGGGTCAAAAAAGGTCCACATTCTGTCCATTTTTCACAAAATTGTCCCCCTACCTTGAAAAAAGGTCCACTTTTTCAAAATCAGCACCCCCCAAATGAAATCCTGCGTACGGGCCTGTGCGTGTGTATAGATATTGGACCAAAAAAGTATATCGCAGAGCTTCCATGCATTCTTTTTGCAGTGCGTATGACTGTGATGTTAGGTACACGTTGGCAAGTCGGAACTCTCTACATATATTTGTTACACATGAGGAGCAGTGGCGGCACCAGGAATTTTTTTTCGGTGGGGGGGGGGCATGGGGGGCAAAGTGAATTTGTGGGGTTTTGCCTCAAAACTGGGGGGACAAGAAAAATGTTTGTAAGCGCCGCCACTGATGAGTAAAAAAATAGTGTACCATCAGCATTTTGATAAAACACCTGAAGTTGATGTTTGCAGTATATTACTAGTATGAGTGTTGCAAATATGTGTTGCAATATGCACATAGCACTTAGTGAGTGTAGTTGGCACAAGACATCACATACATATCACAAGTAAAAAAAAAGAAAGTAAACAAGTAAGCATGGGAGCAATGTGGGAAAATAATCTGGTGATACCTTCCCCTCCATGTCCAGGGGCGTAGATTTCTTGTGAACATTGGGGGGGGGGTATGGGGTGGAATTTTTTTTCTTGAAGTAATGTGAATCCAGCACCTTTTGGTGACAAAAAAAGTTTATGGTACAAATGCGCGCGGAAATTTTTCAAATTAGCGCAAATCACAGAAAAATGTCACTTTTGGGGCTAAAATGGCAAAAAATGATGTTAACTTAGTCAGAAACCCACATACAGGCGTGAATATTGGGGGGGGGGATGAGTGCATGGACCATCCCCCTGGCAAAATATTGTTATGAATCTTGATGACTGTCACATCAGCAGAAATATTTTTATGAAACTCGATGACTGTCACATCAGCAGAAATATTGTTATGAATCTTGATGACTGTCACATCAGTAGAAATATTGTTATGAAACTCGATGACTGTCACATCAGCAGAAATATTGTTATGAATCTTGATGACTATCACATCAGCAGAAATATTGTTATGAAACTCGATGACTCACATCAGCAGAAATATTGTTATGAAACTCGATGACTGTCACATCAGCAGAAATATTGTTATGAATCTTGATGACTGTCACATCAGCAGAAATATTGTTATGAAACTCGATGACTGTCACATCAGTAGAAATATTGTTATGAAACTCGATGACTGTCACATCAGCAGAAATATTGTTATGAAACTTGGTGAATGTCACATCAGCAGAAATATTGTAATGAATCTTGATGACTATCACATCAGCAGAAATATTGTTATGAAACTCGATGACTATCACATCAGCAGAAATATTGTTATGAAACTCGATGACTGTCACATCAGTAGAAATATTGTTATGAAACTCGATGACTGTCACATCAGCAGAAATATTGTTATGAAACTTGGTGATTGTCACATCAGCAGAAATATTGTAATGAATCTTGATGATTGTCACATCAGCAGAAATATTGTAATGAATCTTGATGACTATCACATCAGCAGAAATATTGTTATGAAACTCGATGACTGTCACATCAGCAGAAATATTGTAATGAATCTTGATGACTGTCACATCAGCAGAAATATTGTTATGAATCTCGATGACTGTCACATCAGCAGAAATATTGTAATGAATCTTGATGACTGTCACATCAGCAGAAATATTGTAATGAATCTTGATGACTATCACATCAGCAGAAATATTGTAATGAATCTTGGTGATTGTCACATCAGAGAAATATTGTTATGAAACTTGTTGACTGTCACATCAGCAGAAATATTGTTATGAATCTTGATGACTGTCACATCAGCAGAAATATTGTAATGAATCTTGTTGATGTGGAACTCACAAATGAAGCATGTTCAAAACATTAATTTAATACATTTTCATAATTTTAACATGAAATAATTAAGAAACTTGACGACTGCAACATCAGCACAAATATTGTTATGAAACTTGATGATGTGGAACTCATAAAGGAAGCATGTTCAAAATAATGTAATACATTTTCATAATTAACATGAAATAATTAATGTGCCATATCTTGTTTACCAAATCGCAAACGTTTGTCCTTCAAAACAAGTTATATAAATCCCAATTTATATTACTCACATTATTTGGAGCACACAAGATCTGGTGGAATAATTGCCATTTCTGGTCGAAAGGGTACGGTATGTAAAAATCTATTTTGTGGGAAAATATGTGATCTAAATGAAATAACTTGGGACTCAAGAATTTTGTTGGCCTAATTTTTATCAAACTAAACGAACTAGCAATGAACAATGTTACAATATGGACATTGGCATGATTCAAATCCCTTTTATATTTTGTCCAAACTGTTTATTATTTCCATATTTTTCCTGTCATCATTTCTTTTTGACATTCTAGTTGCTAATCAACAGATTTGTGATGTAAACATAAGCTTAAGAAGTCATTTTATAATATTGTTTACCATATAACATAAATGTGTATACATTTGCACATGTTTTACATTACACTTAAATCATGATTTTGGAGCATGGTGGCCAAGCGGAACAGGCTCTGACTTACAATAGGAAGGTTGTGGGTTCAAGCCCCGGCAACGTCATTGTGTTGTGCCCTTGAGTAAAGCCCCCTTATCTTGATTACCCCTCTCCACCCAGGTGTATAAATGGGTACAGGTATTCTTAATCCTGGGAAGGTAACAGACTCGATGTGGAGGAGGTGTGGCAACATTTCACAGTGGAGTCTGGCCTAATCGTAACGAAAGAGAGATGGGCACTCTATCCTGTAAAAAAATGCAGGTGGTTCAACTCCTTTACTGTTTTACCTTTTCAATGAAGATAATCAACAGCACACAGGTGTTGGCTGCTGACGACAAGTTCCAGATATTCTTTACAAATTCAAAAATATCATACATACATTTTCATAAGATTCTTCCATCTCATGACTCTCTACCAACTTTATGTAACAACTTTGCTACATTTTTCAAAGAAAAAGTTGATAAGATCCAGGAAGGTCTGGAGCAGCAAAGAAACAGTGTAAATGATTTGAGTGTAAATGTGTATCAAAGTCATGTTTCATGTACTCTTTCTGAGTTTGATCAAGTTGGTGCTGATGATGTTATGAAGATTATTAATGGATTTGCAGCTAAACATTGTATTCTAGATTCAGTACCCACTTGGTTTCTGAAAAGCAACTGTGAGGTTTTTGTCAATGCCATTACCAAAATTGTCAAATTGTCTTTATCTACAGGTGTGTTCCCGGACACTTTAAAACATGCCATCATAGGTCCGTTGATTAAGAAATCATCTCTTGATAGGAACATTTTAAAGAACTATAGACCTGTATCGAACATTAAGTTCCTATCTAAGGTTATTGAGAGAATTGTTGTAAACAGCATTACCAAACATATGCAAGATAATAATTTGGGCGAAACCACTGCAATCGGCGTGTCGTGCAGCACATAGCACAGAGACGGCATTATTAAAGGTCAAAGATGATATTATGACATCTCTTCATCATCGACAAGGGTCTTTCTTGTGTTATTAGACTTGAGTGCCGCTTTGACACGGTCAACCATAACATCCTTTTTCAGCGAATGCATCAAGAACTTGGTATCAGTGGCATAGCCCTTCAGTGGATGAAATCATATTTCAGCGGACGAACCACCAGTGTATGTGTAAATGGTTGCCAATCAGCGAAGTGTGCCCTCGACTATGGTCTGCCTCAGGGGTCAATTGTTGGTCCCATATCTTTCAGCATCTACACCATTCCAATTGGAAGAATCATACGCGAACACCGCCTTTCTTACCATCTTTATGCAGATGACGTGCAACTGTATACCAAATTTGACCCGCATGTCAGTCGTCCATTGATCGTGCACTCTCCTCTCTTACATCATGCATTGGTGACATTCAATCATGGATGACGTGCAATATGCTTCAACTCAATCGTGAGAAGACTGAATTCTTCATCGCCGCTTCATCTCATGTTAAGAACCAGATGCCTGCTGTCACACTCCAAATTGGAAATGAGGCCATTGAACCATCGGAAACAGTCCGAAATCTTGGTGTTATCTTTGATAACTGCATGACTATGCGTAACCAAATTTCTTCACTCACACGCAGTGTTTCATTCCACCTTCGCAATATCTCTCGCATTAGACGATTCTTGGACTTTGATACTAGTAATGACATTATCCGCTCACTTATCTTATCCAGGCTTGATTATGGCAATGTTCTCCTCATGGGTGCCAACACTACTGATATCGCTCGCCTTCAGACCCTCCAAAACTGGGCTGCTAAAATCATCTTTTGTGCGAAGAAAAGGGACCATGTATCGCCGCTCTTACATCAGCTCCACTGGTTGTCTGTAGAGGATAGAATAACATTCAAAGCCATGCTGTATGTTTTTAAATGCCTTGCCGGCATTGGACCAGAATACCTGTCATCATGTCTGAACTTAAGAATCCTCGCGAGGGCCTTAGATCCGCCTCAGATCGCACTTTTCGCTTGAATGTGCCGATCATACGAAGTTGGACTTTTAAATCCGCTGCCGACAAGGCATTTACATACAATGCACCTCTGATCTGGAACAATTTATCATCATCTGTGCGAAGTGCTGAAACAGTCTCTGCCTTTAAAAAGGCCTCAAAACCCACCTGTTTCCATAAACATAATTTTGCTTGCTTCATTTTTCTTTTGTTTTTCAATTGTTTCTTGTATATATTTTGCATATGTTTTGGTTTTTCACGCTGTGATCTTTTGAAATGGCGTGTAACAAAAGCTCTCATGTATGTATGTATGTATGTATGTATGACCATATTTGGAATCAGCATCAAAATGTTGCAATTGATAATGAGTACAAACAAGCCCAGAATTGATTGGTTTGGTGATTCTTAAAAGAGCCCTTGATATTTTGAGAAAATACTTTTGTTGAAGTCTATGGCCAGCATGCAAAGCATTAAAAAAATACTATTTTAAACATAAAATATTAGGGAAATATATGTGGGTAATACCAAAAAGCATTACTGGAGCCAAAAAGCCAGATTTAACAGACTGTTGCATAGCTTGATTGATGTGGGGGGGGTAAAAAAATAGTGTACCATCAGCATTTTGATAAAACACCTGAAGTTGATGTTGGCAGTATATTACTAGTATGAGTGTTGCAAATATGTGTTGCAATAGAACACAATGAAGGGAGATGCAGACTCACTCACGCTTTCTAAATGCCTTGAAGTATAATGGCATACCGAAAATAGAACCAAACAACTGGAAGATATTTCATGCTATTTTTATACAATGGTCAAGTAGATTGATTGTAAATTTCAATTATATTTAACCATTATTATGGGGTTTGAATTAGTTTGATTCTAACGTGCCAAGACTTGCTATTAATGTTAATGCTATGTGTATTAATACTATAAGCAGGCATGATATTTTTCCTATTTAAAAGGGCATTTCGTGATCCACAGCATCATCCCCTCACTTTTCTCCAAAAAAATTGAGATTTTTATATCACTGCAAACCTCTGGCTACATAATGTTTATGTACAAACAAATTCTTGCAGATTAATTTGTTTCGCAAAGATATCGTGAAATTTGAATTTCGTTCTGGTATACGAGAACGAAATTACAACACATTGTCTATGGAGCAGTGTAATACACAGTATAATGATGCATAACTCGCAAACGCAAAATTGGAATCAACTCAAATTTTGGGAATAAGCTTTTTTCGTGGATATCTACTGAAAAATGGCTTAAAAAAGGATGCTAGGATCACAAAATCCTCCTTTAAAAGGGCATTTCGTGATTCACAGCCTCATCCCCACACTTCAAAGTTAAATTTGAATTACGTTCTTGTGTACCAGAATGAAATTACAACAGTGGCCCCCAGTGGCCTGTGGAGCAGTGTAATTATACATATGTGTACATCCATATCAAAAGGATGCACTTGTCGATTGCTACATGTGTCTCATTTCACATAATAGCTAAGAATACATACCAGACTCATCTGAAGTGGAGGTCACTTCAAATCATCCCCAAATCATATGTTTCAGGAAAACAGAGAACATGCCTGAAACCATATGATTTTGGGATGATTTGAAGCGACCTCCACTTCAGATGAGTCTGGTATGTATTTCTAGCTATTATGTAAAATGAGACACATGTAGCAGCCGACAAGTGCATCGTTTTGATATGGATGTACACATATGATCATGCTTAATTTTAGGAATAAGCTTTTTTGTGGATATCTACTGAAAAATGTCATAAAAAGAGGATGCTAGGATCACAAAATACTCCTTTAAGTAGGAATTCCTACTTTTTTTATAGCCAATGTTTACTTTTTAGCCTGGTTTTACATTGGTTTTCCTATTTTATGGCAAAGGATCAATATCATGCCTGTATAATTATATATGGCAAATAAGGGATAGCTAAGATACAAAATATGTTTTCTTTGTCACTTTCTAATTTTCATTATTATGTCATGATTTATGGTGAAATGCTTAAAATCCAAAGATTTATGGTCGTATCATTTTCAAAGTGGTAGATGTGGAAACGAGAAGTTAAAGCTATAATGCACAATCTTTTTAAATGAATGTAGTCATATTTCATTGCATACAGCAGCATAGCCTGCAGCCTTACAGTGTGATGGAGCAAAGCCAAAATTTTGTCCCCATTTGTCAATTTTTTGTCACATTTTTAGTAATTTTCATGAAACTTTACTCTTTTTTACTCTTTGCCATCCTTATTTTCATCAATGAAAATTTCTCAGGTGGCAGTTCTCCCCCGGTTCCCCCTGACTGTGCAACTGGTTGCATATGTAATCAGTACCGTAGACAGATTTTGGAACCGGGGGGGTCGACTTGTAAATATACCGCCAAAATATAAATTGTTTGCAGGTGGAAGTTGTCAAATCGTTGACCCAAATTTTGTATGCCCTTTCTCAAGAATCTAAAAGTGGGGGGTTTGGGTTTCCTAAAATTTTCTGCATTGATATATATCAATATCATTCTATGTGGCAATGTCAACAGGAAAAAACGGAAGGATCACATCAAAGATTACAAGATGTACTCTTTATATCTTCATCCTGTATAAGCCGTGCACACAAAATCGTCTTTTGTTGACCCAATCTTTTTTCACCAACGCCCTTCGTGTACCGACGGCTTTAGATGAACCGACAGCCATGATGAGTGGATGGACCAGACCCTTCCCCCACTCGCCATGCCACTGTTTGTAATGTTTACACATGTTACACTCAATTGGAATCATACTTACACAAAATTGGAATCAGTCACAAAAAAAAAAAAAATTTATGTCTAGACATTAACTCCCTCAGCGAGCTTCACAATTAAGCGGCAACATATTAAGTGAGTTTTTAGGTTAAAATGACTACAAACCTTCCTGACTTTGTTACTAATATCATTCCATAATTTTTGGCAAAGAATAACAAATAAAATTTGTACCAAAATCATATATAAAGGTGAGTTAAAGTTGCACTAGATCAGTGAAATGCGAAGGCCACCTTAAAGCCATATTATAACATTCCTGTAAAATAGATTAGTATTTTATTTTCCATAAAATGTTAGCTTTTACTGTCAGATATGTCCCTTTTAATTTTGAGCCGAACAAGTGAGGTAAAGCATAGAAAATTGGAATTTACTATTAGCGCACATGCATGTTACTCCCGCGGTTGTAATACGGTACGATCCTCTGCGTGTGTTGGTATGTGTATCCCGCACGCCGTGTATGTACTGTGCATACGTGTTCGACTAACATTTCCATCGTAATAATAAAACGCCGGTTCCATCGTTTTATTCAAAATCTTGGATTTTGACAAAACTACAGCACCTAAAGTCTTGATTTTTGCAGAGTATCTTTATTGACTAAAATACATTACAATCGTGTAAAAAACAGAATTTAAAAATATTTTGAGGGCGTTCTCCTCAGCAAATGTTATAATATGGCTTTAATTAAAATCCGAGTCTCAAAGCTTGTGAGAAATTGAAAACCTAATGCAGAATGTGTTTTTAAATATATAATTTTCTCAGAGTGAAAAAATTTAATTCAAGAAAATTTATTACAAAAATGAAAATATGCCTGATGGGTACAGTTAGCTTCATTCTTGTTCAATTTGTATCATTGAATCATTGGTGATATACACAACACAGAAGATAAGGCAAACAGAGAAGAACTGTTGGTATAAATAGTCCGAGTTCAGTTTATTCAAACAAAACTTTGGAATGAAGATAATTGAATTGATAATTTCACCAAAATACTATTATCATCAGGTAAATAATATATAAGTCTATGCAAGTTATCAAATGCTGTGCAAATTTTGTCAAACTAACCTCTTATATATTAGATATTTTGAATTATGATAAGGATAATGAACTGAGTGCAATGCCTTCGTCAAGATAATCGCACGCGCCGTGGAGTTATTGCATTTAGCTCGAGAGCCGATAGGCTCAAGAGCTAAATGCAATAACTCCATGGCTAATCCAATTATCTTGACGAATGCATTTGCACGAATACATTATCCGTCATACACTTTGAGTGTAGGCCTATTAAAACACATGGCAATATTAATTGCTGCATTCATTATATTAGTTTTAATATTAGGGAAAATATCTTACATTTTAAAAACACCGTCAGGACATTGACCAGCTACGTAGCATTTAACTGGTAAAGAAAATCAATCCAGGGATCGATATAATGGGATAGGCATCGTAGTATTACGTAACACACCGAAAGATGTAGTTTAACTCTAGACAATAGGCGCCATATTGCAGGAGGGTTAGAGTTCATAGAGGAAACGTTAAAGGTTAGTAGATTAGGTCACCCAGGCACATCACTAATGTGTTTCACGAGTTGTAATACCGACAGGTAAAAACATTGATTTTGTAAAATTCTCCTGATTTTTAAAATTACTAAATAAGGTTAGTACTTCAAACCATTCTTTGATGAATCTATGCAATATGACGGTAATTTTTGAAACATCTAAGAATCAATCTTAAACATCTTCATGATATTCATTTCTTTGCGCATGGTCAAAGCATGCTCTTGCGCTATCCACAGACTATCCGGTGGAAACTTCAAAGCAACGATCATGCGTTAATATTTACAAAATGGCGAATGATGTAGTTTAAGTCGAACAATAGCGTGACCGGCGTGACGTAGTTTTTGGCATTGTTCCTATATGCACTTTCACCCTCCTGATCAATCCCTGTATAAGTTAGCTATCAATGGTATCGATTGCGCCATACGTCATACTTTAGTAACTTATTCATGCATGGTTTGTAACCAATTGACTTTATGTTGTGATCATTTAGAGCACTGAACCAGTTCACCTGGAAACGATCGATTTAGATGTCCGACTATAGTACTACGGTGAATATCAACTGGACTTTATAATGATCATGATATTATGCGCTAGTGTGTGTTTCCCGGGCCCGGCTATGTTATTTTAGATATAGGGCTACATGTATTTCATTTGTAAAATGCTGAATATTTTGCAATGGTGTCATCTTGTATAATTATGATCCACCTGTTTTTGGCCCTTTTTAATTAATAGAAGCTCGATTATTCTCATTTGATGTTTGATTTATTTGAGGTCATTAATCATAATTTATGACAATGATCTTTGCACGAAGCGATTGCGAATAGGGTGCAACTCTACTAGTCTTATTACAAGACTGCCCTACCCCAACCCTAAACCCTAACCCTAAACTCCGTGAACGAGGACTGGACTCAAGTCTAGCGAAGTTGCACCCTATTCGATAATTGTACCCTATTATAGAACACCGTTTGTAACTATACCATTTTAACACCACAGAATGTATATTCGTACTTTTTTGCTGGTATATATAGAGAACAGACAATTATATAGTTATGTGACCTCTGTGTCGAAAGCGTCACCTAACTCTACTATATGGTTATGGGAAAGTAGTATTTCTAGTATTTGAGCGTGCACGTATTATCTAGAATCTATTGTTTAGCGTGCAGGTTTTAGATAATGCATTGTTTAGCGTGCAGGTTTATATAATTTGGGCTGTGAAGGGTAGTTCGCGAAAATAATGCACGGGAGAAGAATACATAACGATGAATAGAAACGGGCACTAGAAGTGTATAAGAGTAAAATTGATAGCAGTTTCATATAGATTGCAAATGTCAATCTGGTCAAAGCCCTTATCATACTGGTGAAAATGCTCCTTCATTGGATCAAGATAGAAAATGAGATTATCTTCAGAACCCTGGAATTATATGGAAACCTTTGGGCCTCATAACTGCTAAATTATTGATCTAAATTATATTAAAGTATACATTTTTAGAATGGCAAACATTTGGTGAAGCCATCTTGGACCTCAAATTATAATATTAAAAACGCTCAAAAACAAAACAAAAAAACAAAACATTTTTTAACCCAATATTTTTGGACAATATAACTAAAAAAATCTTCAGTATCATTTTTGTTATTGATTTTCAGGAACTAAATTAGGCCTATAAATATCTAGGACCCCATACTTTTATTTTTTGAAATTTGATCCAAATTCACCAAAAATGGTTGAATATTTGGGTGACAAAATACTGCATTTTTCAACTGTTTTGGGTATTTCTCACATAATAGGCAGTAATTAGAGAAGTCCTGAAACCATGTTATGTATTTTGCATCATTTACATTTAGCCCAATTTTAGGATGAATTTTGCCGAACTTCACTAGCGATATTATTCCTAGTAATCATGGTAATACTAGAACAGATGGAGTGGTAATTGACACCATTCTCTGTGACCTGATCTGATATATTCTTCTGACTATTAATCATGTAATTCAAGCTCATATCATTAGCTAATTGACCTATAAATTATCTATCTTTCCCCTTCTTCTTTTGCATTGATGAAAACCACCAAGCAAACACACAATATTTTGAATTGTCTATTGGTCACAGTGGACAGTCTATAATATCGAATTGATTAATTCGAATTAAACAATTCATCGAGTGGGCATGGGCAGCGCCATTAGACATGTTACAAGACTACCAAGTGACAGGTGATGGAGGTTACTCAAAACTTACCTAGCTTATTTATTATACAGTAGGGTCTCTGCCTTTTTAATAGGTTATGAAAAACTTAATTAAAAAATATTTACCAACGGAAATAAGAGTCCATCGACGGAAAGTCTTGTTATGCTCTCACAAATCTGAAAAATCCAAAATTTTGGTCTAAAAATTGGCCAAGGTTACTGCTGTCCCATTCAAAAGCACAGGAGGACTACCCGCAGCGTTGAGGTCACCTTTCTAGACTTCCTGTCTACTTGCAGTAATGGCTACTACCAGTGCTAACATCAATGAATTGTTTAAAACAAATTAATAAATTCGGTTATAGACTAGTGGACTGTCCATGTTTCTTGTCGCAAATAGTGAACCAATATGACATGCTGAAATGATAGTGTCATCTCCAATTTGACCTCAAGTTGTGGATTATGAGTTTTTGTTACCAATGTGTTCCAAGATCATTTTATGAGTGTACACAGATATTGAGGTAAAGAACTGTGACTTGAGCATGTTTGATCCTGTGTTATATTTTGATTGGTTGGGTGGTTGTGAATTGACACTCACACAAAAATGTTTAAAAAAAATTGTGTGTGGATATGTGGGGATATATTGAGACCTCAATCCTTGTGGAGACATTGTTAATTAATGTCTCACAAAGAAAAAGTGCTCAAAATATGCTAATTATGCAAAATAATAACATAGCATAATATTTGCATAATACTTATACCACTTAAAATTCTATAAAAATCAGTATTTAAGAAGAATGTTTTGTCCTGATTACTGTCCAAAATAATGAACCAAAATGACATAAAATCTTAATGACAAAAAAAAATAAAATCAATCAATCTGATCAATCAATAAAATAACTAAAAAACACAAATTCTAACTGTTCTCATGCATTTAACATAGACTTTACTTGCTCTTGGGGTCAGTACACAATATTGTTAGGAGTTAAGGTTAGCTGCTATCAATATCATGGCAGATGATCTTCACACACATGAAACTTTTGAGTGCAATATGAGGATTTCAGTTGTGGTCTGCTCTGTACTGAGAATTTTTTCTCTCTTAATCTGAGTCAGTGATCCAGAGAAAGCGTAAAATAATCAGACAAGCAATAAATAAAATGAGAGATAACATTATATGAGAGATAGGATTATATACATCGCCAAATTACCCATTTCATTTTAATACTTGAATAAGAAAGCCACTTCAACATCACACCACTCTTCGTCATATATAAATTCTCCCAGCCACATTTTCCTAACATAATATGAATTTTTTTTTTAAAGGGAAAATTAGTTTGGCAGAGGTGGGGCTCAAACTTACGCCGCACCGCTACCGTGAATATGAATGAGCCTAGTGCCTTAGACCGCTCGGCCACATGACTTGTTGGTATCCATCTTGAAACTTATTTGAACATATAATCGCAACTTTAACATAGGCTTAATTACCACGTGACAATCAAAGACAGAAAACGTACCATATTTTGTAGGCTTAATTACCATGTGACAAGCAAAGACAGAAACCGTACCATATTTTGGAATTTTATTTGCTTAAAAACATGTGTTTTAATAGCGCTCAATTGTTAATAACTGCGTGTTCTACATGCAGAAATCCAACAATAAATGGGCCTCTCATACATGCACATTGCACAATACATTATATCGATTTTGACTCGCCATGCCACTGCATACATGTGCTACTCCTAGTCCTATATACATGTGTCAGTATAATGTACCCTACCATTTTTTGTGTATACATGGTCTGGATTTTTGAAATTTATAGGAGAATTCCATGTAGGTCCCAAAAAGTTTCTTCCAGATATTGGAGATTAGATTCCCATAAAGACGAAACAGTAATTTTTAGTGGGGACCTGCGTAAATTTTACATAAAATTTTCACCATCAATGCATTGCTAATTTCCACTAAATTCAGAAAATATTTTGGCGTAAATAAAATTGAAAAAAAATTCTCTGCTTTCTAAACCACATAAACATTAGCACTATTGGGTATCACGAATCGTCATATATGTTGTACAGTTAATATTCAAATATTTTTTATACATTATGATGCTTCAGTTTTTACACAAAAAATATTTCATTGAAAACCCTCCCACTTGGCTATTTTAAAAATGTAATCAGGCTTCCTCAGCATGTGCAAGAAAATAGCATTAAAATGTTTCTTATTCTAGCAGCCTTTTAGAAATACTGGTGAACGGCATCCACTGCTGTACTTCAACATGTTCCAAATGGCCTTGACTTGATGTATTATGGTTATCTGTTAGATCATTGCTTTGTTTGTATTGTTGTTTGTTCGATTAGTTGCTTGACAACAACCATGGATAACCTGAGAAAGCTTGTTTTCTCACTTACAACATGTACAATAGCAGATCCACTATTAATAGTGGGATCAATGCAGTAATAAAATTGTTACAATTAAGGGGCATCTGAATTGCGCTTAAAGCAAAACACAATACAACAAAATGCAAATTGAGACTGCAAAAATTGTGTTCAGCAGCAATCCAAAACTTTTCAAAACACTTCTTGCTATCACTTCATAAACATGTTTAAAGGGGGGTAACCCTATTGGTTTTGGATATGGATTGTCTTTAAAATTACATAATAATATCAAATATCTCCCCCTTTATGCTGCTTTGTGAAAAAAGCGAGAGCATTTTCAGCGTAAATGTGAATAAATAGCCAAATTTGCAATCCAATACCTTGTATACGTGAATTGCATTCTGGGTAGGCATGCAACAACAACAATTCCCGTTCGTATGACGAATGCTGACATGCTGCAATGCCCGGCCCGTATTGAACGGAAAATATTTGTTTTTTTTTTTGTTTTTTTTTTTTTCGTACCGTTTCAGAAAAAAAGGAAACAAAATATATTTCCCTTGCAATATGTACATTTCAAATGAATATAAAAAGTTTGGGTTAAAATGGAGAGGAAAAAACCTTCCGATACCGGGTTTTGAACCGGGTACCTCTCGGGTAAAAGAACGCCGCGCTAGCCAATTGAGCTATTTCACCAACTGAAATACTCTAGGAATTGTTTTATTATATATGGCGGACCGTCTCCTCAGCACTTAGCGTAGTCTCCTACACAGCCAGTTTGCGTCGGTCTGACACTCGTCGATACTCGTGATAGACAAATGCAGATTGGCAGCGAGACTACACTTAGCGTGGTTCGCTTTTTCTCTTCCCATGATCCAAGAAATTTTTATTGTTTACAAACTGGTAACCTGTAAAAACCGCTGTGATTCATGATTTCTCCGGAAATACATCGACTTGGAGCGTCAAATTTCAGGATAGTAATGAGAAAAATAGTATCTATTATGTGATACTAAAACCTCATCAACAATGAAAAAATCGGGGATGATGCTGTCGATCGGGTTACGGACCTTTAATAAACAATTGTTTAGATTATGATAAGGATAATGAACTGAGTGCAATGCATTAGTCAAGATAATCGCACGCGCCGTGGAGTTATTGCATTTAGCTCGAGAGCTGATAGGCTCGAGAGCTAAATGCAATAACTCCATGGCAAGTGCGATTATCTTGACGAATGCATTTGCATGAGTACATTATCCGTCATATACTTTGAGTGTATTAAAACAATAGGCAATATTAATGGCTGCATTCATTATATTAGTTTGAATATTAGGTAAAATATCTTAAATTTTAAAAACACCGTCAGGTCATCAGGTAGCATTTACTAGTAACTGGTCAATAAAATCAATCACTGTAGAAGTTAGCTATCAATGGTATCGATTGCGCCATATGTCATACTTTAGTAACTTATTCACGCATGGTTTGTAACCAATTGACTTTATGTTGTGATCATTTAATATTGTGGTTCCGAACACAGAGAGCACTGAAGCAGTTGACCTAGAAATAATCGATTTTGACGTCCCACTACATGTAGTACTACGGTGAATGGAGATGAGAGAATAAACTTATATATCAATATCAACTGAACTTTATAGTTCTACAATTTGAACTTTAAAATCTACTAATATTGTTAAAACACACGACAGTGGAATTTTTCAATTTGTTCAGTATTATAAAGCATGATCATGATATTATGCGCTAGTGTGTGTTTCCTGGGCATGTTTATGTTATCTTAGATATAGGCCTACATGTAATTCATTTGTAAAATGCTGAATATTTTGTAATGGTGCCATCTTGTATAATTATGGTCCACCTGTTTTTAGCCTTTTTTTATTAATAGAAGCTCGATTATTCTCATTTGATGTTTGATTTATTTGAGTTCATTAATCATAATTTATGGCAATGATAGTTGCAAAATAGAACAGTTTGTAACCTATGATTTACAAAGTGCGCATGAAAAAATACCATACCCTATAACTATTTTAACACCACAGAATGTATATTCATACTTTTTTGGTGGTATATATATCGAACATTGTTATATAAGTTATATTGTAATGTGAAAGTAGTATTTCTAGTATTTGAGCATGCACATATTATCTAAAATCTATTGTTTAGCGTGCGGGTTTTAGATAATGTATTGTTTAGCGTGCAGGTTTATATAAACCTGCACGCCAAGTAGTTCGCGAAAATAATGCACGGGAGAAGAATACATAACGATGAATAGAAACGGGCACTAGAAGTATATAGATGGATAAGGTTTAGCAATTGAACATTGATGTTAAGGGAGCTGACACATAATGATTAGCTGCTATTGAAACAACTTACAAAGTCATAGCAAGAATGTGTGTAATTGCTTAACAGTGAAATCTATCAATACAAATAAATCCCTTAACAGTCAATCACATCGAATTTATCAATATGAATTAATCAATTCGAGCCTATCACTGCTGAAGGCTACCATATTGTGCCATACAGCTTAACACATTTGAATGCAAGAATGGTTAGCTTTACCAGTCAGTTCCAATGGAAATTTTGTACAAGTTTGTGTATTCATTACAAGAGTTCCTGTTTGCAGGTTTTTATTTCCGTTGCCAAATAGTTTCTTAACTTAATTTGCATGCAAACATTATGAAATAATTACATTCACTCAAACTGTAATAATTTCACATACAAATTTTGAAGTGATTTTCATGAATTTTGTTCTTTAAATTCCTATTCAAGTTCTTTTGTGTATACTTTAGTGCTTGTTGATCACTCAGCATTTGCTCATTGATGGCACTACCCTGGTAGCCATTAGGCAAATTAATAAATTTGTATTGATAAATTCTGTGTGATTGACTGCTCAAGGCAAGTAGGATGGCAGGAGCCACAATATTCCAATTTTAGCCATTTAACTAAAACAATGCAGTGTACATGGATCTCTAATATAGGAAATTGCTTTTATTTTTCCATGTCTTGCAGAGTTAAGGGGTGGGGTATGGACGTTTGGACAGTATTTATTGTGGGACATTAGAGCACATCAGACAATCGAATTGCATTCTGAATACGAAGAATGTCCTTCTGATATCAAATAATTTTGATTTTTTGAAATTTACAATGTAATACACATTTTATGGCAAATGATTAAAATTTATATTTTTGATATTTAATAGTACTCAAGTAAACTTTATAAATCTGATGATTTATACTTAAAGTGTATGTAGGTGGAATGAAAAGCCGACGATCAATTGAAAATTTTGACCTTTCAGATTGAAGATATGGATTTTTTCCCAAAACACCAAAAAAATTAGGTCTTTTTGGGGAAAAAATCGTCGGCTTTTCCTCCCAGCTACATGCACTTTAAGAATATGTCATTAGATTTATAAAATTTACTTCGAGAACTGTTATATCAAAAATGTGAAAAATGTCAAATTTTAATAATTTGTCATAAAATTTTTATTATATCGTGAATTTCAAAAAGTGAAAATTATTTGACATCAGAAAGACATTCTTCGTATTCAGAATGCAATTCGATATCTCTGATGTGCTCTCATGTCCCACAAAAAATACTGTCGAAACGCTCAAAATGCTCATTCCAGATCCCTTAAGCCATAGGTATTGTAAAATATACCTAGATGGTTAAGCCCAATAATCAAAACAAAAGGTTTTGGGCAATATCCTCCTCCCAAGAAAAATCATTCACGTGGGGTGGATATGATAACCCTTATATCAAACCATAGGTATTGGAAGAGACCAATACCTATGATCAAACCTTAGGATCTCCTTTATAGATCCCATACCAGTCCTCTTGTGTGTCAGCTTTATTTGTCTCAATGCGCAAACACTGCTATATCTGTACGCGTTCCTCAAGGCAGTAATTTGGATAATGTTTTTCATTGTATCTCTAAACGGAGTGATGTTAAGGATATAAAAGTATACATAAATTTTCAGAAAGGAAATGATCTAGGAAATCTATCTAGCATAACAGATTCCTGTAAAAATGAGCAGTTTTTGAGAAAATCACGAAATTTGATTTTACTAAAACTGCCTCAAGGAAGGCATATGGAATCTAGGTCATGCTCTCCTCTGACCAGCCTTAAAGGAAATCTGTACCATAAACTAATCAATGGCTAATATAGTTATATACCCCTAAATTAAACATACCAGACGCTCCATATGAATTTCGGAATATTCCTAACAAAGAAAAAGCACTTTTAATCCTTCGCTTTCTGCGATTCAAGGAGCCGCCATGATAGCTGCCTGCTAATCCTTTCTGCCACAAGCGGTAGTGTAACCTTTCACACAGACCCACGGCGAGCGTGTGTTGCTGTATGGCATTCGCGACCCCTACAGCGAATTTTGGTTTTTAGTGCTGTTTTTACTTTTTGTTCTCAAAAGGCATTGTTGATCATAAATATTACTTAAAATACATTTTTTTATGTTCTTCTGTAGTTTTATGGGTAAAAATTGTCGCGTTTTCTTTTGAACGAATGTTGAATCTGAACTTTGGTAGTATTCGCCGTGTCACCAAAGTTCACGAGGGACGAGGCTTGTGGCACGGATTTCGCTGGTTTCAAAATCGGGTACCATTACAGCGTAATAAAAAATACATCGGGTATCAATATGGCAGCCACCATGGATCGCAAACTCACCGCTAATCGTCGTAAGGAATTAAGATTTTCTCCTTTATTTGGACGTATATAAGCTTGGGACTTTTACTGTTTGTCGTTTTTATTATTACTGCAACTATATAGCCATTGATTAGTTTATGGTACAGATTCCCTTTAACAGTTTTTGGAGTGAACATTTGATAGACCAAGAAACATTACAAAGATGTTGCAATAATCATCACATTCACATGCTTGAGGAACTGCATTTTTTATGCCTATGCAAACTTCTATGCAAGCAGAAGGCAAATGAATTCACAATCACTGTACTGTGAATGATCACTGTGAATTGATTTAACCCTCCCACACAAGTGTTGGCTTCCAAATTTCTTTAAAAATTCAAAAATTTCAGAATTGTACATTTTCATGATCATATCAGTAACTATAATGATCATGGTGAATTTTGTCCTTTTCAGGAACAACAGTTTATTTGCAAGGTGCAGAAAGAACCACACATTTGTATCGTATATCCTCTAATAAATGCCTTAAATTTTCAGGTTGTTTTTGCAATGATAATTCCTGGAAAATCGTTGCATAAGCTTTCAAATCAAGCGAAATGACAAACTATGAACTTAGGATCAAATTGTTTGTTTCAGGGGGAATTAGGGGATGTTTGTTTAAATTTTCAAAAAGACTGGAGGGGTGTTTATTAGAGGAGGGCATTTATTAAAGAATATATGGTGTACTGCACCTTATACATGGCATACATAAGCAGAGAAATCAGCAAAAAAACACTGCACACATATCTGCCTGTGCTCCTGTCTTCTAGACCTATGGTAGATGAGACCGATGCAACAAACAAATCATAAGAAAAATGGCTGTAGAAAGGGGCGAGACATCCCCCCCCCCCAATTCTTAATTTTCACTCTGCAAAAATTAAAATTGACTGTTGTCGGCAAAACCATATGATTGTCGGTAAATTGAAAAAGTCAAGTAAAAATTAAATGTACTGTAATAGGAGTTACTACCCCCCCCCCCCCACACACACACACTTTTTAGATTCTTGAGCACCCTGGCTAAAGAAAATTGAGACCTACAATTTACAATTTTATTAGGGAAAAATATTTTCCGTCAGCAAAATAAGCTGTGCACCCCCTCATCCGATTGGTCTAGCGACGCCCCTGAGTTCCACATCCAGCTTGATTAATCCCTTGATACATTGAGGTGTCGACAATTGTAGACAACAAGTTTCTTTCTTTTTTTAATTCAAGAAATTCAGAATTGTGCATTTTCATGACCATATTAGGAATGAGCTTGAAAAATTCATTAAAATGAGTGCAAACAAGCCTAGTAGAGGTTCAGTGGTTCTTGAATTAGCTCTTTGATATTTTGAGAAAATATCTCAACACTTGTATTATGAAGCCTATGGCTAGCATGCACAGCATTAATTGGTAAGCGACTAAGTATTGGCGTAAGAAATTGCTATCTGTGAAAATCAATCCACATATTACTCACCAATCTATGGGAGTTTATAAAAAGCACAAGATCAAAAAATTAACAAATAAGAAATTTCAGTTCCAGTGATTTATAAATAGATAAGTGAGTTTTTCCATGGCAACAAAAACACTTGATTAGATGCAAAGATGAATCAGCTGACTATATGATGTGGAAGTCACTAACAGTGATTCCATACCAAAATACACTCAAGTTAATTTAACCCCATACAATCAAGTGCAAATTTCCCTGGAACACTTGTTCATATTTTGCGCCCTCGGTTCAATACAGCCGTTGATATGAAGTTCATATGTTATTTTATTTGTATAGTTTCGAACCTATTTCAAATCCCCTCCCTCCCTCCCCCCAACCTATGGAGCAAATACATTTAAAAAATGTGGCGTTTGGTATATAACATTGATATAAAATTTAATCGGTTGAGCCCATATTTATTGGTCGAGCTATGAATTTTAAAATATTGGACGAGACGTCGTCGAGTCCAATATTTTACAACTCAGATGCGAGACCAATGAATATTAGCGTAAAAGCATCAATTTTATCATTATTATGTTTTGGATCCAATATTTTCACACACTTGGATCCATCAAAACATAATAATGAGGAAAGCAGGGAGTGTCATTGAATTGTGCTACTTTACCTACAGAATTTCTGATTGGTTAATACACAATATATATTAATCTAAGTGACCAATTAAAATACAGCTTCTAAATGTTGAAGCTCAATCTTCATAGCTGTACAACTGATTTTTACCTTGATGCTGATTGGCTCAATATATCATGTTGTTGCCAATCAGCAGGTAACATTCATGGAGTTACACAAATTGGATTTTGGTATTGGGCTATTCCAGAAAATAAGTGCACACCCCCTGTAGAAGAGTAACTTTTCAATCAAAGAAATATCCGGATTTCCAAGTCTGCTTTCTAAAAACGACCGGAATTCCAATTGCCAATGTCACTTGAAAAAGCTTGGAAATCCAATTAAAAGCTATTAAATGAAGGAAAAATCACGAAAATGTCCAAAATGAAGCCTCAAATTAAGGATTTCTGCCGGATTTTTTTGCCTTTGGACGCTTGATTTCCAACAGTCACAACTGGACAAAAAGTTCGGAAATTTGAACTCCTCTATAGGGGTGTGCATCTATTTTCTGGAATAGCCCATTCTTGGAAGTATACATAATGCTATTGCTAATATTATAACTAAAGCTAAAGTGAAAGCAATCATATCAATCAAGATCTGTACCCTGGCAAGTTACTGTGCATTGTCCATTGACTTTACTCTATACAAGGAAGATTAATTTTGGACACTGCACATATCCACACAAATGTGAGCAATTGATGCTGCAATAACCTCAAGTTCAAGTTCAATTTTATTTTTAAATATATTTAGGCCTTGAAAAAAGGGAGAAGGGATTTATAACCTTTTACAGAAGGTTTTATGTGCTTTATGAAAAACAAGATCTATTCTGATTGAAATGATGTATTTTCGACTAATTGATGAACTTGTGAAGTACATAGAGTAATTGTTTACAGAAATGCAGCAAATTATTGATAGGGACTTTAAGGTGAGTATGACGGCTAAGGTTGGATAAAAACTCAGTAAAAAAAAATTAAAAATCCTGCTTTTCATATTACCTTATTGTACAAAAACAAGTATGGCACATATTTTGCCAAATGTTTGAGAGAACCCCTAAATGCCCTGGCCTTGATATGTTGCGTGCACTCACTACGCTTTTCATCATTGGTCATCTCTGATTATGAATTAACTTAACATTATGAAGTATCTTAAAATTATATATCTTTCAATACTTTAAGGTGGTACTACACCCCTTGATAAATTTGTGACTATTTTTGCATTTTTCTCAAAAACTAATAAATCACTGGTAACAAAAGTTATGTATATTATAGGGGCAAAGGAATCCATTACTACACTGGAATTTCAGTGACTCAAGACAAGTAGTTATTGATTTATTGATCAAATATTGGTTTCCCTCATTTTTGATTGTAACTCCACAACTGTTGTCTGTGCTGAAATAAAATTTCCAGTGCAGTAGTTGTAGTCCTTGCCCCTATAATATGCATATCTTACTTGTCACCAACGTGCTATAATTTGTGAGAAAAATGCAAAAATAGGCACAAAATTGGGCAGGGGTGTCATCATCATCAGTCGGCTGCGGAGCAGGCGACTACAAGCTTTCTCCAACTAATGCGATCTTGGGCAAGCGAAACAATTTTGTTTGGCTGCAGCATCCCTTCAGTATCTCCCAGGAGGTGCTGGACATACTGTAAGTACAGTGTGCTTGGCCGTCCCGGTTTCCTCTTCCCATGTGGTGGAATATAAAGCGCATATTCTTTCACAGGCTCGCCATCTTCAAGATGCAGTAGTACCCCCTTAACATAACAAATTTTACCTTTGAACTTAAAATTATGAATTTCAGCTTCAAATTATATCTTTTGATACCTTAACATAATGAATTTTCCCTTAAATTATTGAGGCTTTGTTTTGGAGCCACTGTTAACATGGTTAAGCCTGACACAAAAATAATGAAAAAAAAGATCAAATTAAATGCTGCATTTCATATCCTAATTTTTTAGAATACCTCAAGGAAATGGGGACTGCTCTATAATCCGACGCTTCTACAATCCGAAGGTTCTTTAGTACAAAGGTTCGCTAGTCCGAACATATGTTCATAACATTGGCTAGTCCGAATTTTAAAAGAGGTTCTCTAGTCCGAAAAAAAATTGAAAACAGGTTCTTTATTTCGACAGTTCTTTATTTTGAAGGTTCTATAGTCTGAATTTTAAAAACGGTTCTCTAGTCCGAATATGAAAATAGGCTCTATAGTCCGAATTTAAAAAAGGGTTCTATAGTCTGAATATAGAAATGAGTATTACTAGTATATAATATTATAACGGAATGAAAAACAGATAAAAATGAAAATATTACCAGAATAAAGCTAAACATCAATATACGCTACGGGAAATATCCAGAGAAAGCAACTATGTTGAACTTCAACGGATTTGTGTTTAACAATTGATGATTTGACACTGAAAGAAATGATAAAAATTAAATTCGGACTATAGAACCTGTTTACCAATTCGGACTAAAGAACACGGTATCCGTTTCGGATTATAGAACCGTTTTGCAATTTCGAACTAGAGAACCTTTTCTTAAATTCGGACTATAGAGCCTAGATTTTCATATTCGGACTATAACCGTTTTTAAAATTCGGATTAAAGAACCTCTTTTTATATTCGGACTGGGGAACCTTTTTTAAAATTCGGACTAAAGAACCTTCGAAATAAAGAACCGTCGGAATAAAGAACCTTCGTAATAAAAAACCGTCGGAATAAAGAACCGTCGGAATAAAGAACCGTCCACTATAGGTTCCACCAAGGAAACAAACATGTTTTGTAGTCAGACTAATCTAAGCTAATGTTAAGCTTAAAGATCCATTCAGTGATCCCAGCAAGTGTAAAATAATTGAAGGTTTGTATAAATTGCCTAAAAGTGAAGACTAATTCATTAATATTGTCATTAAGTAATTTTGAAATGAAAAATTTGGCAAAAATTGACGGCAAAACAGCAGTATGGATAAAGTTGAAGCCCCATTCAAATGCACGTAGCTCTAATTTAGCTGGTATAGTAGAGAAATGACAGATTCATGTGAAATGTCTTTATTTGTCTTTAATATACGGCTTTCAGCTTAACCACTAGCAGACTATACCGTAACGCCTCGTCTACAAGCATATATAGTGTTTTTAATGAAAGCTAAATTAATACGATGCATGCGTAAATATGCCAATACAATAGATTGGTCTTGCAATAATACTTGTTTGTATCTGTAATTTATTGCCTCAAATTCCATAATGGCGCCTGGATTAATTTAGCTTTCATCAGAAGCACTATATATGCTTGTAGACGAGGTTTTGCGATATGTTAGCACTAACAAACTATGACACTATCAAAGGTGCATTGGGGTGTGATCAAGCAAAATCAGTCTGAAGTCGGGCATATTTAATTTTCATTTTTCTACTTTGATGTATAAAGCATTTGCAAGCTACATTTTCCAGAAAACCCCATTGAAATTGGACAAATTGTTCCAAAGATATGAGCAGTTGAAGGGTTTCCAAAATAATAGGAATTAAGAAAAGGAATTATTTCCTTTGTTTGACTAAAAATGCCTCTCAAAATCAATATTTCCGACTTTCGACTGATTTTGCTTGATTACATGAATGTTGATGATTTTTAGGATCCTGTGGATGAGCAAAAATCACTGAATAGGCCTTAATTTATGTTGTGCCTGGCCTTCGTTATAGATTCCAAGTAATTGAATACCTGAGTGGAAGAAGGGCCCAACTCCAATTTTTAACAAAAATGAGTTAGACCCAGCATGTTATTGCCAGCAGCCTGTTCTTCCTTGTGTGTGAAAGATGAGCCAAAATCCACTCTCTAAATAGTCTTCCATGTACACTTAATCATGGTTTTCATGGAAGAAAGGCCCAACTCCATGGAGTTGGGCCCTTCCACAAATATTGGGTTAAAGAGGAATTTTTGTTCCTCCATGAAATCTGCTTTTCACTACAATAAACTTTCTTGCTAACATATTACATGTATGCTTCTACTTGTGCAATTAATGGATAATTACCAAATTTCTGTAGCTATTTATAACACATCTGCTTACAGAACTACCGCTTGCAGTATATTAGTGGAAGAAGGGCCCAACTCCAGCTCGTATTAAGAACTGTACCATTGCCATGGAAACATCATATATTGTTTCGAATGTATGTAATAATGTATGGCCATGTATTAAAGGTTCCCTGAAGATGAAAACATTCTGTCTGTAAAACTTTTCCAAATATTAAGTTTTTTCTTAATATCTCAAAAACAGTTTTGATGGAGTTGGGCCCTTCTTCCACTCAGGTATTCAATTTGAATTAGACAATAGTTGCTCATTAAAGGAAACAACCTTGTAGGGTTTTGTAGCCAGCCTAATATATTGTTAAGCTTAATTCATGTTGTTCTTAGCCTTCAATCATTATAGATTCCAAGTAATTTGAATTAGGCATAATTGCTCATTAAAGACATTCAGTTATTTATAGGCCCGTTCAGTGATTTTCTCATCCGGACGATCGTAAAAATCATCAAAATTCAGATTTTGGTACCTTTGTCATTGTCATAGATGTGTTCACATAGCCTGCTAGTGGTTCAGCTGAAAGCCATGTATTTAAGGTAGTATGAACAGCTAATCAGGCTTGCAGCAAAATAGCCACAATAGCAAATCAGTCATTTAAAACTTCGAACTAAAGATAAGTCTTCACTCCATCTATTTTTAGAGTTTCATACAAATTCTAACATTTCTTATGTATTTCTTTATTGTTTGAAAATCACCTAAATTTTTCCACATTTAATTTTTTTAGGGATGGTGTATAAAGCTTAATATCTAAATTCTCTCACCAGCTTTTTTTAAATGAAGTGTTTAATATTTTAGAAAAATAATTTTTAGATTTTTAATTTTGAGGGATTATACACAATCAATATGTATAGCCCTTTGTTTATGGTGGTAAACAAATCTCTACTTTTTTTTTGAGTTGTGGAGATGAGGTAGTGGATCAAGAGAGCCCATTTAATGCTCTGCGTGCTAGCCAAGCGCTTCAATGGAAAAAGTTCAAGTTTTGAAATATTTTCTCAAAATATCAAGACCTATCTTAAGAACTACTGAATCAATACTAGGCGTGTTTGTACTCATTTTAATGCATTTTTCATGCTAATTCCAAATATGGTCATGACAATTTACATTTCTGAAATTTTTGAATTTAAAAAAAAAAGTGAAACTTGTCGTCTGCAGTCGACACCCGCGTGAAGAGAGTTAAAATCAGGTCTGACAAATTGTTCCAGGATTTATGGGAACTAGTACTAGTAGCATACACATCTCATAAATTGTAGTCCTATTTAGACAAAATTGGTTCCATTAATGCAATGAATAGAATGCCAGGAGATGATAATGGATTGGAAAGTTTATTAAATTAAACCTGATATTACGTGGTTGATTGCATCACATATCACTGAAGAGAACAAAGGATCACTCAATGCATTCACACTGTTGACGGCTATAGTGTCTTTAATAACCATTACTGACGGGATCATTACCAATGACGCTATCCCGACTATGAAATAATGGGCTATTCCATTTAAAATCCTCAATACCCCTGTGGAAGATTTTGGAAATATCTTCAACAGGAGGGTGTGAATTTCAAATGGAATGAACACATTAGGCAGCTCCATTTGAATTTCATACACCCTCTTAGAAAGATTCAACCTGAATATTCCACTGAGGGAGAGTGAGTTTCAAATGGAACTGCTAATATGTTAATTCCATTTGAAATTCATACTCCCCTGTGGATGAGTGTCAGTTTTAAGGCAGTTTATACTTTCTCACATGGCATGGTAATTTCTACATTTGGGTCACTTTTTGGGGGGCATTTATTAGGACAGGGCATTTATTTGGAACAATAAACTTGTCACAACATATATCTGATAAAATGCTACTATACATATTCAGTGGCGTATCAGTGTCAGTTGTCTGAGAGTGCAAAGACGAATTATTATTTTGGTCCTATGTTACTGCGATAATTGCGTGCAGATCACAAAATTTTCAATTGTACCCTATTTTAGCCCAACATTAAGGTGAATTTTTTTGTTTATCAGTATGCTGTTTATGCCCAAAATAAAGGTACAATTATGTGTTTACAGGGCAAATTTTCAATTTTACACTATTTGGAGTGGTTGGATGGAAAAATTGTATGGGGGAGTTAATGGTCTTTTTTTTTTGTGGGTGAATAATAGCAAACCAACTCATTTTTTGGGGGTAATATTTTTGTGTTATCAATCTAAATGAAGTGTTTGTCGCTAATATTGATTTTGAGATAGTATTCCCCTTCCTTTGATATAAAATTATAAAATTGGATGGTTTGAACCCAATACACAAATTTATTGGTTGAGCTATGAGTTTTAAAACATTGGACGAGACGAAGTTGAGTTCAATATTTTTAAACTCATAGCGAGACCAATAAATTTTGTATTGGGTGAAAAAAAACATCCAATTTTATCATTATTATCTTTTCAGAATCTTTTCTTGGTCAAAACATGACTTTTGGTAACAAATTTGATCTTTTTGGTCAAAATGTGATTTTTGGTCAAAATGTCATTTTTGGTCAAAATGTGATTTTTGGTCAAAATGTGATTTTTGGTCAAAAATTGTAGAAAACAAAATTTTTGGGGAAAAAGTGAGCCTATCCAACACAGTCCAAGTTTTGAGACTCTTCAACTCCTGTACAAAGTATAGGAAGGATTGGATCAAACAATGCTAAAATGGCCACATCACCCTTATCACTAATATATACCATAAGTCCAATCAGGGTTTTCAGTACATTAAAACTCACTCTGGAAGGCATACAATGAAATTAAAAAACAAATTTTGATTTTATCTGACAAATGACTTACTTTACTATACTCGATGATCGTATGACAGTTGGAGAAAATGTATTTTTAGAAAATTTGTTTTGGTAAATCTCATCACAAAATGGGCTAATCCAGTTGAAATCCATACACCCCCTGTACAAGACATGACCTATAATTGTCCACAGAGGGAGTGTGAATTTCAAAATGAGGTTACCTGAAATGGCTACATGCACCCCCTGTGTTATTAAGGTAAATGTCTTCTGTAGGGGGTGTGTGGTTTACAAGTGGAATAGCCCTATACACTGGGGTCTCGTGATGTGATTTTCTTAACTACTATATAATGCATGGTGCTACATGTATGATTTATTTTTAGAAAGTCTTGTGACTACTCTGAGTGTGGGCTCAAATTCAAATGAGCATGGCTCGTTTTGTGGTGTGAATTATTCCTTATTCCAGAAAAATACAGCAATAATTTTTTGGAATTGAAAAAAAATATTATCCTGATTTGCCAAACGAAACATAACTGGTTATGGAAAAGATAAAAAAATGTATCTTCCAAAAAATTAAAACTCTCAACGTCAACGTCGTTATTAGTCTTTGTACAAATCTTTGGTCTTGATTGTCAAACGAAAATCTCCCTAAAACACAACTTTTGGCTCTTATTTCCAAAAATTGACCAAATAGCGAAAAGTTATAACTAATGGATTAGGATTTAGTTATGTTTCATTTGGCAAAACAAGACAATATTTTTTTTAATTGCAAAAAATTAGTGCTGTATTTTTCTGGAATAGGGAGTAATACATACTATTAACATCACAATACCTGTATGTTCAGTGGAATAGCTCTCATTCCTACATAGGAATAGGACTCATTCCTTTTGGGTTCAGTAATGAATGAGTAATTACTGTGTTTAATCCATAGTAACAGGTGGGCTAATTTGGGTGCAGGGGCTGGAAAAGCCTTCAGCCCCCCCGGTTCAGCCCACTCCCAATAATTCCAGGTGAAGTAAAAAACTGTAATCATATACCAGAAAATTGTCCATTTTCAACCTATTTTTTTTTTTATTTTCTGACTCCAAATGGGGAACTCCAATTGGGACCCCCGCCTCTGAACAGGTTATCAACAAAATTTGGTTTGTCAAACTGTGCGAAAATCATCATAAGCCTCTGTTTATACAGCAGGAGTGTGAAAGAAATTCCAGCTGATATCCTCTTTTTTATTACCAATATTTGTGTTTTTTCTTGTATTTTTAGCCGGTTTTTGGCATTTTTACACTGTTTTCAGCTTTGTTTTTGTAATGTTTCTCTTTTTTTGGACTGTGGCCTCTCGCATCCCTGATACAGCTCAATTTCAAACAGAATGATTACTATACTGAAATAAGCCACTATAAAATTATATATAAATATATAAATCATATTCAATTTGTCTGTCTTTTAGCCACTCATGATAAATTAATGTTAAAGTGCAATTTGTTTGATTGTGGATGGATATTGAAAATGGTTACCATCTGCAGTAATTGTAGGAAAGTGCATATATGTGATGCGATCAAGCAAAATCAGTCGGAACTCGGAAATATTAAATTTTCAGTTTCTTATAGGATAGTAAAAAGCATTTACAAATCTGGATTTTGCAGGAAACCCTGTTGAAATTGAACAACCACTTTTAAAGGTATGAGCAATTAAAGAATTTCCAAAACAACAGGAAACAAAAGGAAATATTTCCATTGTTTGGCTATATCTCAAAATCAATATTTCCGAGTTCAGACTGATTTTGCTTGATCGCATCACATATGCATATCTAATGGGTAGCAAAGTACTTATGATTGAAGTGACATTGGTGACAACAGTGCTTATTTTGGTGCTTTACCTCATTTTGTGTGGCTCAAAATTAGAAGGGGACATATCTGACAGTTAAAAACTAACATTTTGTGCAAAAGAAATACAAATCTAATTCTGATGAATATGTTGCAGTATTGCTTTAATTTGGTGCGCATAGGAATATGGCTCATTTCTTTTGGGTTCAGTGAAGAATGATTAAATACTGAGTTTACAATGTATACAGCTCAAATGATAAAAGGAATGATTAATGCTATAGTCCCTATATATTATTATTTTCAATGTGTCTTTCTTTTAGCCACTCATGAAAAATGAATGCTAAGTGCAATTTGTTTTATTGTGGATGGATTTGAAAATGGTTTACATCGGTAATTGTAGGAAAGTGTACATGTATATTTAATGGGTAGCAAAGTACTTTTTTGATAAAGGCACCAGTAATACCTGGAATGAAAAAAATATTTTTTAGGAATAGCATTAAATGTTGAAATTTGTAGGAATACCATTTGTATAGGATGTTACAACACATGTTTGAGGCTGTGCATTATTATGTGACCCTTGGGGTGGCAAATTCTCAAAAATGGTCTGCCAAAAATTGCTTGCCCCCCCCCCCTTTCGATATGTCAAAAAAATCAACATGAACAAACTCATTTGTAACAGTATTAACTTCAATACAAATAGGGACATCAACAGTCGCACTAAAAACAATGGTTATATATTTTACAAAATAAAATATGATATAAAATCTGATGTATGGTAGGCCTATTATAAAACTTAGTGATGTTATAAAAGATGATTTTTGTAAAAAGGGTGGGGTACTCTCTAAATTCCAAAGAGTAAAAAAGTCAATCCTCCTTGGAGTGACTCTTCGGGTCAATCGAAAAGATTGACATTTCAATCTACCAAGAGTGAAAATCACATATTTTCCTCCATACGAGTAAAATTTTCACTCTGCAAAGAGTGAAATTTCAATCTTTTCACAGAGTGTTCCCTCAGCACACTCTCTCTCGATGTGTTTTTAAATTTAAGAAACATAAATAAACTTCAATCGAGAGAGATTGTGCTGAGGGAACACTCTGTGAAAATCTTATCCCCCCTCACTTCCACTACGTATGCTTATAATAATAATAATAATAATAAGGCCAAAAAAAAAAGGTTTGTCTCAAAGCTTGCGCGCGCGTTTGTTAAAATCGCACAATTTGACAAAATAGAAATGCGGAAATTTTTTTATTCCGAAAAAATGGTTTTTTAGTTTTTCCATAAAAATCGGCGAAAATCAGACTTTTTTCTTAAAATACCATGAAAAAAGTCGGACATGAAAAAAAAAAAAAAAAAAATCGCATTTCGCATTTGTTTTAAATTCCTCGTGAGCTTTGAGACAAACCTTTTTTTTTTTTGCCTAATAATGGAAACTTAACTTATCCCACCCCACCCCACCCAACTTGACACCAGCCAAATCCATACCATACTACAACCTGCAGCTATATGATCAGTATATTTTGACCATATTTATAAATACGCACATGACCACATCCACGCTGCCATAACAGCTTGTAGACTGGAAGTGACCTTCAGCACGGCGTTTGGTCTTCTTGAACATTGCAAAGGCGGTAAACAACACAAGATTGTGCAGCAAAATTGTCTATTTTTGTAATACTGATATTGTTGTAAATATTTCAGTCAATAAATATTTTTTTCTGTCAGCAAATACTGTCAAAATGTTGTTTTTTATAACATATCAAAAATTCGGAATCCCCAAATGTGTAATAATTTTGCTATTTAAGTTATTATTTAACTTAAAGGAGGATTTCATGATCCTGATCCTAGCATCCTCTTTTTATGACATTTTTCAGTAGATATCTATGAAAAAAGCTTATTTCCAAAATTTCAGTTGCTTCCGATTTTGTGTTTGCGAGTTATGCATGATTATGTGTATTACACTGCTCCATTAAACAAATTAATCTGCAAGAAATTGTTGGTACATAAACATTTATGTAGCCAGAGGTTTCCAGTGGTATAAAATCTCAACTTTTTTTGAGAAAAGTGGGGGGATGAGGCTGTGGATCACGAAATGCCCTTTTAAATGATATTTGTCTGAAAAGTTCCTATCATTTTCTTTATAATGGTCAATAGCATGAGGATTTGGTCCCACTTGGTATGTTGCGCCCATGGAAAACATATAGCTAGCTGATGATTCTCATCTGTCATTATTGACTTCTTGGTTATGTGCTGTATATAATTAATGTACATTAATTATCTCGTTTTGTTCTTATTTTGACATTTGTAGGATAACCATGACAACAAGAGTAGCAGGCATCAGAGTGATAAACATGAATCTATGAAAGCAGACAAACACAGTGAGGTATGTTATCTTATTATTTCTAATATTTTATTTGGAGATTTGGAAAGGAGCCGCAGCCCCTGAAGGAGCCATTATCAAGTTTGTCATTTATAAAAATTTAGGAGATTCAAATTAGTGACATTCTCATTTCCTATCTGAGTTATGCAATAGACTCTGAAGAGAGTCTATGGCTATCCCATAGACTTCTGAAGAGAGTATATGGTTATCCCATAGACTCTGAAGAGAGTCTATAGTTATTCCATAAACTCTTCAGAGTCTTTAGTTATCCCATCATCAGGAGCCATCCCATCAAGTTTGTCATTCATACAAATTCAGGAGATTCAAATTAGTGACCTTTTCCCATCTGAGCTATCCCATAGGCTCTGAAAAGAGTGAATATGGTTATCCCATAGACTCTGAAGAGAGTCTATGTTTATGAGTCTGTCCCATTGACTCTGATTATCCTATAGACTCAAGTTCAAGTTCAAGTTTTATTTGTTTTCATCTCAATTCACAAAAAGTTATACAATTGGAAATGCAAGATAAGAAATACTTAATGATAATTACTTATAGAAATACAATTATAAGAACATGAGAAGTGAAGAGATGTGGATGCCGCAAAGACGCAGAGCGTGAAGCTTGTGGCACCCAATCTGAAGAAAGTCTTTGGTTATCCATGCTCCACAGATGCCCTTACAAAGTATTTATAAGCTACATGCACACTTGGAGCATTTCCCTTACTTGAGCTGGTTAGATGGGGGAATTTCAATCAGTGAATTAAAGATTGGGTCAATGGAGGCGAAAGCAAAATAGAAAAACTAAACAAGATCTAAAACATAATATATCAGCAAGATATTGCAAGAATTACTTCTAGAGCCTTTAGATTAATTATCCTGTTTAGTGCTGGGTATGTGCCTACTGGCGTCGCGAAGTAGGGACCGTATCAGTACAAAACGTTGTTTTAAACAAGGGGGGTCATTGGGTATAAACAAAATGAAAACGGGGGTCATTGGGTATAATATTTAAAAAAAACTGTCATTGAGTATAAAATTTTAAAAAAAGGGGTCATTGGGTAAAAAAAATGAAAAAAATGCAGTAAAATTTCTTGTTCCAAATTTCCGATACAAATTTGCTGATTTTGAAAGTTTCCACATTATTTTGTGGCATTTTGATGATATAATTTTAGTAAAACAGGGGATCATTGGGTAGCTGCGACTAAAAAAGGGGGTCATCGGGTATGACTTTAAAAAAAAGGAAGTCATTGGGTATATGCGACTTCAAAAAAGGAGGCCTATTGACAGGCACATACCGTCACTTCACTTGAGTGCCCCCCCCCCCCTCCGGGCATTCTGATTTAACAAAAGGCACTAAGCAATTTGTATAACTTTACCATTTTACAGTCTACCACTACCAGAGTTAAACGTGATCTGAGCAGTGAAAGAGCCAACCACCCTGGGGAAAAGAGGCTACGATTGGTAAGACTGCTTTCATATCATCAAGTTCTTTTAATTTAGTTGGGCTAATTAAAATGTGATGAAAAATAGTGTGTAATATGATATAGCTGTCATCCAGATATAATATAAGTGGACATAATATTGGGTTACTGCTGCATAATAACAATTTCTGGGGTATCGTACAATTTCAGAAATTGTAAAAAAAAATTAAATCGTGTCCCTAGACCTAGATGCTAGGATCATTCATGGTTGACCTAAAAAAAAAAAAAAAAAAAAAATTTCAAGATATTTTGTATTTTTTAATATGAAAATTGATACTTTGTATTCATGTCATACTCTATTAATGATATCAAAATGCATTGAATTTGAATGCATTTTGAAATCATTAATAGAGTATGACATGAAAACAAAGTATCAATTTTCATATTAAAAATACAAAATATCTTGAAAATTTTTTTTTTTTTTTTTTTTTTAGGTCAACCATGAATGAACATAGAATTTAGATCTAGGTCCAGGGAAAAAAAAAAAAAAAAAAAAAAAAAAAATATTTTTATTTATTTTTGAAATTGAGTATAATCCCACCCCCAATTGTGAAAAATTTTCACATAAAAAACGGTTGGGACTATACTCGGACCAATACGGTAATATGCTTGAGTGAAATTTAAAAATGTATGAAACTGTAAGTGTATAGCCTAGATAAAGCAATAGTGGTAAAAATATTTCAAATGATGACCACTTCCACATTATTTATAAACTTGTACATTTGATTGTGGAATATGAAACTTGGTTGTAAATTATATGTGACAAAATCAAAATCAGACAGGGGGGTACTCAAGTTTGGTTTGGGTAGGGGTATGTCAGTGCCGCTGAGAATTGGAAAGTAGACTCATCAGTATACCAATTTATCAATTTGGAACCATCAATATATACCACAAGTAAAAATTTCAGCCAAATTTAACACAAAAAAAAGCACACTTTAACACAAATTGTCTTGTCAAATTTTGGGAAAAGTTACAAAATTTTGGCCACGGTGAGGCAAAATTGGGTTATTTTCCAGAAAAAATTAAGAACATTTTGAAAAAATGACACATCCATGTTTCAAAATTGGCCACGAAAAGGGGATCATTGATAATACCAAAAGCTCGAAAATGGTACCCATGTTTGCGGCACGTCCCCATATAGTTATTTGTATTGTACTGAGTCCCCCCCACCCCCATAGGGCTTCAAAATGACTTGGGGACTTTTTGTTGACAGTTTGCTTGTAAATTCAGCCTTGTTCTTGGTCGATTGCTTTTGACTGAAAAAAATGAGCGAATCCAGTGCAAAAAGTCAGAGCTCTCGTAATATTACCTCATTGTTATGATGGATAGGTGATTTACAGAAGATATTGTTACCAATTTCCTGGTTTAACAGGTAATATGATCAGTTTTATCACTCAGTGAACGGACTACTTTTATTTATTACATTATACACAGATATAACAAGTTATTATTTAGCCCTGTTCAGATGGGCTTAGAGATAAGTTTGTGTTCAGCTAACACTAAGGTACCGCTTTATTACATTATACATAGATATAACAAGTTATTATTTAGCCCTGTTCAGATGGGCTTAGAGTTAAGTTTGTGTTCAGCTAACACTAAGGTACTGCTGAGGTAGCTTAGTGTTAACGACCATGAGGAAGGATGGTATAGACAAGTATCAGTGTTAAATGATGACCTTGCACTTCCTCCATGTTACTCTAACACAGAGGTACGCTAACACGTCTGAACAAGCCTATTGTGAGATTGGTGAAACCTGAAACTTTTTAATTTAGATAATTGATGTATAAAATTACTTGTTTTGATATAATGTCAGTAAAGTACATTGTATCTTGTTAATAGGCAAGCATTTGCATTTAGGGGCTGAAGACAACCTTGGGTATTGTCGTCCTTCCCCCTCCCCACAAGCAAAAAAACAACTGTGTTTATGATTTTTTGCCAATTTTGTCCCCAGAATGGTTAATAGAGTTGTATTTGTTGTAAAATTCAGGCGCATAAAAGCCAGAAGGAATAGTTTGCAGGAAGAGGCTAAATAATCACAAAAGGCTTTAACCCCCTGAGCACTACCTGCCGATCTAACATTGCCTCTGATTGGTCAATTACATGATATCTTCACTTTAATCACCAATCAGAATGGAGGTTTGCAAATAATTCAGCCCAATTTTTTTGTATGGTGAAATTTTTCTAACAACGTTGCCGATTGGGCCAATTGATAATGCAAACTTCTTTTTGGCCATTCGGCAGGTATTGCATACAACTAAAAATATCCTCAAAACACAAAATCTGAGGCATTTTTTTTCCTGTCGCCTCATCTGTTGGGTATTTCATTTGAAAAACTTTTATTTGATCTCATAGATTTAATTTAATCATCTGCAAAATTTATATTACAGGATTCGACATCATCCAAGCGATCAATAAGCAGCACTGAGTCTGCTCATGCTGATGACACATATCATACGAAGGTAAGCAACTCAAATTTTAAAAAAACCTCTATACTGATCAGGCAGACTTGCCAAGTAGGGATTTTATGGATTTTTTTTTCTGGAAGAGGTTTCTAACCAAATTAATGTCGTATATTTGGCCATTTTAGTGTAAAAAGTGCCAATTGTTGTTTTGCACTATAATTGTGCAACTTGTTCCACTGTGCAACATATTTCACCATTTTAGCTTCAATATGGCAAACATTTTTGTGCACTTCAAGCGCATTGGTACCATAAGCTTACCCTGTCACCAAAAGGTGCTAGATTGACTATACTTCAAGCAATTTATTCCAACCATATCCCCCATGTCAAAAAGAAATCTACACCACTGGTGTAAAAATAGTGTCCATGGTGAAAACATAGGAACTATATTATAATCTATAAACATCACCACCTATTTCTTATAATGGTAAGGTACTTCTTGCACTAATTCATGAAGATATTAAGAAAAATATTTTCTTTTCATTTTAGATTTTAACTGTCATTACTTAACCCTCTCCACACGGGTGTCGACTGCAGACGACAAATTCCAAATTTTCTTGAAAAATTGAAAAAATACATTTATAATCGGCTTAAAAAATGCATGAAATGAATACAATGGTTTAGTGGTTTTCGAAATAGCTCTTGATATTTTGGGAAAATATCCCAAAACTCAGGACATTTTATGTTGAAGGCTATGGCCACCATGCTGGTACACATTAACATATAATCATAAATCATAAAAAAATGTTATGTCTCAAAGCGGCCATGCGCTTTTGTTTTTCTTGGCGTGTCTATGACCCTGTTCACATTAGGAAATTTTCTTCTTTCGACGAACCTCGAACGAAGATTAAAAATCGTTTTTTCCTAATGTGTACGCAATTTTCTTCCTTCGACGAAGATTAAAATTGCTTCGCTCAACGGCTAAAAAGGTTGTTTCGACGAAGGAATACTTCGCTCGACGGTTAATTATGTAATGTGTACGCCGCTTCGCTCGACGGAAGAAATTGATCATGTGACAGTGACCTTCGCCGGCTTTAAATAATAGCCGGGCGTTAATAGCTTCATTCGAGCTTCGTTAATTTTCATGGATTGTGTACAGTGCAATGTCTTCGTTCGGGTCTTCGCTCAGCGTAATGTGTACGCAAGATGCTTAATTAGTTAATCAAGATTAACTTATCTTCGTCGAATGAAGAAATTTGCTAATGTGAACAGGGTCTATGTCAGCTGAAATGACAAATTCATTTTTTATTCTTTTTATTATTTTAAAAGTTTTTTGCCGTAAAATCATGAAATTCTGAGACAAATTTGGAAGAAAACTTAGTTACTGCATTCGATTCTTGCATTGTTTAAGTATAAAACAATTGATATTTATAACTCACAGTTTTATGCTGTGTACTTTTGAACACTTGAAAACGACATCTTCATTCAAAATTTAGTTTTAAAAAATCTTTAAAAAGAAACACATTCTGCATTCGTTTTTTTAAATCTGCCATGGGCTTTGAGACATAACAATTTTTTTAGCATTACTGCTTTTACCAATAACATTTCTTTTACTCTCTTCCATTCACCTTTTCAACCACTTATTAGAAAATAGACAACCGAGATCTATTTGTAGTCGGCCTTACCAGAGAAATCACCCGATTTGACTTGGGTAATTACTTCCAGCGATTCGGGCAGATAGAGACAATGACTGTACCAAGGGGGAAGTATCAACGCAAGTATTGCTTCATCAAATTTGTTAATAAAGGTAAAACCAGTCAGCAGTAAGTAATATTAGATTGATTAATTTGAATTAAACAATTCATCAAGGGTGCAGTCATTAGTCAGTGGAACACCAGTAAGTGACAGGTGATGGATCGTACATGCAGAAAAGAACAATGAAAAATTTAATTAAGAGAACACACTTTTTTACTGATGGGAATAAATCCATCAATGGAGAGACTTGTTCTACAGTCAGATTTTTAATAAAACCAACAAAAGTTGGTTTAATGATGATCATGCTTACTGCCTTCCCATTCAAAAGTACAGGAACACCACCCACAGCATAAAGGTTACCTTCCTGGACTTAATGTCTACAAGCAAAAATGGCATCTTCCAGTGCTTGCATCGATGAATTGTTAAATACTAATTAATAAATTTGATATTACTGACTGATGTTCAGTGATTTTGGAGTACCCACCACTTTTTTCTTGGATTATACTTATTAAAAAATCCCTCATGAAGTAAAGTAGACATATTTTTTCATTTAATTACGTCAATGCCCAAAAATGGACATAATCAAATTCAGCTGAAATTTATAGAAAATTCTCATACTTTTGCAATATTTGGGAAATTTGGTTGATTTGGAATTCAAAAATTGTCCATGCTTTTTCATTTTAGGATAAAAAAGTGTTTGATATGAAATTACTAAAACTGTTGAACTTGTTTGGAATGTCAAAATCTTTTTGAAGTGGTGTGTGGTTTTCAGATATAATATCTAAACCCCTGAAAATTTAATAATGAAGTTTAGTGTTAAACCTGGTTAGTATCTACATTTATTTGTAGTATGGTTTGTAACCTACATGTATGGTTAGTGCAAGGCTGTAACAGCTGCCGTATGCACATTTGACAATATGTGACGTGTCATGTCAAAAACAGACACTTTTGGGCACGATTGTAAATGGAGAAATAGCCAAAAATCTGCCCGGGTGATTTTTTCACAAGTGGTTTGTTGCAAATTTGTGATTTTATTAATGTTTAAAATATTTTCTGATAGTTTCAGGCTGGAATATAACTGGCATTTTGTATTTTTTGAGACATTTTCAAGGTAATTCCTACTCGCAACATTGTCAATAATATTTTTAAAGGCCGATATCTCAATTTCCAATTTTATAATACCATAACTTACAAATTCAATATCTTCGCTTAGGAATGTCCGATTTCATTGGGGATAATGTCGTTGTGGAGCAAAATATCTCTATATTTTAATAAGATAATTATGTAAAAACCTCAAAATTGATAACCTGCACAAAAGTGTCTTCTTTTGACATGACACGTCACATATGATGCACAATATCTTTATTGTATATTGTATATATCTAAAAAAATCTGACATCTGGCAGCTATTACACTAATGACTCAATGTTATGATTTCTCCAAGGTGCTGTGGATTGTGTGATGAGGCAGGGTAGACTTAAGATGAGTAGCCATGGAGCTAAAGTACATCATTTTGTCAAGGGAAGATCTCTGGTATGCGAGGTAAGTTACTACAAGATCCTGATGCGTAGCCAATGGGGGACTGGTATCTCTCTTGTGTCTGTCCTTGCATCATTCACACACAAATCCGCCGGGCAAATCCGTACCTTGGACAAGTGTGTTTCTCTAAAGTTAAACCAATAGGAAACTATTAACATAATAATTTGGTTTACTTTGACATTTCAAAAACTGCTTTCAAGCTTAAAAGACTCATTTATATACTAGTATATAACTGTTTCAACTGTTTTTTTGTATTTTAAATGTATTTTATAGTGTTTTTTAAATATGTTTATAATTATGTACTGTGTAATTTTAGTTCTTTTTTTTGGTGTGTGTATAAGGAACCCCATCCAGTGGGCCTGCGTGCCTGTTCAGGGTTGCCCTTTTGAACCACACACCGCAATTTGATATTTTGTGCAATAAAGGTACTAAACTAAACTAAACTAAAACTTATCTTATGTACATCATTAATTTGGTTTGTGTTAATTGCAACATTTTCCAGATGCTTTGTAACCCATGGAAAAGGGTACCTAAGTAATATAAATGTGTATGTTATGTAATGTATGTTTCTACAGTTTGATCAGCTCCTAATCGGCGGGCCTTATAATGTCGCGGCTAAATATCAATATATTTTATTTTGAGAATTGCCTTGTGACATCTCACCAGAAGCATCACAAATTATTAATTGAAGTCCTATACTTTGTCTACTTCATTTAGCACACACAATATAGACCAAACAGATCAACTATATTACTCTTAACGTGGGTCTACTTTTCGGCGTAGTGGTAAAAGCCTAACAATTCCCACTGATTACAG
Source organism: Amphiura filiformis (assembly GCF_039555335.1). Taxonomy (NCBI): domain Eukaryota; kingdom Metazoa; phylum Echinodermata; class Ophiuroidea; order Amphilepidida; family Amphiuridae; genus Amphiura; species Amphiura filiformis. The sequence continues at coordinate 57,525,494 of NC_092645.1, read as the reverse complement.
GCTGATCAAAGTATATCCCTTTTGCTATTCTAGTTTGCAGGAGGAGGGAAAGTAAACAGAAGACAAGAAGAAGTCATACCCAAAAGAGAGAAAGAAGACACCATTGAGGTAACTAATTTCTTGTTTTAGATTTCCTATTTTTCACAACAATGATATTTGCTTACCAAGAGTGGGTGCTTTTAACCACCGTGGATGTTAATTGTCGGCCCCAATTCCCAATTTCCCAACTTGAAAATCATTGGAAATATCTGTTGTAGTTATGTTTGTTGGAGCCCTAGCAAGAGAGCAGTGGCTATTTCTTAATCTTCCACACAAAAAGTATGAATTCCAAATGGGATTACCTGGTATGTATATGCGGCAGTTAAGGATCCCTTTTTAGGTTCTCTGGCAGTTTCTTAAGACCCACCTTTGGATCATGCTCCAGTTCTTTGAGCCTCAGAAAATTGTAGTTCTTTAGCTTCACAGCCTATAATTTGGCCCAAGTTCACTAGACCCCAAAAGTGTTAAATTTCAGTTCATCAAGCTCCTATTTTGCCTGAAAATCAGTTCTTAGCACGTTAAGTTGAATATCAAGCTAAAATATCTTTTTACCACTGCATATTATCACCTGGAAAAATAGTGCCGTGTTGAAGTTAAAACTTTAATTCATTTTATCTACCACTACGTATGAATATCCACTTGAATGCATATTATTTGTATCCTGCAGAAATCATCTCATAAAAGGCATTCATCACCCAGACGAGAAGAGCAAATAGAGGTAAGATGAGCTAATAATTTATTATTTTTGACCTGTGACCTCAACACAAATAAATCTGATTACAGGTTGATAACCCAAAGGGTCATTATTCACAAAACCCACTAGCTTAATAATTATCAACCCTAACCATACACTTCACCCTAACCCTAACCAGTAACCTATATCCTAATCTCTAATCTTAACCCTAAAGCTAACCCTAAACCAAAACATAACCTTGCCTCTCACTGTGACCCTAACTCTAGCCTATCCCTAACACTAACCCTAATCCTAACTTAATTCCTAACCCTAATCCTAACCTAAAATGTCATAAACCCTAACTTTAAACATACTAATAGCATGTATCAATCCTTTTACCAGTCACAATGGCCTTAGAATGTCAAAATTCTTATTCTTCTTTTATAGAGTCTCCAAAATTAGGGTCAGCATTCTTTGGTACTAACAAAAAAACAACAACATAGTTTTCAAAATTACGTTTACTTTTGACAAGGATGAGCAAACAATTTATTTTTTGTGCTGAATATTCATATATTTTAATATAATTTTTTAAAATAATTCTGGTCATTGTTTTTATTATTATACAGCATTCAAGTCCAAAGTTGGCAAAACTCCATTCTGAACCCATAGAACTTGAACATATCAAGCAAGAATGTCATGATGAGGTGAGTATTATGAATGAAAGAATGAATGCATGATTGAATTAATGAATGAACAAATGAATAAATATTGAATGGTGAATTAATACAGAACAAATGAATAAATGGATGATTGAATAAATGAATGAACAAATGTATGATTGAATGAATGAAGAATGAACGTATGAATGAACAAAGAAAGATGTAAAGAATTTATCAAATCAAGAGTTGCAAAAAGTAATAAGAATCAATTGAATAAATGAATGAATGAATGAATGAATGAACAAATGAATGAATACACAAATTAATGAAGTAATGGATGAAGGAAGTAATGAATTAAAAAATGAGTTACAAAAAACATTCTTCACTTACAAGGCTTGATCACATCATGGCTGAAGAAAAGAGGTTAGAATAAAATAAAAACAGAGCCAAGTAATGATATGACTAAAATTTAAAAATGATTCATTTTGATATTTTGTTCAGGAAACCCCTAAACATGGTGATGATATGGGTAGTGAGGATGAGCGTTTTCTAGTGTCACAGGATTGGACGGAAGGAAAGGTTGGTCTTTTGTTTTCGTTTATCAAAGCTTAGTGCAAAATGGCTGTATCTGCTGAATAGCTGCCAGGTATACAATGTAGAATGCAGAAAATGTCAATTGCCTAAATGACAGCTATTGCGTATGGGGCTTTCTTTCACTTACTGTCGATAGGTTATATATTATTTTACCACAATTTCAGGATTCATCAGATCCCAAGCATTGATTGAAGCAAATTCCCTTACTTCCTAGCATTCCATGGATCTCAGTGTTAGTTTAAAGACATTTCTTGTTTAGGCACTGTTTTATTTTCTGTAGTTGTGTGCATTCTAATTTTGGGAGAATTTTATCATGTCTTGTTTTGCTTTTATTTTAGAATTTGAGGGAAGCATAAGGAACTTTTCTTTAATTTATTTTGTATGGAATATCAATGAAAAAGCAATATAAACTTTCCATACTTTTTAAAATTGCTAGCTTAGGCCAAATTAAAAATAATGTTTGTCTCAAAGCTCCTGCGTGCATTAGTTTTTTCACCCGCATTTTTTCCCAGAAAAACTGTAAAAAATAAGATCGAAATGCCTCTTTGACAAATTTTTTTTAACCTCCGGAATTCATTTTTTCCCTGTATACATGGGTCTGATGGGGAGAGAAAAGTACATCGAGATGAACCACCAGACCCCTGCTCTTAGATTACTTCACTTCAATACAATAGCAGCATCACTTTATTGTTAAATAAAACACTTCATACAGTAGAATAGGACTTTTTTCACATTTGAAAAAAAAATCTTTGGAAAAAAACGCATTTCGCATTAGTTTTTCAGAGTTGGAGAGCTTTGAGACAAACCTTTTTTTAATTTGGTATTACTTGGTTTGCTAATCTCGAGGCAGTAATCTGTAAAGTGTGCTGAGGCTTGTGGATCAACATCTAGGCCTGTGCGTAGCGCACTATAAATCACTGTGCTTTTTTTTTAAATTTAGATATTGTCAGCCTACTACGCTAATTGCCTATGTCATTATTTGTAATTTTAAGAACAAAGTATGTAACATGGTTCAAGCATGCATCAGTTATGATAATCACCCTAATTATTTCTGATTATTCCATTTAAATTGACTCATTATCATGTGTTCTTGTGCAAAGATTGGTAAATAAATATGTTTTAATGCATGTTTGAACCATATTTTGTACTCTGTTCTCCAAATTACAAACAATGACTTCCGCAATTAGCGTAGAAGGCTGATGATATTGTTTTTTAATAATATCTTTTAACGTAATGATGATATTTGTATAAAAGTATACATTTTCAGAAAGAAAATGATGCAAGGAATCCAACTAGCATAACATATTCCTGCAGGTGTTTGTTATTTGACATTGAGATGAACCTTGTTTTTTTTTATTGTAAATTACAAATTTTTGTTGAGGGGGCCACCTTTATTGCAAATCGCATAATTCTAGTTAGAAACCCTTAACCATAAAAGTCACTTCTTACTTTCCAGGAAAAATTGACTGGTCTCAACAAAATCCACATCAGTCGACTCGGAAAAGACATCAGCAATGGCCATCTCATCAAGCACTTTGGTAGATACGGTCACATCAGTCAGCTGAAACGTCCTGCCATGGGCTTCGCATTCATCACATTTAGACATGAAACGTCTGTGATAAAAGCTATCAGCGAAGGAAAGATCAGGGGGCGAGACGGTACAGCGATACATTTTCTCTGGAAGGACAGGTCTATTGAATGTAAACAAAGAAGTCAATCCAAGGTATACAATTGATAAGTAAAAGACCAAAGTTTTGAGAACCACGTTGTTCAAACTCACTCTTACCCAATGACACTGATCACCTTTGTAAATTGTAATAGCTCATTCAGTTGTCACAAATCATCAATTTTCTCTTTCAGAATTGTCAATATTTTTCAGGCTTTTCATATCAAAATACCCCCAGTTTTCTCCCACTTCTCTCAGGTTGACCATTGGCGTTACCTCAATAAAATCCTTACTTACACATAATGTAAAATAATGCTTTGCATGCTGATTAAAGGTTTCAACATGAAAAAAAGGTTTTGAGATATTTTCTCAAAATGTCAAGAGCTCTCTCAACAAACCACTGCAAATATACCAGGCTTGTTTGTACTCATTTTAATGTATTTTTCATGCTGGTTCCAAATAAGGTCATGAAAATGCACAATTCTGAAATTAAGGAATATGAGAAATTTCAAAACTTGTGTAGAGAGGGTTATCAAAAGGATGCTCTAGTAATGTAGGGGCTGTAACCAATTATTACAAATACAATTATTCTACATCAATATCATATCATATCATTTTATTTGCCAGCAAAAAGACACATATACATATAAAATATTGCACAATATCAAAATTACACATAAATATATAAATTACACATGCAAAGATATAAAAATGTAAGCTATGGAAGGTCATAAAGCAAGAAATTGAAATTGAATTGACCCATGTTGGAGAAAATAGAGAGATGGCATGCCTTAACCAGGAACAATTTAAACAAAGGACAAGAGAACCCCTGGCAGGGATAGCCAGATAGTGACAAAGTCACTTTCAAAGTGGCTAAACCTAATTGATTCCCACAAGAACACAGACAATCAGCACAGGGGAACAGGGCAAAGGATGAATCTACCTACATTCTCCAACATAAGATGAGGCATGATAATACAATGTAAGCACAACCTTTAGATAAAAAATAAGCCTAAGCCCAACTAAAAACTATTTTGAATTCCAGCTAATTGTTTTGAAATGTTTTTTGTGATTGTCCAGGAAATTAAATATACTAAACAAGAATTGGTCTTTGAGAGATGGAGGAAGTTGATCAAAATAAACTGGAAAGCGATTGAAGACAGTGTATTTAAAACTATCGGTTCTAGCATAAGAATGGGAGAACTTAAGAGAATTACTATGACGAGTATTGATGGAAATATACTCCAAAGGATCAATATCATGCTTGCAGTAAAAACACTTGGCAATAAAAGTCAATCCATGACTCTGTATTAGTCTACTCACTTTAAATGTGACAAATTAATACCACAATTATTTATCATCTACTCCCTTCGATTTTCTACTTATAGGACACCCTGGATAACTGTCAGATCTTTGTTTCTGACCTCATCAGGCTGATTACCAACAGACATTTGAAGGAATACTTTGGACAATTTGGGGAAATATTAGGTAAGTTATGATAAAAACTCACATATGTGTAGATCTCGGTGGGGCCAGGATAATTCCCCCAATATTTTGACAGGGGGGTATGGTCAATACAATCATCCCCCAATGTTGACGCCTTAATGTGAGTTCCTGACCAAATTAACCTCATGTTTGGCCATTTTAGCCTTAATAGTGCCAATTTTTGCACGCTTCATGCGCATGTATTCCACTTTTGCACCATATTTTGCCAGTTTAGCTTCAATATGCCAAAAATTTTTGCGCATTTGTACCATAAAATTATTCTGATGCCAAAAGGTGCTGCATTCACTATACAAAATTTTCCCCAACCTCATCCCCCCAATGTCAAAAAGAAATCTACGCCACTGGAAATTCAACACATTCTGGCTGGCTGGCTGGCTGGCTTTGAAAGAAGGGATTTCTTGTAGCAGAAATGGTTGCAAAGCAATTCAGGATATGTATTGATGATCCCTTCCTTTTGGTGGCATGTATCATCTGCATAGGATATACAAAGGTGAAGGCTGATACATGCATGTAAGGTATACATCCAATCATGATGAAGCTATTCAGTGATTTACCATACTGTTGTTTCACATGTGAGTTTCGATAGTGGTAACCTAACCCTAACCGCCTAGGGGCTTTTTGGCGACGGGAAGGGAAAGAAGGAAGGAATAAAGAGAGAAAAGAAGGAAAGAAGTTGTTTGCTCTGTGTGGGATTCGAACCCGAGACCCCTCGCATGCCAAGCACTCGGTCGGCGACACTTTGCCACAGGTCTTGGGCTACGCTGGCCAGCGAAACCGTGCCTATATATCACTTAGGGCGATTGCGTCATCACACCACGTGGGATGCATGCACGAACAGCGCATATATCAAGTAGTATTTTGTAGTATTCAGGAGCGTTAGGGTTAAGTTTGGTATCTTGAAAAAACTGCATTTATCAGGCATTGTTTAGAATTGTATTGAGTCAATTAAAATGGGGGTATACAATATGACACAGCATGAGCAAAATGATGTGTTGTGATGGAAATATCAAAACTAGGATATTCCTGTTTTGCATCAGTACATGGAAGAAAGGCTGTAGTACACATGGGGTTAACACTAGACTGCTGCCCTCATTTGTCTACTCTCTGAGTTGATGACTGAGAAAACTAACTCTTTGGGTTGATGACTGAGAAAACTAAGCAGTACACGGGCGCACAACCAAAATTGCAGCGAATATTTTCATGGACGAAATATAGAGCACAAAGTGCGATGGACTTGCAACTCCGTTCGTCGACGTGAGGTCAGTGACGTCAACACTTGCAACATGTGGATGTAGATGGCTGCAGCATTTTTCTGTCATTAGCATAAGTCTCCACAGCACTACGCAGTACTATCGTAGGTGGCAGCAGCATTTTTCTGCAGTTTTCAGTAGGCTATCAGCACAGGGTAATACACAGGGGAAGCCGACACTGTCGCCATCTTTTTGTATTGCGCTAGTATAGAAGTTGCAACGGCCTGATATTTTCATAAGTCTGACATGCTATGAACTGTAAGTTTTTCAGTTGTCACTATGAAGCAGAACACAGTACATGCGCAGTGTAGACAACTGATGAAGTTATTAGTCTAGGGTTACCACAAAACAAAATTAGCACAAATTATTCCCATACCTTAAATGAGCTTATTTTGGAAATGAACTCTTGGTTATAAAATTGATTACCAATTTCTTGTGTTGTCTTAGGTATTGATCGGCCCAAGAAGAGCTACTGTTTCATCACCTTCTCCAACCCAACCTCCGTTGACAGGGTCATTGAAGTCGGATGTATCATAGGTCAGGGATGGAGATCATGGCATCTTGTCAATGACAAATATATTGAATGTCAACGGAAAGTTACAAAGGTGAGTCAAAATTTATAAAAAGGGATCACAATCCTCTAAAACTTAAAACAAAATCTTCAAATTTGAAATGTGAGAATTTAAGGTCATGGGAGAAAGGTCATGTTATTCGCTGGCGTAGTTAGAATATGACTGATGCTAGGTTAACTGGCTCATACTTTCTTTGTTATGAACCACTGATCGAAATGATCACAACACAAAGCCTATGTTGTATCATAATTCGGAACAGGTGTATGAGCCCATGCTTAAACCAGTAACCAATGATTTCTAAAATGCACTACGGCAGCGAATTACGGCCTCCATTGTTATGATCTGTTGCTGGCCATTCAAGTGTAACAGGATACGCATTTGTAGCCAAATATTTTTGCAACAGTCCAAAAACAAGTTCAACCAACCAGCAAATACCCTTTAAACAAGAAGACCATATGGAAGATTTTGCCACCATAAGTTGAAACATTTTCAAAGCTTGTGCAAAATTGCTGAAAAGAAGTTCAACATGTTCAGAAATAACTCATCTTGAAATTCAAAGCTATGTACTTGCCTCATCACAAAAGACATCAACTTTCCTTAAATTACTCCTTTTGCATAACTAGTCTGTCTAGCTTCCCATCATAACCCGGTGCCCATTTGCACCTGGGTGAAATGAAGCAAACAAGATTAAAGACAAGCAACATGTTGGTTGTGTTGTGACTCGAACCGGTGACCTACGGGTCAACATAAAAAGCAACAAGTTGTGATGCAATCCTAACTGTAGCTGGCATTATATGTAACATAAACATAATATTTCCCTGCTAATTATTTTTTACCATTTATAGCGAGTATGGAGAGATCGTTCAGATGTAAGTTTCTCACAATAAGCCAATTCAGCATTACAAATCCACAATGCATTGTGGGACAGTTTGGGTACAGCTGAACTCTGACCTATCAGGAAAATTGCTATAAGTATTAATTATTCAGGTTATTAATTATAATATTGTTATAATTTTAAATATTTATAATAATTTATAAGATTACAATATTTAAAAAAATTTTAATAAGACATTTTAAACAATGTTTTGTAAAAATAAAAATGCATTTTTCCTGATAGGTCAGAGTTCAACTGTACTAAAATTCGCCAAAACCATCCCACAATGAATAAGGAATTTGTAATACAGGAATTATACAGAATTGACCTTTTTCGGTAAATCCCACAATTCATTGCGGTTAGAACTGAGATGTTATGACATCACATCGACTTGCAATGTGCAGGAATGATGTTTGCTAAATGATGTGCTCATATAGGTGTGACGTCAAATGATGACATCTGGGTCTAATTGCATTAATTATGGGATTTACCGAAAAGGTCAGTTGGTTTATATGACCTAGAATGATTGCACATTTGGAACAAATTACCCTCATCTACTCGGGCCAATGTTAGAAATTTTGAATTTGACATGTATACGGTACTATAAATTATATATATTTTTGCAGAACAAAATTTTCATGATTTGAAGAGAAATTTCAAAGATCATAATTTGTGGCATGTAATTTTTGTGAAATTGATATATTAAAGGTCTATAGGAAGATATATTTGCGAGCATTAAAGTTTTGTGAATCTGTGTCACTCGTGTAATTTTCATGCATGCGCACGTTTTATGTTTTACATTATTTGACGCGATCAAGAGAAATGAGTCTAATATCAAGCATATTCAGTTTTGATTTTTGTTCATTATTCATTTACACTTTTACAATGCTTATAAGTATGGTCCAAACCCCATTAAATTTGAACTCAAAGTTATGAGTGATTCTCCAACTTTAAACACAAAGTAAAACATAAGAATGTATCACCTGATATCATCAAGAACTCAACATCAGTTTTAGTGACATTGGACTCATTCCTCTTGATCAGATAAAAAAAAACTGAAAAAAAAAACAATATTGCAATGGTGACTTTCACAATTTCAAACATTGGCCTTGTTGGGCTATTCCACATGAAATTCATACAACTCCTATTACCTTAATCACCCACACATGGCGTGTGAATTTACTGGGTTACCTGAATGGGTGAATCCATTTGGAATCTACACCCCCTGTGTGGGAGATTTAGGTTATATGTTCCATAGAGGGTGTATGGATTTCAACTGGAATAGCCCATTTGGATTAGGTTGCAAGAAATGTTGTTTCCTGTAAAGTTATGTTTGTGTGCTTCTGTTAGCAGCTTCACATTTTGTACTACCTTTCTTAAATTTGCATGGTTTAGGGATATGTATTATTAACAAACTCTTTGTATTATTGATAAGAATAACAAGAAAGCACTTTTATAGGTCGTCCAATATTGAATCGGTGAGATCTTGTATGTGCTATGTGCAGACATGGATATGCTTATATAACTTGCCACTTAAAGTGATATAATGTTGATGAAGTTGTTGAAGTTGTTTTATTAGGTCTACTTCACGATAATGATAGTAATATCAATCTGTTCTGTAAAAGCTTATGTATAATTAAATTCACCACTCAGACAGCTTGTCCCATGATGGTTTAGTGGTAAAAAGTGTCACTTTAAGTGTTACCTCTAAGGGTCCATGCTTCCACATTTTTTACAAAAAAATGAATTAAAAAAAGTCTTGTGTTTGATGATTATCCTGTTAGTCACAAGTTATTATGAGCATATCCATATACCTGTGTATATAAACACCTCAAATAAAGAAAGTCTGCAGTTATGTAACCCGTCATACACCAAAACCTGATCTTGTTGTGACAATTTGAATGATAAGGTTGTGTGCAGAATCTTGTTAGCTCCAATTTGATACCAAACACTAAAAGTTGACAAAGGGCTACAAAGATTGATACCAGTATATAAAAGATTCTGCACACAACCTTATCAATCAAATTGTCATAACAAGATCAACTTTTAGTGTAGGACGGGTTACATAGCTGCGGACTTTCTTTATTTGAGGTGTTTATATGTTTAGTGTTAGTTGTTAATATGCATCTAAATGTACAGAGAGTTTTTGCAAGACCAAGGAAAAACTTATGTTTTTCTTTTCTTTTAGTTTTGACAAAGAACTAATTAATCACCAGAGCTAATCAACCTCTTCAGTCATAATTATTTAGTGCTATTTGACAATGGCTGATGCTGTTATTAATTGAGATTATATTTGTTGTTCACTTTGTAAATGACATATGTTGCATGGTAAATATCATGCTAATTTCACTGAATCATAATGTGTCTAACACTCTACCACTGTCTACTCGTAAACCATTACTCTCATACTTCCTTGCACTGCACCACTAAATATTTTAGTTCCTTGGGCTTGACATATTGCATTAATTACTTTCCAAACAAGTTTCTTGTATTAAATCTGCATATTGTGCAGATGTTGTCTGTTTTGCTATAATTAACGTATACACATGACCCATCACAATAGACACATGACCTCCTCCGCTCACTCTAAAATTACAGGTATGGGGGCATTGCTAGTTTCCATCATTTTGGCCAAAGGATTTGCTCAAATGCTCTGGATCTTTCACACAACCTAGGAAATTTATTTTTGCTTTCATGGTTCCATGCTGTCAAAAGGTGATATTCAGAGATTTTTTATGTGACGATGTCAGAACTCGTCAGTCTCAAATTATCTCTGTAAATCAAACTGTGTAAAACAGTTCTTTAACCCTTATACATTTGTACATTCATTGAATGACCTGTGAAAATTTGGGGACAAAAACTCATACTCTGTAACTTGAGGTCAAATTTTGCACTTGTCACTTGGTTGTTTAATTGAGGTTATTGAACTATGCCATTGGGATGAGGCCATTGTGGTCCATAGTGATTATTGGAAAACTGCTTGACCTATACACAACCAGCTTTCTGTCCGGTCAGCCCACTATGACCTTATATGGTATGCCAAAAAGAACTGTGATTGGCTTTTGGAAAAGTAGGTAAACAATGATAAATATGTAAACAATGGTAAATAATATCCAAGTGATGTCTTAATCAGGCAAGATGCCCCCTCCCCCCAAAAAATAAAAATAAAAACTTGCACCATGTTTTTGAATGGACCCCTGCTTCAGATAGACTCTTAAGTGTTCTTTTATGATCCTGTTTCAGCACAAATTTCTGCTCAGGCAAGCCAACAACAAGGACATGAACAAGTGCAATGCATCGTCAGATGATGAACAAGATGTCTTTACCAAGCCTCCTGAAATCAAGCAGGAACCAGTGGAAGGAAGGACAGAACTTGGTAGGTGTTGAACACATCCTACCTGTTAATTTTTCCATGGGACGTCCCTCCTGAAAATCCCAAGAGAAGAAACAATAAACCAAGAACTGTCTTGTGCATCTTCCTTTTCAGTCCGATGAACACCATATTTTGGCAATACAAAATTACACCTTCATTTGGGTCTTAAATGGTCTGAACTGAGTTTAGTTAAATTGTGCACACTTTGCACCCAAATGTACCGCCTAAATTGTAATTTTAACTCAAGTTCTTAGGATGCAACAGATAGGCAAAGGGTTGAAGTTAAAAGTTGCGACTAGGGCTAATAGTCGGGCGGGTACACAGGGGGTGCGTCGCACTCCCCCAAATTTGCAAAAGTATATATAAAAATATGACAATTTGCGAGCGTAGCGAGCAAAAAAATCAGGTTTTTTACGCTTTTTGGTCAAAAATGGTTCAAATTTTGGGAAAAAAGTCCACTTTTCACAAAATTGCCCCATCCCCTTGGGAAAAAAAGTCCACTTTTTCAAAATTAGCACCCCCAAAAGTAATCCTGCGTACGGGCCTGCTAATAGTTGTAACTATCAAATTGTCAGACTTACGTCAGGTCCTGTCATTTTGGTCCATTTATGGGGACACTTTTGGCGAGCAGCTTTATCAAGAATCTTTCTTGACAAATCTGGTAGATTCAAGAAAAGCCACTCCAATGTGTTATTCTAAAGAGTTAGATTAGGGTTTTGTTTATGAGCTATCATTGTGATCAATATATACGGATCAAAGGATGAATCAATCAAACTGTTTGTGGAACAAACAACAAGCCCTGTTTTCTTACAATTTGTCAAAACATCAGATTATAGCATCAGATTTGTCTCCATAGGTCTGAAAGACAGGCCAGCACAGGCAGGTATGTGTGCAGACAATTTTATTGCTGGATCTGCTTTTGTATGCCATGTATAAGGTGCAGCATTATGTGTTGTTCTTTTTTCACCTTTCAAATAAATAATTGTTCCTAAAGAGAATAAAGTTCATCATGATCATTAGTTATTTTTATATACCGGTATTTTATCTCTCACCTGGAACTTTAATAAAGAAAATAAACTTTACTACCCACAGATGTTTACTGCTTCTACTGCTCAACCTCTACACACTCACTCCAAGACTGTAACTTCCTGAAAGAACAACGTAAGAAACTTGTCGAATGGGCTACAGGGAAAGGACAAGATTCACCTCAACCTGAGACCAGAACCAAGAACCGCATCAAACAAGAGTCACAAGATCACACCAAGACTAGAACCAATGTGGAACTCAATTCATCTAAAGAACCATCGTGGAGTGATGAACCAAGAAGGCAGCCGTCAGATGATCAATACCAGAATAGAACCAGTAACCGAGAGCAAGAATGGAAACAGCAGAACAGAGAGGGAGCACCACAGAAGGACAATGAATCTGGTAATGACAGGAATCGCACACATGATTACACAAATAGAAAGCACATTCACTTCAATAGACCCAGAAGAAATGATTATAATATGCAAAAACATTTCAATAGTAAAAGTCATGCTAGAGAGCGCTCTTGTGCGAGCGGGATTAGAGGGCGCTTTCTGACCCTAAGATGCAAGTACTCTAAGAAGCGGGGTCATAGGTTATCGAAATGTGTCCTCTGTCAGAATATGAATAAGGGGAGACTTGATATGGACACATTGAGGACACAACAGGACAAATTGAAAGGTACGCAGGATGATAATGCTCAGTCAGAGACGAGGGCTAAAGATATCATTGATTATGATGAAGTCAGTGAAAAAAGGAATTCAGGATGTGATGAATATTTTGATGATAATTATCTTGATGCTGCTGATTTTGTTGATTTTGAAGAAGGTACTGAGGCTGGTGTGAATTTGGGTAAGCTTAAAACGACTGCCTAGTCTTCTTACCTGCATGCAAGCATGTAAAGCATTGTTTTACACCAGGTACCGTCCTGTCAAATATTTGGTAACTATGCTCATGTATTGATATTTATGATGTACCTTTTTTCGCAAGTCTGGAAAAATTTCCAGGTGAAAATTACTTGTTTTTGTTAATTTTGCAACATATTTTTTAAATCATCACCCTGTATGTTCTATTAGACAAGCATGGATAACCAACATAATATAAGTTGCACCAAATAATGTCAGGTTTTCCAACTCTGCATTGAAAATATGTTTCTTTATTATTATTTTGCAATCTTTTCAGTACAAAAATGTTCTTTTTTCATATTGTGAAAGCAATCACTTCTTGTGTTCTACTACTTGAGTTTCACATACCAAAATAATGCAAGCTGTCCAAAATTTTCTTGATTAAATGGCATCCATGGATCTACATGTATTTGTAACATAAAAACAATTGCCCCTATACTACTACTTTTTGAATACTATCTTCTAATTGGCTAAAACAGGGCTATAATATTCTATTTAGCCAATCAGCAACATGGTAAGAATTGATTGTACAACTAAAAAGTATTGAGCTTCAATATTTAGAAGCTGCATTTCAATCGGTCACTCAGATGAATAGATCACATAATTAGCCAATCAGAAACACTGTAAGAATTGCAAGTAACAGTTATCCTGTTTTTACTTGGGAAGGGAGTTCTGCACATTTGCTTCCCTTGCATGATTCATCATCATCATTATCATTATCATAGACCTTTTCAGGATTTATAATGAAAGATGCATAATGTGCAACCATCAAAACATATTCAACCAATCAATTTCTGGCCATTTGAACATGTATTCAACCACGCAGTTGACACTGCATTCTATACGATAAGAGCAAAAGTACATGACTGCAGTGAACAATCATACCATGCCATGCACTCATTGTATGCACTGTGTGGTGATTGGCTGGTTTTTGTTTGCTGCGTGCAACAACTTTTGAACTAATTTACGATTAGCTGCTGAAAAGATCTATTATCATTATACATTAAACTTGTTAACATCTCAATGTTGTAATGAATTTGACAGTCCCATTTTACCCTGAAACCCTTGGTTTTTTTTATCATTTTCACTACCATTATTTTCCATCTATTTCCCTAGTTTTCAATATATTGTTGTTACAATAGTCCATTTTCATCCATTATTTAAAATGGGGTCTCCCCGTCAGTCCAAAACACCGTCAGTCCGAACCACTGCTAGTCAGAATTTTTAGAGTTAGGCTTAGGGTAAGGGTTAGATTTAGGGTTAGCTTTTGGTTTAGGGTTAGGGTTAGCGTTAGGTAAGCTTAAAATTTGGACTAGCGGTGGTTCGGACTAATGGGGTTTCGGACTGACGGGGTGTACCCATATAAAATAATGTACACCTCAGCATCAGAATCCAAAGAAAGCACACTCTACACAAGTGTTTTGCATGGTTGGTATTCCAATTCATGCAATATTACTAAATATGTGCTGTTACGTATCATGTTGGTATGTGTACGCGCTTTGATGTAGACAACTTAAAATAATTTGGCAAACCGTTGCTATCATGCTTTAAATCATACAAATTTTAGAGTAATAGAACAGAAATAAAATGTGTGCAGTATAGCCATATTGTACTCGCTGCATGAAAAAGTGAACATTATAGGCTTGGCTGTGCATTGCAGCCAACGTTATATGCCCGGCTGTGCATTGCAATGGGCATGCTTTACCAGCCTCGGACAAATTATACAATGATTTTAAGGACCATTTTTCTTGCATGGTGTGTCTGGAAACTGTAGTGCAAATTCTGTGAGCCCAAGAAACCATGGACTGTGAGGCCCTTTGGTTAAAATAGAGGTCACTGTTTTTCCTAGTTGGATGGATCAGACAGGGGCGGATTTCAACACTCATTGCTGTAGCCAAGTTGCTACTGTGAAGAAGTTTAACACTGATTGTGCACGCAACTCAATGGAACTGGCATTAGTAGCATTAGACCATTTTAAATCACAAAAATTCATTCTTACCTCTACCACAGGGATTTTGACACATTAGGCTCATAATTATAGTCTGTCACTCACGTCTGTGACTTGATAATAGGACAGGCAGAAACAAAGATCAGAGGCAATGCAACATGAAAACATGCAATGTTAAATCCTGCTGGAGAAAAATTATCTGAAATATGTATTGATTGACATGGTTTGTTGAATGGAATTTTTGACCAGTATTTTTGTTTGACCTAATTAGCACCCCCTGGTGCTAAAGTTGGTCATTTTGAGTGCACTTATTAAAACAATGAATTGAAAGTCAAAATTTTGAATTTACACATAAAAACATTTCTTGGTTTTGTGTCCTCTCCTTTAGACTATGACATCCTATGGATCATCGGTGACAACATCCTGGATGGTGCTCAGGTACAAGCCATGGAGACCCAAAAAGAGAACTTTGGCCTTCCCCAGGACACCACAGAAGTCTACTGGTTCTGCTACAGGGGTGCCACTCTCATGAACTTTATGGGTAACTTTCAACGCTGGCTACAATCCAACCCACCTCCAACTTGCATCATCATACATCTTGGAACAAACGACATGGCTACTTTTGATGAAGATGTGAACTTTCTGAACATTGATCGTACTTTGGAGTTGATAAGAGATGTGGTACCAGAATGCATTGTTTTGTGGTCGGAGGTCATCCCGAGGTTATGTGTGAACAAGGGAATGTCAACAGAGACAATACCCATGAAACGAGCAAACTTGAACCAATATGCAATCACAGCTGTGCATGATATGTCCAACATGTATGTCATCAGGCATAGTTTTGACTACTATAAGTTGTTCAGAGAAGGAGATTCATTACATCTGACAGTTCTGGGCATGGATAAGTTGCTGAGGACATTCCGAGTTGCATTGCAGATGGTGATGAAACCAGACCATGGTATATGTTTTCCTTCTTGTGAGGGACACAATCAACCAGGTAAGGGGCGGCTACAAAACTTGACCGGCTGTTGACCAGCGGTTGATGACGGTTGAACCGGATCCAACCGGATAGAACAGTTGGGCAACCGGCGGTTGAGTTTTGAAGCCGTCCCTAAGTTGATGATTAATACAGGTCAATATTGCGTCTCATCTCAAGTTGAGAGTGACGCTATGCATGTATTTGACAGTGGCGGTTTATAATTGTGCACTAGCATAACCCAGCGGGGTAGAAAATTTGTCTGCACGCTGGTGATGCAACCACAAACTCACCAACGGCACTTTCAAATTGAGACAAAACTTTCCAGTTAGCTCAATCAGCAGCCCTCGAATTAACCCACGGCACCGGCGGCATATTGCCGTGGGTGCCCACCCCCATTGCCGCAATGCCCTCAAAATATGTCCTTTACCGACGGCAGTCACTTGCCGTGCCCCTAAATGAAGTTGCCGTGGGTGCCCTAGCCGGCCAGCCCTGTCCCTTCATTATAAAGTCATTAACAAGTAGGCCTACTGGTTAAATCCCCGCAAAATTGTGGAAAATTAAATCGAAAATCTTGTATTTTGAGCATCATAACCCACCTATCAATCACAGTATACACAATAGTTTGTTGTGAATTAATATTCATTACCCCATACGTAAGCTTACATATTCAGCCAATCACATCAGCTTTTATACAGTTTATACATTATCTGGTAGCTAGAAATCTGACATTCTGACTTCATTTTCTCGATTGGTCAGAGAAATACCTCCAACGTACTATCGACCAATCAGAAACGCTGTTAGTAACTAAGACTCCTCGACCTCGTGTAAATGGTAAACAAAATCTGAGCGCTGGGCAAATCAATTGTTCTCTCGATTATCAAACATTGACTTCCCATTGCAAACTGATGGCGATACTCTTCCGGTCTCGTCTTATCCTGTACATGTGAGCCCATCTCTAGATATGTTTTGCACGAAATAGTTTTTATCCCGGCGAATTTTATCAATATTATTACCAAAGTTACAGCTGTTTCATCGCTGTTTCGAGTCATTTTTGCAGCTCAGAACTAGGGATCGCAAAATTTAACTAAATTAAACTGTTGATTTTTGATTGCTTTGTATTATAAAGCAGGTTTTTGAAAGCAATCAGCTTAGTTTTAGTGTAAAGTTGAGAGTCGAATTTTACGTCTTTGGTGTCGAATTCAGCTGACGGTAATGCATCTAAATTGCCTTGGTGCCCTTCTCAAATTTTCAACAGTTGCCTTGATGCCCTTTTGAAATATTACAAATTGCCGTGCTGCCTTGCCTTTTAAGAGAAAATCCACGGCAATTATCAACTTGCCCTAAAAAAGTTGCCGTGCCCCTTCAGATCCTTAATTCGAGGGCTGTCAATCAGTAATTAAGGCGCTCGCCTGACTCTGGTATGGGACGGTCCGACACCCCCATTAGCAATTTCTTGTTTTCATGTAAAAATTGAGTTTGCTTGAAACTCCCTGGACAAGGAACTTTATACTGTTAATTGTCTAATTCTACCCATACAAAACTCAGGAACTGATCCTGATTGTGATGATTTAAGCACAACATCTAATTTGGTCCTGTAGTGTTATCGCGATATCGGTGCCCCAATAGATACCGCTGACTCTTTCTATTGTACCTGAACATTTGCATAGATTTTAATTGAAATGAAAACTGGTAAGACAGTGCAATTATTAATTTCTATGTTTGATACAATTTATTACACCTCCAGGGTGTGATATTAAGAGTCATTGGTACCTGACCGGGCACCGATAATGCTATAGGACCAAACCATGGCATTGGTCTATTTCTGCTCTGGTATTGCGTTTCTTTAAGATCACCTGCTTTAATGACTATTTTTGTACATAATACTTGATTTATTTTCTGTTTAGGTAGTCAGTGTCTCCGCTGCTCTTCATTAAGACACGCTACAAATGACTGCTGCTCCGAATTGACAACAACAAGAATCAAACTTCAAAACCCAGCAACCAATCAGCAAGGGGTTAAAGGTCAGAGAAAAGAGGTCACAGGTCAAAGGGATAACTTAGTTAAGACTTACAGAAAGCATGGTGGAGTGGAGCAAAGACAGAAACCTGATGTGAGGAAAGTAGTTGACAAAAAGATCCCATCTAATGATTCAAAGAAGAATGGTAATGCCAATGTAAAGACTGGATCACCAAGGGCAGCATCTGCCAGGATTCCTCCCTCAAAGTCAAGTTCTCCTAATGCTAGTACTAGCCCATGTGGGGGTAAAACAAATGCTACAAATAGCAAATCTTGTACACCCAACAGCAAGAAGACTGCTGCTGGTGCTAAAACAAGTAGTGGCGACAAAAAGGCAGATGGGAAGAAGATAAGTGGCAATTCCAAGAGTGGCAACATTAGTCAGAAGAAAACTACCATTTCCACAGCTGGACAGAAAAGTTCTATTAAGGCCTCAGAGAAGACAAGAAACTGTGGCAATGCCAAGAGCAGCAGCATTGACCACAAGACAAATACCAAAACTGGACAGGCAAGTTCTACTCTGGCCAGTGAGAAAAAGACAAACTCTGACAATGCCAAGAGTAGCAGAGTTGACAAAAAAGCGACGACCAGTTCCAAAGCTGAACAAGTGAGTTTGTCTAAGACCATTGAGAGAAAGGCAAACTGTGACAATGTCGTCAAGAGTGACTGCATTGACCAAAACACATCTACCAGTTCCAGAACTGGTCAGATAAGTTCTGCTAAGGCCATTGAGAAAAAGACAAGCTATGACAATCCCAAGAATGACAACATTGACCAAAAGGCAAATACCTCTTCCAAAACTGAACAGAATATTAAGGCCACTGAGAAAGAGACAAATCATGACAATGCCAAGAGTGACAACATTGACCAAAAGACAACTAGCAGCTCCAACACTGGGCACACAAATACTACTCAGGCCATTGAGAAAAGATCAAACTGTGACAATGCCAAGAGTGGTAACATTGATCAAGTGTCAATTACCAGTTCCAAAACTAAACAGAAGAGTTCTGCAAAGGTAAAGACTGTCACCACTAATTGTAATGCCAAGCCTGCTGGTGTCACATCTCAGAAAACAACACCTGTTGGTACCAAATCTGGCCCTGCTGGTACTTCTGTTTGTGAACACAATTCTGCTGCAATTGCCACAAGTAATTGCACATCTCGGACCAAAGATGAGAAATCTAGTGCCTTTAACAGCTCTTCTTATAAGACCAGTTCTGCTGGTGCAAATTCTCAGAAGGAAAATTCAAATTCTCAGAAGGTAAACTCCAATTCTCAGAAGGAGAACTCCAATTCTCAGAAAGAAAACTCAAATTCTCAGAAGGAAAACGCCATTTCTCAGAAGGAAAACTCAAATTCTCAAAAGGGAAACTCAAATTCTCATAAGAAAATCTCAATTTCTCAGAAGGAAAACTCCCATTCTCAGAAGGAAAACTCCACCATTTCAAAATTTAGCCTTGTTACATCTGACCCACCCCATACCAAATTTAGTGAGAGTGATTCCAGAACAAGTTCAGAAAGTGACAAATCCTCCCTTGGTAGGACAAAATCTGACAGTTTTTACCCAAAGATCAGTTCTGCAGGCAAAACAATTAGTACTATTGACCATAAATCAAGTTCCCCTTCAGCAAAAACTAAAAACTCTGAATTAAGAAGCAGTCCTATCTTGAAACAAAAATCTGCCACTAAAGAATTTAGCACTGCTGATTCGGAACCAAGTTCTGGTGTTACCAATTCTAGCAAGAAAAGTTTGCCTGGTTCTGAAATTAAAATTACTTCAGCCGATGACAAGACTGGTTCTGTAAGAACAAAGACAAGTACTTCTGACAGTAAAATGAGTGATATTTCTCATCGTACACCTGACCAAAAGATTAGTTCGATAATTAACAGTAACATGCTATCTGAGCAAAGATCAAATCAGGAAATTTCCAAATCTACTTCTTCCGATGATACAAAAAGCTCAGATAGCAACAAGTCCAGTAAGGATTCTTTTGATGATATTACTCTTAGGGCTAGCACTTGTGCTTCTGATGAAGAAGGTAGTTTGACTTGTACTAAAACAGCCAGCTCTGGTTATCATTCAGATAGTGCTGAAAGTCATGTGTCTACTCACAATATCGAAATTGCAACTACTGAAACCAAAACCTCTGGGTATGAGACACAGATTGAAAACTTCAAGATTACTTCTGATAGTAAGACTTTTTCTGATAGTTCTTTTGATACTGTTCAAAGTAGTTCTAGTAGAGACCATAGTACGTCCACTAAACAAAGTTATTTTGACGATAGACCATGTACACTTAACAGTACACCACATGTGCCTCAACCTAAACTTGTCTCGGACAATAGCCCAAGTTTTGCTAGTGATAACCCAAGAACCAGTGGTGGAAGCTCAAACATCCCAAATTCTAACTCTGGTTATACTGCTTCTAATCCAAGTCAATCTAGTGCAGACTTGAGTGTGTCAGCAGCTAACACAAGTAATACCAGTGTTAAACCTAATACCAGCTGTACACAACTCAGCACTAACTCAATTACCCTTGATGTCAGATTGGGTACCACTGTGTCAAACACAAGAACTGATAAGTCTGAAACCGTAGAGGGTGCTCATAAGACTGACCCTGATAGTAATAGAAGTAGGACCCCTAGGGTTTCTGGTACTTCTTTCTGGGGCTTTCTGAATCCTTCAGCTGCTACAGACAATTCTGCTGATAAAAACAAGAATTCTGATAAGATGCAGAAAAACATTGAACCAAATTTACCAGACACTAAACCAAGTTTATCAAGTTACAATTACAGGCCTCAAAATGGCAAGAAAAGTGAAACCAATGACTTACTACATGCTGCAAATACAAATACCTCTAATGCTAAACCAAGTATAAATGGTGTTAAACCGTCCAATTCTGATGACAAATTATGCACCCCAAGTCATAAACCAACCCCAGCTAAATTTCAGTTGACTTCATTTAGTGCTAACCAAAGTATTCTTGATGCTAAACTAAGTGAACCTATTGCTAACTCAAGCTTGCCAAACACTAACCTTAGTGTGACTGGTGTTAAACCCCACCTAATTGATGTCAAATCAGGTTCAAGTGATGCTGAGCTATCTTCCGCTGATAGTGCTAAACCCAGTTTAGCCAAACTGATATCAAATACCTCAGATACTACTAGTCCCAATTCAAGTAAATATGGTTCAAACTTGGATGTGCCAGAAATTCTCCAGGCTGACATGACTACACAAGAATTGAAGCAGACAAAGGCTAGTACTGACAATGACATAGTAAATGACAATGAGATTGTTTCAAGCCATGACAGTACATCTGTTGACAAGATCGAACCATTTGCAGATGACAATAAGCAAACAAGTGCAGGAGATATAGAGGCTTGTGAATCTGAAATGAGTGCTGATTTGAAAATTAGGGCTCAGGATAAGATTGTAGTTTCTGCAAATGATCAAATGAAAACTGTTGAGCCTGACCAAGAGAGGCATGGACTTACTGACAATTCCAATTCCAACAATGGATCTGTAGACATGATTGTAGCAGCTGAAAGTATAGAATCAAGCTTGCCATATAAGGAGATGAGTAATCCTAATACGGAAGTTGATTGCTCAAATGGGGCTCAAAATCAGAGTGTACAATCTGCAGATGACAATAACAATACCAGTTTGAAAGAGAAAAGTCACATGATGAATGTAGTCCCAACTGTGCTGGCATCTGATTGGTGCGCTGAAAATGAAGATGACAAGGCAGGACAACTTGGAATTGAAAGAGAAGCAGCTGTCATTCATAATACTGAAATAGAGGAGCAATATCTCCCAGCAGAAAGTATCCAGATACCTGTGCAATATGACATGAGCTCAAATAACGATGAGTTATATGGTGATTACATTGCTGAAAATGAATCAAAATGGCAGCCAAGTACTTCTTATAGTCTCACCACAGATTGTGCAAATGAACTGACAGCAAATTTTGAAACTGAAATGCCTACAGGTGATAGTGTAGAAGTACCAAAAAAGGACCTGCTGACTTTGAAAGTTTCACTAGTACCGTTATCAGCAGGTTTGGTGCAGTGTCTGCTAGCTGCAGATGCTGAAGAATCAGGTACACAAGATGTGTTTGTCAGCGACATGACATCAAGTATGCCAGCAGACTATCAAGAACCAAGTACATCTCAATTAGAAGCAAATGTGGATGATTCAGAAATGACCCAAACATATAATAAAACAAAACTGTATGCACAAACAGTGACTGATGTAAGTGCTGATGCGAAGATAAACACTACTAAAACAACTCAAGATGCTGATGATGAAATAGAGACTGAAATATGTAGAGAAAGAGTGACTGACAAAAGTGATGTAGCAGAGATGGATATTTTTGAGCAACTGAAGCTACCAATGTAGCAGAGACTGAAATAACCAATGTAGTAGAGACTGAAATAAACAATATAGATGAGACTGAAATGAATGAAGAAATAGCAACTGAAGTAAGCCTTGTGAAAGAAATGGATTTTAACAAGACAATGAAAGACAATGAAACAACTCTGTTTTATGATACAGCCGAACCTGGTTTAAGCAACGAAGGAGTGAGTGACATAAGTTGTGTCGCAGAGGTGATTATTGAAACAAGTCCTGAAACCATGGTCACTTGTGACACAGTAGAAAACGATGATTGGATGAAGAGTGATGGTATGGGAAGCTTGCTGGTAGCAACTGAGATTACTGCTTCCAATGATGGGAATGGCATTGTACAGGAGCAACAGGGGGATGGTGAGTGTAAAAGTTACAGGATTTTGCACTATTAGCAATAATAACTATAAATAAAACATATTTTTAAGTGGACAATTCAAAAACGGGATGAAATGTCAATCTCTCTATGAATTTGCTACTAACATTTTTTATCACCTACCATCTGATGATGTCATCTACCTGAGTGGGATGTTATGTTTGTCACTGGTAGCTGATAATTGATGCCAGGAGTTTGGTTTGGGTAGGGTTGTGAGTCAGATGATCTGAAAGAAGTCGATCCATTGCTTTTTCAATTGTGCAAGAAAATTCGGACCCATTGGTCCAAATTTTCGACCAGATTAGATACAAAATTGTCGAAAATATTTAATTTTGAAAATCAAAGCCAAATTTTAATTTTTCATATGTTGTCACAAAAAAGTGGCAAAAACAAATTGTTGATTTTACACCAAATCTGTGCTTATATTTTATAGAATCCTTGACTTTTTGTTTTTTCAAAATGTATACATTTGAATGTCTTGCAAAAGATTTCAACCTCTCTGACATCCTTTGTGTGCCATTTGAAAATGTTACCAAAATGTTTGTGTTAGCTGGGATATATCTCAATGACTGGGTATAGCCCCATTGAAACGACTGAGCTAGTTACACGACTGCCTCAAGAAGATGTTAGTAATGGAACTATATAAATATTTCTTGCATATTGTTCTGCGATTCTTCTTTCAAGTCATACATATTTCCCTTTTTGATCTATTCCAAACTCATCTAGATCTTGTAGGTGACTCAGGAGGTATTTGCAGCAAGGAAGAAATTACTGTGGAAATGACAAAGGACAAAGCAGCAGAATTAGACTGTAGCCAAATCAGAGGTGTAGAAAGTGGAGTTGGGACAGAAGACAGTAGCTGTAATTAAGAAAACAAGGCAAGACCATACATGCATAAAGGTATGTTTGTCTGTTTATGTCTTTGTTTTTTAGTGCTAAGCAGGGATGCACTCTACCTTATCTATAGAAATTTTTAGAATGGTACAAGTGAGACAGGGTAGGGGTTTAAGGCACTAATAACTGTTGCCAGACCAAGAGATATTAGGGTTAGGATACATAGGATTATGGATGAAGGATTAGGGTTAGGATTAAGAGTTTAGCTTAACCCTAACCGCCTAGGGGCTTTTTAAGCGGACGGAAGGGAAAGAAGGAAAGAATAAAGAGAGAAAAGAAGGAAAGAAGTTGTTTGCTCTGGGTGGAATTGAACCCGAGACCCCTCGCATGCCAAGCACTCGGTCGGCGACACTTTGCCACGGGTCTTGGGCTTCAGCTGGCCAGCTAAACCGTGCCTATATATCACTTAGGGCGATTGCGTCATCACACCACGTGGGATGCATGCACTAACAGCGCATATATCAAGTAGTATTTTGTAGTATACAGGAGGGTTAGGGTTAAGGGTTAGGATATAGCTGCTTCAGGTTTAGGTCCCTCATCAAAAGTTGCAATGGGCTATTCTAGTTTAAATTCATACACCACCATGGAAGACTTCTCATTAATCTACACACACAGGGTGTAGATTTCAAATTAATTCACCCATTGAGGTATCTCCATTTGAAATACACAAGTCGTCCATAGGGGTGTATGAATTTCATGTGGAATAGCCCACTATTTATCCCCAAACTATTTTTAACTAGGTAATCTCTCTGATCTCAGGCATAGCTTTGAAAGTTTACAATGTTGGTCAAAAAAACTTAAAATCTAAGTAACCCTGACTTTTTAGCAACCAATCTTGCTAGAGCAATCGAAAACAAACAAAAACTGCAGAGGTTTGACAGATGTAAGTTTCATAAAGCATTAGAACTGGTTAGGTCAATAATCACAAAGCCAAAAGGCTCTCATTTGCAATAGCACAGTTGCTGTTCATAACCTCCATACAACAACCATAACTGAATAGTTGACTTCAAGCTACAGATTATGAGTTTTTGTACTGTGAGCTCAGGGATTGGGTGGTACCACTTGGGGTGAAGCAAGACTGCACTTTTACCATAGTTAGTTGACATCATGGGCTACACAAAAGTGCCTGATAGCAATTGAACTGCAGTAATTTTTGGCTAGAAAAGGTCATCAAACTTTACACAGGGTCAAATTTCAAACTCCCATCAGAAGGGGTCAGGCTCATACATTATAGCCAGTATCATAATAAGGTCATTCTACCAGCTTCTGATTCTATCTGGCTTTCAGAATATGACTCTATCAGAAAACTGAAATCTGCTGACATAAGATCTTTCATCCATATCGCTCCAAACCTCTGGAATGCTTTACCAGACAACATCAAGTCTTTCATGTCATTTAAAGAAATGTCTGAACACCCAATTACATTCTGGGCAGTACTAGGACTTCTGTGCATGTTTTTACCATTCTGCTTGTCTGCTTAATATAAGTATGTTTGCTGCATTGCCGTGTTATGTATGCTTTTCATTTTTTCACTAAATTTGTGCTCTATATAAGCTGCAATCTTGATGGTGCAGCACTTTAAAAAAGCAGGAAATGTATCCCTGTGAGAGAGGAGCTTGTTTAGAATCCTTGTGAATGTGGATGCTGTTGACCATTAATTTCAACAGATATTTTTGTTTTGACAAAGTGATGTTTCTTAATGTCTGAGTCTTCAAATTACAGCTGAAAATTAATACTAACATGGACATTTTCAAATTATTTGATCTTTATTTGCTCTTCAAACAGCTAATTACTCATTGAAATACCAAAGATGAACTCAAGTTTCTTTAGGGTCCAATAGTGTTCTTGCTATGGCCATATGGCCCAGCATGTTCAGACTAATTGAAAAAAAACACACCAATAACTAATTAGTACCACACTTAATATTATGCAGTGGTTCAAATTTATAACAAAATTGCTTAATTGACCCATTTATAGCGACAAAATTGCTAAACTGACCCAGTGCCAAGAGGAACATTGGATGCCAAACTATTGTTCTACCAAATGACCCCACAGTAAAAAATCTCTGCAGAATGTGGGATATGAACTGGCAAACTTTTATTTTTTAGGTAAACACTCAACAACCAAGTGAATACAATGTTACAAAGGAATCATTATGACATGCAGGAGTTGAATTATTAGGGCTCAACTGACACTATAGCTTGCTAATAGTTAATCTTAACAATTTGAGATTGGGGTGAACCATTAGCTTATTTTTTTCAGGTCAATGCTAAAATATCGGTCATATTTCAAAAATGTGCCAACATTTTCTGGAAATTGATTTAGTAAAAACTGATAGTTTGTTTTAAATGTGACTGCATATTTGAGCTTGAGGTCATTATCATAGCCAGAATTTTATTCAGAGATGGCCAGGGGAAGGATGTTGACACAGAACAATGCTAGCACTAAAATGCAAATCACTGAAGATCTAGATTTGAACTGGAGACCTTTTGGTTAGTGGACTTTAGCTGGACTTGACACATCACCAGCTAAGCTATTAGTAGCAAGTAACACATTGGAAATCATATCAAATATGATTTGAACAGCTTCTTGGTTTCTAGATTTATGCTGTACTTACCAACTAAGCTAGTAGCAAAGAATGGGATAAAACCAATGATCAATACAGGATTTGAACCAAGAACTTCCTGGTTTCTACATTGGTACTCTACGTAGTAAGCTAACAGCTACCAATAGAAAGAAATCACCGATCACTAAAGGATTCGAACCCAGAACTTCATGGTTACTAGATTGATGATGTATCTACAATGTAGTAAGCTTACAACAAAGAGAAGTCACTAATCTATGATTTGAAACAAGAACCAAAAACCATTTGATGCTGGTTCAACAGAGCACACAGCTATTAATAAAACCAGTAGTTATCTGATATTTGAACCAAGGACCTATTGGTTCCTGGACAGATGCTCTTCCAAGTTAAGAAGCAAAATACACTGTTGATGTTTTAGATAGGGCATCAGTCTTATCAGGACATGATGTACTATAATTGGTATATAAAGACAATAAGAAAACTTCTGATGCAGGTGAGTTTTGCGTAAGTACTTATGAGAAAATCAAGTATACAATTGTATTCAAAAATAGGTTGTTTTTTTAGTTTTAAGCTGAATATATACCCATGTAGATCAGTGATTAAATTTTCTTTCCTTCCGCAAAAAAATACATCTTAAAATCTCAATTATTTATCTTTTGCATTCGTGACTGCAGTTTCAGTTTGGTTCAGTCTAGTTCATATTATAATCCAATCTTCAAGTAAATCAGTGCAACATAATAGGCAATTTATTCCAGTCATCAATTCATTTCATCATGTTGCTCACAAGTGATTACTGATTAGAGGATGCATCTTGTAAACCCTGGGTTCTGGGTGGGATGGTTCCCTGGTAAAATAAGTGATAAATCGTCTGTACTAGTGCAATAATTTTGGTGCGTTTTGTGTTGCGACAGACAGGTTTTCCGTTCGCTGCTGTAATTTGTCCCTTAATCCTCTGCGTGATAGCCATATGCTTCAACATAAAAAGTTTTCAGATATTTTCTCAAAATCTCAGAACCGCTGAACCAATACTAGCCTTGTTTGTAATCATTTAAATGCATTTTTCCTGCTGATTCCAAATATGGTCATGAAAATTTATAAATCTGACATTTTTAAAATTGTTAAAAAAATTTGAAACTTGTTGTCTGCAGTCGACACCAATGTGAAGAGAATTACACAATTTAACTTTGTTTGTGGCTTTGTTGTTTTGCTCAACGTTTTCTGCAACAGAAACACTGCCGCAAATTTTGCCACTGCTAAAAAATTTGCCATTGCTACAACATCAAAATGCATGCCCGCTTATTCTTAAGATGTTTTTGTATGGATTTGTGTTATAATTATTTTTTCATTTCTTGTTTCAACTTTCAGGCAGGTCACCAAATGAATGTCATAATTGACATATGACTAGCAGAAGATAGAGTAGAGACTGCAGTTTGACTTTAAAGCTAATACCGGTATTGGTATTGTAAGTTATACATAGAAAATCTTTGTAGAAAGAATTACCACATTTAGTTTATTTAGTAGTGGGATCATTCCATCTCAAATCATCCAAAAAGTGGAAATTTAAACCTGATCCGCATCGGACCAATGGTTTATGCGCTAAGGCTCGCCATTGTTTGGTGATTTTTGCCAGAATGGCTGCTGCTGCCAATTTTCTATTGACAATATGTGACCTGCTACCACAAAATGATCGTTAAGTCGCAAGTTAGTAGTTTCAAGACATCCTGGTTTGCTGAGTTACTGTTCTTTGTTTGCAACGCACGTGTACAAGCCTGTAGTAAGTCCTTCGTGAACGTCCCAGTGTGCCCCCATATACAAAGGACGTACAGTCTGTCGTACACCCCTACTATTGGCTTACACAGGTGCATGTGAAACAAAGAACACCAACGCAGTAGCAAGGACGTCTCGAACTACCAACTTTTTGTGGTAGTAGGTCATATTGTCATAAGGATATTAGCGGCTATGACTATTGTGGCCAAAATTCAAAGAATGTTGGCCTAATATACCGTACTCTTATACCATATTTATGCTAATTTGAAGGGGTTCAGGTGTAACTCATTGGGTGATCTGATATGGAATAACCCAGTATTTAAATTTATATTATCTAGTATATGTAGTAGGTATGTAGAAATATATAGAATAGTTATCATATAATCTGTGACCCAATCTAGCCAAATGAGGGCAGTGTCACCTAAGTTGTTTTGAGTTTTGAACTGATTTACCATTCAAATCCTTACTGGGCGATGTCGTTGGTCCCTGAACATGTTTAAAGCAAAACCTACCGTATTTCGTCAAATAAACGCCCCTGGGGGCGTTACATTTTCCCAAAGAGGGGCGTTTATTCAAGGTCAATTTTAGAACGATAATTCCCGTTAAAATCATTAGGTAATCTTAAAACTCACGCTAAAATGATGAACTATGAACTGACTTCAGGTTCACTTCCGGGTTTCCAATCCAGATTTTCGCCAAAAAGTGACGGTATTATCGACCATGTGGGGAACTTGGAAATATCGGCATTTTTGAAACATCTTGGTTGAAAAAAGTGGTGGGGGCGTTTATTTGAGGGGGGGGGGCAACTATTTGACGAAATACAGTATGTAACCTCTTTTTATCAGTTTCATTCACATGTTCAAGGGCCACAAGTACATGGGAATTTTTTACCTGCCCAATGACAGATATTCTTTATTGGTTAAATACTGAATGTTTTTCAACTGTTTTCATCTGTACATCCTGGCTTTATTTATACCAAGTTCTGATGATATTTATATCAAATACGTAGATTAGAAGTTCTTTATCATGTTGCAAAATCTGAAAATTGACTTTGTACCCAGTTTGGGTCACATTGGACTATTCCAGTTGAAATCCATACACTACACTCCTAATGGAAGACATGACCTTAATTTTCCACACAGGGAGTGTAGATTTCAAATGGAGTCACCCATTCAGGTAACTCCATTTAAAATGCACATTCCCTGTGTGGAAGATTAAGGTGGCCCTATTGGCTAATTGGCTTTTTATGCTTTAAAAAGCTCTTACCTTGTAGATTCCAAAACTGAAAAATTTGTTTCAATCAGACATTCAGTTCGGGCCTTATCTCGAGAACCAAATGTCCGATTGAAATAAAATTTTCAGTTTTGTAATCAGGAGAGCATGGACTTTCACATATTTAAATTAGAAAAAAAATCTAAATCCAATAGCACTACCTTAAGGTCATGTCTTCCATAGGGGTGTATGGATTTCAACTGGAATAGCCCATTTTATTGTTGTATTTAAATGTTATACAGAAGTATACAATGTTAGTATTTTATTCCTATAGAATAGCTTTGATTTAGTAGATATATAATGAGGTGCTGCAATGATCACTGAACAGTGTCTTTTAAAAATATATTTGCCTTAATTTTCCACAAATTTTAACACTCGGATAATATGTTTTTCATGAAAAAAATCTATCATGGCCTTGATAGCACAGGATGTATGGTACAGTGTGTGTTGCCATCTACCCCTGATAGCACAGTATGTATGTTACAGTGTATATTGCTATCTACCCCTGATAGCACAGTATGTGTGGTACATGTGTTGCTATCTACCCCTGATAGCACAGTATGTATGATACAGCGTGTACTGCTGTACCCCGGATAGCACAGTATGTATGGTACAGTGTGTGTTGCTATCTACCCCTGATAGCACAGTATGTATGGTACAGTGTGTACTGCTGTACCCCTGGTAGCGTAGTATGTATGGTACAGTGGGTGTTGCTATCTACCCCTGATAGCACAGTATGTGTGGTACATGTGTTGCTATCTACCCCTGATAGCACAGTATGTATGGTACAGTGTGTACTGCTGTACCCCTGGTAGCGTAGTATGTATGGTACAGTGTGTGTTGCTATCTACCCCGGATAGCACAGTATGTGTGGTACATGTGTTGCTATCTACCCCTGATAGCACAGTATGTGTGGTACCTGTGTTGCTATCTACCCCTGATAGCACAGTATGTATGGTACAGTGTGTGTTGCTATCTACCCCGGATAGCACAGTATGTGTGGTACCTGTGTTGCTATCTACCCCTGATAGCACAGTATGTATGGTACAGTGTGTGTTGCTATCTACCCCTGATAGCACAGTATGTATGGTACAGTGTGTACTGCTGTACCCCTGATAGCGTAGTATGTATGGTACAGTGTGTGTTGCTATCTACCCCGGATAGCACAGTATGTGTGGTACATGTGTTGCTATCTACCCCTGATAGCACAGTATGTATGGTACAGTGTGTACTGCTGTACCCCTGATAGCGTAGTATGTATGGTACAGTGTGTGTTGCTATCTACCCTGATAGCACAGTATGTATGGTACAGTGTGTACTGCTGTACCCCTGGTAGCGTAGTATGTATGGTACAGTGTGTGTTGCTATCTACCCCGGATAGCACAGTATGTGTGGTACCTGTGTTGCTATCTACCCCTGATAGCACAGTATGTATGGTACAGTGTGTGTTGCTATCTACCCCTGATAGCACAGTATGTATGGTACAGTGTGTACTGCTGTACCCCTGATAGCGTAGTATGTATGGTACAGTGTGTGTTGCTATCTACCTCTGATAGCACAGTATGTGTGGTACCTGTGTTGCTATCTACCCCTGATAGCACAGTATGTGTGGTACATGTGTTGCTATCTACCCCTGATAGCACAGTATGTATGGTACAGTGTGTGTTGCTATCTACCCCGGATAGCACAGTATGTGTGGTACCTGTGTTGCTATCTACCCCTGATAGCACAGTATGTATGGTACAGTGTGTGTTGCTATCTACCCCTGATAGCACAGTATGTATGATACAGCGTGTACTGCTGTACCCCTGATAGCGTAGTATGTATGGTACAGTGTGTGTTGCTATCTACCCCTGATAGCACAGTATGTATGGTACAGTGTGTACTGCTATCTACCTCTGATATCACAGATGCATGGTACAGTATGTGCTGCTATCTACCCCTGATAGCACAGTATGTATGGTACCACATGTTGCTGTATATAGGCTACCTGATAGCACAGTATGTATAGTTCAGTGTGCTCCTGGGACAGGCTAAGTTAATGTCTGTGACATATGCTAAATTCTAAATAAATGCTTGAATAAGTTTTGTGAACTGAAACAAGACCAGATAATCATTAAATTAAATATATAGCAATAGCTAAAATCCTGCATTTAAAGCTGCATTACATGAAAAATTGTTAAAAGTATCACATTTTCACTGACTTATTTTTTCCAGTGATTCTTTTTCTTTCTTGTAGGCCTATATTTTTGTTTGGTTTAATTTGTACCTTGTGTACTAGCTTGTAAGGTGCTTATATCTTTGAATAAGCACAGTATAATTTTATTATGCGTAATATGTATGGTGTATGTTAGGGCTGTGTGAAACAGCAGTAAAATAACAGGTAAGACAGCATTGGGCTGTTCCAGTTGAAATCCATACACCCCTATGGAGGACATGACATCAATCTCTCACATAGGGGGCATAGATTTCAAATGAAGTTGCCCATTTAGGTAACCCCATTTGAAATTCACACCCCCTGTGTGGAAGATTCAGGTCATATCTTTAATAGGGACGTATAGATTTTAACTGGAATACCCCATTTACCATATTTTGATAGATTGTGCATCATTTCAGGAATTCAGTTGGGGATCCTGAAGTTTATTAATCAATTATTAATCATGATTTAAATCACACAAAAATCATCAGTTTAAGTAAAACTATTTCAGATCATGGTGATAATTATATGGACAAGAATTACGTATCATGTACATGACTTTCAAAATAAAAGTGACATGATCAAGGTGATAAGTTGATGAAATTAGCCCCTTGTAAGGGGTTGTGTGAGATATCGTGGAAATGTCAGATGAGAAAACATTGCCTTATTTTGATAAATTGGATACTCGGAGAACCTACGAGTAGTAATTTAGAGACAAAAATCTATGAAAGTGAAACTATATAGCATACTGTGAGTGCCAGTTTAAGGTTATCTACTATTGAACTGTATTGGGAATTAAGTGTCAGATCTAGACTTTCATTAAGTAATCATGATTTGTTGCACAAAAGACATCAATTTAGGCTTAAGTAATTCAGATGATGACTATCTAATATATGGACAAGAATTACATATAATGTAAAAAGTCAATAGAGAGCAGATCTTTTTAAATCTGCAAGTTGCTCTTGAAACAACTATTTTGAAAAACAAAATAAGGTAAAATAAACTGTACTTAATGTGTATATATTTGTACACCCACTCACTCAGTACTGCAAATTGCTTTAAAATGATAGGAAACATGTAATTTTATACATCTTTATACAAAAGTGGATGCTAGTATATCTGTATTTTATTTTATTTTTCACACTAAAATTTGTAATAATCGTAATGTTGAATGAAGTTGTTTTAATGTGTATAATTAGGTGATTTTGTCAGAATATATTTATATGAAATGTATGCAAGTAAAATGGTGCCAATTAACATAAATATTTATAGTGTTTTTCAGTTGCCTTGTCACCTAGTTAGAAGCTTAAAGACCAGTAGCCCTGGGTAAAACTCTTTGGATGTACCAGCCAAAATTTCCAAGGGGAGCAAACTTGCAAAATTGTCCCCCTGACTGCTGGCTCCCAGAATTGCTTTACTATGAGTAATTTGCATGAATGAAGCAAGTGAAAATATTGCGATGTGGGCGTTAATTAGTTGGTCTAAAACAGATAAGACTAAAAACTACCATCATGTTTTTTGTCAAGTTTGTCCTGGTATTTGGAGCTAGAGGCAACTTTTATTGTACGCTTGGTACAATTTTCACTAAAAATCATGCACTGAGTGCCTATGGATGAGATAGTGAAAGCAAGCAAGGCTGTCCATGCACTGGGCACACAATTTGGAGTGAAATGATACATAATTGGAAAATATAAAACTGATGGTAAACTAAATAATGTACCAAAAAATTAGGGTGCCGACATAAAGCTGACCTGATAGCAAAAAATGAGAGACCGTTTTAAAGTAGCAATGAGACATGAATGTAATTATACGATCCAAAGTTAGGGATGCTCAGTTTGTTTTTTTCCTAATATAGATATTGCCACATATTGTGGTTTGAATAATTTATTACAAACAGACAAATAGATAACATTTTGCAATTTTTATACCAAATAGGGCCTATATAAAAATTCTTCCCAATTTAAAAACGTGACCCAATTTCTCAGATTTTTGGGCCCGTTGGAAAAGGCCAATAAAAATCCTCATTCTGGTCTCACCATTATGCAGGAGGTGACATGGTAGCTGCAAAACACTGTAATTGGTTATATTTACACCCACACCTCTAAAACAAAATACACACGCAAACACATGCTTCACAGCACAATCAAAAACACTACACAAATCGGTATGCAATTGTATTTTTAAAGCTACATATTTGGCATGTAGATTTTTAAATTCTTTATCATTGTTTAAATTTACAAACAAGCATAATGTTCAAATTATTTACATGTGAAGGAAGCATAATGAAATAAAAGATATGTACTTATATACCAGTTTTGTTCTGTGTAAGGCTTCTTATTGATGTGTCAGAAGCTAGTGGAGTCCTGGGGAGTGGAATGTGCAAGTAAATGGTTCACAAGTTATAAGTTTTGGGAAATGTTAGGCTTTTACCGCTACAACAAATAGTAGATCCACAACTATTAATTGACCTGTTTGATCTATATTTTGTGTGTTAAAGAGAGTAGAAAAAGTATAGGACTTGAATTGATAGTTTGTGATGCTTCTGGTGAGATGTCACAAGAACATTCTCAAAATGAAATATTTTGATATTAATTCGCAATGTTACAAGCAGATTAAAGTATAAGACTTCATAAAATAAATCAAGAAGTTTTTTACGAAATTAAAAATGATAACAGTTGGTGGTAGCATCATTGTGTCCGGTCACAATGGCTCATGTAAGGAAAGATCTACCAAAAAACGTTGACAACGTAAAGAAATCAGCAAGTTTAAAAAAACCCACCTCGGCTCACTTTTTGAAACTTGGTCCCATTTGTAAAAGGTATTAATTTAAACTTCATCATATTTATATAAATTTAAAACATTTCCAGAAGTGTAGTAGGCTTGTAATCTTGTTGGAAACGCTGTATTCTGTTGAAATAAAATAAAAACACTGATTTCCTGTTGGTATTCAAAATGGGACCAAGTTTCAAAAAGTGAGCCGAGGTGGGTTTTTTAAACTTGCTGATTTCTTTTACGTTGTCAACGCTTTTTTAGGTAGATTTCTTTTCTTTTTATGAATGTAACCAAGCAGCTCCAAGCTTGGAAAGTCATCAGGTTACAAAGTGCTCCATAAAACGAAAAATAGATGTTTGAAGTTGCTGTTCATGATTTATGACAATAAATAATTAAACAAAACTTTATCAGTCGTTTATTTTTAAAACTTGCTCGTCACGCGCGTGACTGAGGCGTACACAATGATCAATATATATTTTAATATACTTTAATTATTCAAGGCAACGTAAATATGTACAGAAAATGTAAATATAAACAGCACACACCCAATGTTGACAATGCCAGAGAGATACGGAGAGTAAGTCCGATTTACTTCCAAGTTGGAACTGGTAAATGCGCATATATTTAAGCCTATACTACGGAGCGTCTAAATGCCCCGACTAGGCAAGATAATCGTGTTTGAATGTTTGTGGTTCTTTATAGCCCTGCGGTCCAACCTAGTTGGATATGCCTATTAAGCGTATCTTTAAGTGGTTTGTGGTTTTAATTTCCCTTATCAAGCACTGGCCTCTATCGGGAGCTAATTTATAGTTTAAGCTTGTTGGATATCCATATTACGTGGTTTGTGGTTCTTCGTAGCCCTGTGGGGCAATCTAGTTGCAAATACAAATTTCGCGGTTTGTGGCTCTTCATTTCGTTTCATTTCGTTTATCGCGGTTTGTGGTCTTAATTTATTGGATATCCATATTTCGCGGTTTGTGGTTCTTTATAATCTATAGGCCTGTGGGCAATCTAGTTGGATATCCAAATTTCACGGTTTGTGGTTCTTTGTAGCCCTGCGGGCCAACCTAGTTGGATATGCCTAGTAAGCGGCGGTTATCTGCGATCTTTCGTGGTTTGTGGTTTTAATTTCCCTTATCAAGCCTGCCCTCAATCGGGAGCTAATTTATAGTTTAAGCTTGTTGGATATCCATATTTCATGGTTTGTGGTTCTTTGTAGCCCTGTGGGGCAATCTAGTTGCATATCCAAATTTCAGCGGTTTGTGGCTCTTCATTTCATTTCATTTCATTTTATCGCGGTTTGTGGTCTTAATTTGTTGGCTATCCACATTTCAGCGGTTTTGGTTCTTTGTAGCCCTGCTGGCAATCAAGTTGGATATCCCTATTAAGCGGAGGTTGTCGGCGATCTTTCGCGGTTTGTGATTTTAATTTCCCTTATCAAGCCCTCTATCGGCAGTTAATTAGTTTAAGCTTGTTGGATATCCAAATTTCGCGGTTTGTGGTTCTTCATAGCCCTGCGAAATAATCTAGTTGGATATCCAAATTTAACGGCAGTTGTTGGCGATCTTTCGCGGTTTGTGGTCTTAATTTGTTGGATATCCATATTTCACGGTTTGTGGTTCTTTATAATCGATAAGCCTGCGGGCAATCTTGTTGGATATGCAAATTTCGCGGTTTGTGGTTCTTTGTAGCCCTCTTGGCAATCTAGTTGGATATCCCTATTAAGCGGCGGTTGTCGGCGATCTTTCGCGGTTTGTGATTTTAATTACCCTTATCAGGCCCTGCCCTCTATCGGGAGCTAATTTATATTTTAAGCCTGTTGGATATCCATATTTCGTGGTGTGTGATTCTTTGTAGCCTGCTGGGCTATCTAGTTGGATATCCAAATGTCGCGGTTTGTGGTTCTTTATAGCCCTGCGGTGAAATCTAGTTTGATATCAATATTCAGCGGCAGTTGTTGGCGATCTTTCGCGGTTTGTGATTTTAATTTGTGACAATTTATAATATTTATTGCAAATATAATTTCAGATTGAACTGTGAACAGAGCCAATGATAAATGTGTTTTAAATAACGAAGATGTCATGATAGTCAGGCATGGTGAAAGCATCTGGATGGTGAAAGTAGGCCTAGGGCTAGGCCTAAATGAGAATAAAAAATCAGACATGTTTGTTTGATGGAAAAA
This sequence comes from Amphiura filiformis, assembly GCF_039555335.1. Taxonomy (NCBI): domain Eukaryota; kingdom Metazoa; phylum Echinodermata; class Ophiuroidea; order Amphilepidida; family Amphiuridae; genus Amphiura; species Amphiura filiformis. The sequence continues at coordinate 57,488,965 of NC_092645.1, read as the reverse complement.
AAAATATCATAATAGCAATGGATGTTCAAGATGGTGTTATTCTTGATTTATGACAATACATTGGTTAATAAAACATTAAGAAAAAAAAGTGGTGGGAAGTTTCGAACCTGAGCAAAAATTCATAAGTGGATTAGAAGTCCAGGACCTTAACCGCTTCGCCACGGGGACGACCCGTTATAACGACGTGTGAAAGTGGAGTATTTATTAATATGAATGTATGCTGTGGTCCGGAAAGAATAAAAGAATTGCGAAAAACTTGATTTTTTGGCGAATGGGATCCAGAATTTGTATGTAGGGTATCCAGGAATATACTAGGGTATATTTGAAAGTGAATCTCAAAAGGTAGTGCGACAGTGACAGCCATGTATGGCTGTAGCAGTGACGAAAGATTGTGGATATCAGTATGATTAGCTATGATTTTCCACTAATTTTGGCTATGAAATACCGCGTGAAATAAAGCAAGAATGTTTATTTATTATCAAACAATCGGATTGACTGTATGATTGGTGTAACTTTTTGAATTAATGAGTTATTAAAATATTACACTTTGGATAGTAAATACGATTTAGCATGGTTTTAGATATATTTTGTACCCAGCGAAAATATCATAGAACAATAGCGTTTTGTTTCGTGTAAATATAGTCCCGCGGTGCATCTTCTTATTCTTCTTTATCAGTCGTTTTTTTTAAAACTTGCTGGTCATGCTACCGCGTGACTCTAATTCAGTCAGTTTTAAAAGTTGCACTTTGAGCCCACAACTTTCATAAAATGCAGTATATAGTTAGGGGGAAAAGTTCACTTTGGTGACCACTCTCTGGCTAGTAAGGTTTGACGATTGATTCGACTTCTATGGACCATTTAGGAAAAAAATAGCCACCATGTCCCTCGCGAAAATCCCGGCATTTTTCGCTAGAGGCCAAAATCCAAAATGGCCGCCACCACCATTTTGAAAATTTAAGTTTTGAACCAGAGCACCTATAATCATGCACAAAGACACTTTTTCGGATATGTCGAGTACAAGGATTCCGATTCTGACATTAGTTTGACATTACGGCATCATTTTCACCCAGAAATCCAAGATGGTGGCCGGCACCATCTTGAAAAATTTAGTTTTGAACAAGAGGACCTTAAATCGTGTACAAAGACACTTTTTTGGATAAGTCGACCACAAGGATTTCAAATTTGACATTACTTTGACATTACGAACTCATATTTGCCCAGAAATCCAAGATGGTGGCCGCCGGCGCCATCTTGAAAAAAATAAGTTTTGAACCAGATTACCTAAAATCGTGTACAAAGACACTTTTTCCGGTAAGTCGACCCCAAGAAATCCGAATTTGATTGACGTTACAAAATAATTTTTTTTTTTTTTTTTAAGATGGCCCCATTTGGTAGAGCGTAAATGTGATTTTTGAATGAGAGCAGAAGCATAAGTGTGTCATTTCCGCCTTATCTGGGGTTCATGTCTCTTATATGGGGTTTCAACTGCCTTATCTTGGGTTTACATCCCTTATCTAGGGATAAGGCGCCTTATCTGTGGTTTAGACGGCCTTATCCTGGGTTTACGTTCCTTACCTGTGGCTAAGATGCCTTAACCTTAGCATATCGCAGTCTAAACCCAGATAAGGCATATAAACCCCAGATGATGCGCCGTAACCCCAGATAAGCGACGTAGACCCCAGATAAAGCAGTCAAAACCCCAAATAAGGCGCCTTAACCCTAAATAAGGAACATAAACCCCAGAAAAGGCATCTAAACCCCACATAAGGTGCCTTAACTCTAGATAAGGGTTGTTAACCCCAGATAAAGGTCGTAAACCTCAGATAAGGCATCTAAACCCAAGATAAGGCGCCTTAACCCCAGATAAGAGACGTAAACTCAGATATGGCAGTCTAAACCCCAGATAAGGCGCTGTCTGGGGTTTACTTCTCTTATATTAGGTTTATGTTCCTTATTTATGGTTAAGGCGCCTTATTTGGGGTTGGGACTGGTTTATCTGAGGTGTACGTCCCTTATCTGGGGTTACGGCGCCTTATCGGGGGTTTAAACTGTCATATCTGAGTTTACGTCTCTTATCTGGGGTTAAGGCGCCTTATCTTGGGTTTAGATGTCTTATCTGAGGTTTACGACCCGTATCTGGGGTTAACGACCCGTATCTAGAGTTTGGGCACCTTATGTGGGGTTTAGATGCCTTATCTTAGGTTTATGTTCCTCATTTAGGGTTAAAGCGCCTTATTTGGGGGTTGGACTGCTTTATCGACGGTCTACGTCTCTTATCTGGGGTTACGGCGCATTATCTGGGGTTTAGATGCCTTATCTGGGTTTAGACTGCGATATGCTAAGGTTAAGGCATCTTAGCCACAGGTAAGGAACGTAAACCCAGGATAAGGACGTCTAGTCTAAACCACAGGTAAGGCGCCTTATCCCTAGATAAGGGATGTAAGCCCAAGATAAGGCAGTTTAAACCCCATATAAGGGACATGAACCCCAGCTAAGGCGGAAATGACACATTTATGCTTCTGCTTTCATTCAAAAATCACATTTACGCTCTACCAAATGGGGCCATCTTGGATTTCTGGGCAAAAATTATTTTGTAACGTCAAATTAATGTCAGATTCGGATTTCTTGGGGTCGACTTACCGGAAAAGTGTCTTTGTACACGATTTTAGGTAATCTGGTTCAAAACTTATTTTTTCAAGATGGCGCCGGCGGCCACCATCTTGGATTTCTGGGTAAATATGAGTTCGTAATGTCAAAGTAATGTCAAATTTGAAATCCTTGTGGTCGACTTATCCAAAAAGTGTCTTTGTACACGATTTAAGGTCCTCTTGTTCAAAACTAAATTTTTCAAGATGGTGCCGGCCACCATCTTGGATTTCTTGGTGAAAATGATGCCGTAATGTCAAACTAATGTCAGAATCGGAATCCTTGTACTCGACATATCCGAAAAAGTGTCTTTGTGCATGATTATAGGTGCTCTGGTTCAAAACTTAAATTTTCAAAATGGTGGTGGCCGCCATTTTGGATTTTGGCCTCTAGCGAAAAATGCCGGGATTTTCGCGAGGGACATGGTGGCTATACATTCTGCAATTCATTCTGCAATTCATTCTGCATATAGTGAAAGCTGAATTTACCACTTTTCTTACATAATGAGCCAATGATTGTAACCGAAAGCAACAATGTGTATAAACGTTGTAAATTGGACCAAGTGCATGAAAAATAATAGGCTACCAATAACATGAGTGGTTAATTTCGTGAAGCTCTTTCTGATTTATTTTAAAAAAAATTTTAGATGTGGAACTTGGAACTTATGAACCCTTTATTTTCTTGCTGTATTTTGAAATGAATGAGTTCATTAGCTAACCCTAACATCTGCATACACTACAAAATACTACAACCTTACCTGGGTGTGTCCCCTTCAGCGGGACAGGGTGGGCAACAGATGGGGGGGACCATCGTTTCAAAGACCCTTTATTACAATGATTATCTTGCTGTATTTTGAAATGAATGAGTTCACTAGCTGACTCTAACATTGCCGTACACTGCACCCTGGGTGTCTCCCCTTCAGCAGGGTGTGTAGGCAACACTTTTTTTAAGGCTCCTCCAGCCAAACCATCATGAAGACGTTAGGGCTAATTCCAAGCGTCACCATATACTACTAAATACTTTAAATACTACAGCCTGGGTGTCTCCCGATCCCGTTTGAGCGAAATCACTCTTGAGGATGTTAGGGCTAACCCTAACGTCACTAAATGATCCAAAATAATACAACCTGGGTGCCTCCTCTTTAGTGGGTAACACATAAGGTTCCTGCAACAAAATCACTCGGAGGAAGTTAAGGGTAACCGTAACATCACCTTTTACGTCTCCCCTTCAGTGGGCCAGGGCGGGTAACACATAAGGCTTCTCCAACGGCCAACCAAACCATGATGAAGTTAGGGCAAGCCCTAACATCACCATATACTAGTACTACAAAATATTACAGCCTTGTTGCCTCCCCTTCAGCGGAACAGGGTGAGCAACACAAACCACCCTGGGGTTGTTGGGGCTATCCCTTACGTCGCCTTTAGCGCCAATTCAGCTTGAAATGTACGGGTGGGGACAATCGGCCTGAATTGTCAAAAACTGGCTGAAAAGAACAAAGAATTGGCAAGTTTGGCGAAAGGTTTGACGCCCATGAACGTCGCCATATACCCGTATAACTCTTCTTTAGCAGGACGGGAGCATATGGAAAGGTTTCTATACAAAAACGATTCTCTTAAAAACCATCATGCGCACAGTTTCCACCTCGATACACCTGAGCACACAATTTCGTCCCAAGAGCTTCCAAGCAGCTGCAAGCAGGGAACAACAAGCATACATAACAGTGAATGTCTCCACCACAGTCTTTGATAACACTACACGGTTGAGTGCATAGCAATGTAGGAGCTGTGAAGCTTCTAGCTAAAAAATGGGCCTTGATTGGTTTTTGTCGAAACCTCAAGTGTTCCCTTCATCATGTTCATCCAATCAGATTTTTTTAATATCAAACGGAAGCTAACACTTCCCCCTAAAAACACGTTTCGTCACTAGGTCAACAGATAACACAATTCAATGATATAGCAAGGCGAATGTGGAGAATCTGTTTAAAAATATACCTATCCAAGCATTTTTTGACCAAAATGTAGGTTTTAAAAGTCAATCAAGTGTTCCTTACAATATTTTTCAAATGTTATGAAAAAGCACACTTATATATTGTCAATATACTAGAGTCACTAGAATGAGCAATGGTCAATTCTCGGGGGTGGGCAACACATGAGGCTCATCCAACTTGGACCAACTAAACCACCGAGACCTAACGTCACCATAGTCTACAAAATACTACAGACTGTGTACGTCCCCTTCAGCGGGGCGCGGCAGGGTGGGCAACACATAAGGTTCACCAAACCACCCTGAAGACATCAGGGCTAACCCGAACACACCATATTCTAAATACTACAGGGTGTGTGTCCCCTTATAATCGTCAAGATTTCATTTATTTCCTATCTTTAATGGTCCTTGACCCGACCGACAGCGTCATCCCCCATATTTCTTCATAAAAACTGCGACTTTGGTATCAGAAGAAATTTCACATTCTCATTACCCTCGTGAAATAAAACGCCCGAGAGATTTTTCGTTTGGTGTGAGCAAAAACTCAATTATTTGTGGTAACCACGCCAGAAGTAAATGCATATCCTATGGGGCATCTCAAACCCACTGGAGCAATACAACTCAAATATCATGCCTCAATCTAAGAGTGAGAACAGAACATGAAAAATCGGACACGCCTCTTTAAGGGATCTAGAATGAGCGTTTATGGCGTTTCGACAGTATTTTTTGTGGGACATGAGAGCACATCAGACATATCGAATTGCATTCTGAAGACGAAGCATGTCTTTCTGATATCAAATAATTTTCATTTTTGAAAATCACAATATAATACAAATTTTATGACAAATTATAAAAATTTGATATTTTTCACATTTTGATATATTACAGTCCTCGAAGTAAATTATATAAATCTAATGATATTTTCTTAAAGTGTATGTAGCTGGAAGGAAAAGCCCACGATCAATTGAAAATTATGACCTTTTATATTGAAGATATAGGATTTTTTCCAAAAAGACCTATTTTTTTTGGTGTTTTGGGAAAAAAATCCATATCTTCAATACGAAAGGTCAAAATTTTCAATTGATCGTCGGCTTTTCATCCCACCTACATACACTTTAAGTATAAATCATCAGATTTATAAAGTTTAATTCAAGTACTGTTAAATATCAAAAATATCAATTTTAATGATTTGCCGTAAAATGTGTATTACATTGCGAATTTCATAAAATCAAAATTATTTGATATCAGAAGGACATTCTTCGTATTCAGAATGCAATTCGATATGTCTGATGTGCTCTAATGTCCCACAATAAATACTGTCCAAACGTTCATACCCCTTCCTAAGTAGAGAAAATTTGTAATAAAAAGTAGGCCTATCCATAGTGATTCAAACCCGCAACCTACTGATTTTATCCCGGGATTTTATGCCATCCACTACATTAGGCAAATCGATCTGGCAGACTATAGCCTGGACTATAGTAAATTATGAAATGCCGCCCCCTTTATGATAGTTGGTAACATAACAAGAAGGTATGGCAGATTTCGTCTGCACCTTGTGGAACAGGACCATAAAGTTTACTAACCTAATGCATAAAGTTTACTAACCTAATTAATGTAAGCATGATAAGTGGTTTGCTTAATGACAGATTATGCCCCAACTTGTGGAACAGCACCACAAACAGCTTAGTAACCTCAGAGAGCAGCTATAAATATTATTCTATAATGAAATATTCCTCTCAATAATCATACCTACATACAGTTTACTAACCTCATTATTATAAAGAAACAGTTCTCTCAATAATCATACCTACCGTGTTCAGACGATACCTACGTTTGAAAGTAAACTCAGCCTTCGAAGACGCACTTGTTGTTAGGCCCTATTCATCTCTATACTTATCTATGATACGTATGTACGTAACAATTGAGCAGAGATGTTGCGATTTACAAACACCGTGAGCGTACGTCCGTCTTTATTCAAAGTCATCGCCTGTGAAGGAGCGAGGTCACTTATTTAGCCATTGAAGATTCTGCGCGTACGAAATGAACTTGCGGATAACGTAGAAAATTCATAAAATAGGTCCGTTTTACAATATATTAAAGACAGTCAAGAAATTGAACATAGGGTAATTCTAACTACTAGCGGTCACCCGTCTTTCGCGATCAGGGTCTTTCGCAGTTGGTAAATTTTGTTATATTTTGTGTACATGTAAATGTTTTATTTAATGTGATTAATGGCATGAGAGGAGATTATCATTTAGAACTTAGAAGTATAATATTTAGTATCTTTTCCATATAAATCAATGGCTTGAAATTGCAATTAGATCATGATCGAAGCAAGTCTTCTTGCCACCATATCATATCCACCGTGAGAAGTCTTGCCCCTGTGGCACAGTGTCATCGGCCCGATATCTTCATGGCAGAAAATGCCATGGTAGGTTGAATCCACAGCCACGGATGGCCATTGTATTCCCACCTGTTTAATAGTTTTTAAATGCATAGTAGGCTGAAGGACATCCGACTAAGGCTAATGACTTTAGCCTGTGACTGACCTCTGTACGGTCAGCGAGCATACATTCACCATTATCATATGCTTATAGACTGTCTCTACGATAGTCTCCTACACAGCCAGTTTGTGTCAGTCGGTCTGACACTCGTCGATCCTGTATGTTCGTGATAGCCACATATAGTCCGGCCTGAGACTACCTCCACGAGGTTCTACGCTGTGCTATTTAAAATCTTGAATTTTGGTCACTTTTTCAGCTCAAGACGCAAGCTCAAAGTTCAAAGCGCAAACTAACGACTATCATATCTGTTCAACACGTATTTTCAAGTGTATGAGACCACATCTGGTTTCTTGAGAAAAAATCATTTACGGGAGATATTCATCATTTTCCAACCCGGTATCCGAAGATTTTCGTCTGATATCAAAATCGTGCATAGCAATTCACGTGTATCAATCCCGTGTATTTATTTGAATATCTCTGCTGCATCAAATAATTATTAGCCAGGCGATGTCGGTGTGTGTGGGATGCTGGCCACCCTACCACTGTAGATTTTCAATTGGGGTCTTTTATGAACAACCCATACACATACACTGTGAATGTAAAAAATGGTAGGGTATTCTAAAAGATAGCCTCATTGGATTTATCATTTTCATCCAAGTTTGTTCCCCACCTTGAAATGTACCTTGCTGCCCCTGCCTCCTGCAAAAGTCCTGGCTACATCACTGAGCAGATGAACAGAATTTTATTCACATCCCTCTTGGCCCCTGTGGCCTGCTGGCTGATCTGATATTTTAGATTTCTATGCATTTGTTGTACTTTTTATTTGTTAGCCCATTTTGGATAAATTTGTCGTACTCTTATAGTCCATTTGTGACAATCCCCCATGAAATTTGCCTTGCCCCCTCTCTCTCTCCTCTCTCTGAAAAAGTCCTGGCTACACCACTGTGCAGCTGAAACAATTTTATTCACATTTCCTTACACTCTATTTCATATAAAGTTATGATTTTTTTTTTGGCAACCCTGATTAATTTGTCCTTCAAAAGTTTCACTTACAAACTATAATTCAATAAACAAACACTCTACTGCTATAGGTTCTCCATAAAAACACAGAATACATGCTAATGTTGATAAATTAGTTGAATAAACAATAGATGTTAATTGAGTTTCTACTGTGTTTGAGACTACAGGCATACTTCTACTGTGTCATGTAATAGTTGAGACTACCAGGCATAATATCCTCACACCGATGACAGGATCTTCTCTGGTCAACATTAGTGTATTGTGTTGGCCTGAAAAGTTTTAGCATGGAGGTACTCTGCTAGTGGCTTTGAAACTAATTAACATAATTTGACACCCTTAACGTAAACAAAAACAAAATTGGACGTTTTATTGGGGTGCGGACAACTTTACTCTACGCAACGCAAAAATCCGTTAACATAGGAGTTTTTAGCCTTACCAAGTCGCCAAACTCAGTAATTTATTATAGATTATTTTGATCCATTTTGTTTGTAGGATATCATTATCATAAAGCAATAATAATGAGATGTGAAAATTTGACTTCATTCATACGAGTGGTTCATACGTAGAGATTGTCCATTGAAATGCGTGTGAGATCGGCCGAGATTGCGATTTGCATCTTTAATACAAACACACGGAGTAACGCACGGAGGGTAGTTGAAATTAACAGTGTTGTACGACGTCACGTGGTTCAAGCAACGTGACAAATTTCCCCACGAAAAAGTATCATTTTGAAAAATAGAGTCATGATGCATTGATTCGAGAAAAATTGCCTATCGGCAGGCGCGAACATTATTATCTGTGGGTGTGCAAGGTGTATCAATAATTATAAGGGGCAGCAAGCAGTATTGCGGTTGGCGGACACTCTCTTGCCTTATTTTATTAGGCGTGGTTCATACTTTTTATTCGACGTCAAATATTCGATGCACTGAGTATTCGTTATTTAATCTACTATGTCTATTCCAATCATGTTTTGACGTAAAATCTGTAATATTTTCCCACTAGACATTCGATGTCAAACATATCATCAATAATACATTCGTTAGAAAATAAAAATGAATTGAAACAGATTAAATAACGAATACTTGTTGAACGTATGGCGTCGAATATAATTATTATGGAGTATGAAGTGGGTATGAAGCTGTCCTCAGATGTCTAAAGGACAAGTCTGGGGATCGATTCCACAACTATGGGCGTTATAATTTTGGGAAATTCCCTCTCCATCTCAGGAGGATTTTGAGCAGAATTTGAATATGTATGACATCATATATTGCATATATTATTGGCTTTATTCCCGTGTCTATTGACCTACCCTTTCCCCCAGAAAACTTTAACCTATGATTGGACTATGGTTTATGACGCTTGTAGATGCTTGTAGATGCTTGTTGCCTGTATATTTAGTGATAACACTATAGGTACAATTTTAGTCAAAAGTAAATGAAAAATGAACTTTACCGTTTACATTAATAATGTTATCAGAAAGTCACTCTAGACAGACGATAAGAATTACGATAGGTTATTATAAAGTATCATTTTGCACGCAAGCCAATTCAATATCTGTAATTATCTACTTGCACAATAACATTTTAAACGACGCTAATCTTTCCATTTAGTTCCTAAATTCTAAAGAACATATGATTGCAATAATTCTTGATAGAACTTGATATTTTTAGTAGTTGCATAATTAGTGGCTTTTTAAAATCTTTGAGTGTTTTAAGAGGTTGTGCCTCATTATGTAAGTCACAGAGACAATGGGCCTTTTTACTTTCAGTTTCTGTTTTCCTAAACTGCCCATGTTTGATTGCCCCAAAAAGTGTGAGACCCTCATTTGAGGAGGTCAGCAACAGATCAGTCAACTGTCTTAGCTGATTCGTTCCTGTTGATTGGAGGCTATTATTTTCTTTTCACTGTTTAAGAGGTATAATAGGGCACAAGCCAGGGATGCAAATTCCTAGGAAATGAGAGTCAAAATTGAGGAAATAATGCCATGGGAAGAAAAAAGAAAGAGAGGAGAAAGGATGGAGAGAGAAGAAAAGAAAAGAAGGGGAGAGGAAGGGGGAAAAGAGGAAAGAAAAAGAAGAGGAGTCAGGTACAAGATAATAGTGGAGGGCTGTGAGGCAGTGAAGCTACTGAATGGAAGAGAGGAAATCTTTAAAGACACTGGTTGTACAAAATTTGGAGGAATTCACATTATTGTTCAAGAAATAAGAGCAAAAAGAGAAAGGTGTTGGTGTTAGAATTCAGTGGTAGTGGGATATGAGGAAATTTACAATTCATCACCATAGGAGGTATTCAATGTAATTTAACAGGAAAAAAGAAGTTGGATGAAGGCAGGTGGAAACAGGGCACATATCTGAGGAAATTTACAGAGAGGCGCCAATCATATCTGAGGAAATTTATAGAGAGGCAGCAATGAGGATTTTATGGGAACAAAAGTTATGAAGGAATTCAGTGTATCAATACTAATGCCACTGAGAAGAGGCCGAACTGGAAAATATTGAGGAAATTTTAAAAGAAGAATCATAAAGCACTGAACAAGTTGTGCTCCCTCTGACAAAAAATGAAAGAGGAAATGGTGGTGGGCAGGGAAAATAAAAGGGGAAAGGAGCCTCTGTCCCACCAAAATTGTCCCCAAACTAGAGTAAAATACAAAATCTTTTGTGCGCTACGTGCGCACATTGTCCTCATACTAGCCTTTTTTGGAAGCTCGAAGATTGAACACAGAGTTGCTCTAAAATACAGGCTATGTTAACATTCTCATCTTTTGAAGTGTAGAATAAACATATTTTATGCATGGTATGATTGAGGAAATCTTGAGCCTAAAAACCTTGCTCCTGAGGAAGAATTTACAATTTGTACCCCTGGCGCAAGCCCTCCCGTCCCCTGTAATTGTGTCAAAATCATGCACAATCAGCCCGATATGGACAATTTGTGGGCTCTAGCTGGTTATCACCCCCCCCCCCTTTTTTGTGACCATTGGCAAATCTTAATGATCGTCTTTACGCCCAAACTACTTAAGATAATCGTAGATCCATTTTTTGCGCTCAGTTTTTACCCCAGCACCTTACCCGGGATATGGCCATCATAATTGACCGGGGGTTGAGGCCCACCATATAGGTTTCTACAGTAAAATCAGCGATTTTCTTTTCGCTCTTGTAATAGCTTGTAATACATGTATTATTCCAAGAGATATTGACTTTTTACTTGTTATTTAGTTTGAAATAGTCATTTCCTTTTAGGAGAACATTCGGTGAAAATCGCAGAATATTTGGCAGAAACTTAATTATACCTATGCTAGTACTTTTTGCAAGGATGCTCTCATATGGCTCAGTAGTTCTAGGGTTAAGGTTTGACTTTAGTCAAGAAGAAAAATAAAGAGAAAATCAAAAACTAACAATATGAAAACAGAAATTTGAAGCGGAGAACGGAGAATGTAGCGTTTATCGCAACGAAATTCGCATAAAAACGTCGGACAACATAAAACAATTAGTTCGGCATAGGGACTGGTTTTTTTCCGGGGGGGGGACCTTTTTCGTGCATTCTGGATTCATATTTTTCCGCCAATTTGTCCTGAGCCATGTGACTTTTTATAGTTGGAAAGACTCCAATAGTGATTTTTAAATCAAGAAACAATGAGAGGATATATTGAAAAGTTATATTTTTAATTTTGTTGACCTTCACCGCTTGGATGGCGAAGAACTGGCCGATTCGGCACCCCTCTAAGATGGCACACAGGGTATGTTGATGGCAATGATAGGTAATAATATTTTAAAAAAAGAAATTCCTGGTTTTCTATTGTTTTTTGACAAGTTTAAAGGTCCGTAACCCGATCGACAGCATCATCCCCCCGATTTTTTTCATTGTTGATGAGGTTTTGGTATCACATAAGGCCAAGTAAAAAATAAAACATGTTTCACGTCCGGGTTTTCAAAAAAAAGGAGGAATAGGGGGCTTTTTATTTTCTATTTTTTATCGCAAAATTGATGTAAATACCCATACTTAGAGCTGTTTTAGCGTACATACAATAATGCCTGGAAAAAGGAGGAGGCCCTTTTTATTTGTTGTTCTGAGAGTTACACCCCTCTAATGATCACAAAACCTTCCTAAATGTTTCTTGTATCTTAACAAGGCTACAGAAAGCATCCCAACTTCCTAGACATATTTTTTGAAAAGTTATAAGTGAATTTCAAAAAATAAAAATATATTTCAGGAAACCTCAAAAAAGGAAGCGGGAGGGGACGTGAAACATGTTTATTTTTTTATTTGGCCTAATAGATAGGCCTACTATTTTTCTCATTACTATCCTGAAATTTGACGCTCCAAGTCGATGTATTTCCGGAGAAATCATGAAACACAGCGGCTTTTACAGGTTACCAGTTTGTAAATAATAAAAATTACTTCGGATCATGGGTAGGGAATTAATTGCGGAACTTCAGTCTCCTCAACAGCTACTTTCGTTTCGCGTCATACACATTCTGTGAAAAAAGCGAACTACGCTAAGTGCTGAGGAGACGGTCTGCCGTATATAATTAAAACAATTCCTTGGTGATCTCAGTTGATTGAATAGCTCAATTGGTTAGCGCTCCGTTCTTTGGTTAGAACCCGCCGAGGTACCGAGAGGTACCCGGTTCAAAACCCGGTATCGGAAGGGTTTTTTTCTATTCATTTGAAATGTACATATTGCAAGGGAAATATATTTTGTTTCCTTTTTTCTGAAACGGTACGAAAAAACAAAACAAAAAACCCCAAATATTTTCCGTAACCCGATCGACAGCATCATCCCCCGATTTTTTTCATTGTTGATGAGGTTTTGGTATCACATAATAGATAGGCCTACTATTTTTCTCATTACTATCCTGAAATTTGACGCTCCAAGTCGATGTATTTCCGGAGAAATCATGAAACACAGCGGCTTTTACAGGTTACCAGTTTGTAAATAATAAAAATTACTTCGGATCATGGGTAGGGAATTAATTGCGGAACTTCAGTCTCCTCAACAGCTACTTTCGTTTCGCGTCATACACATTCTGTGAAAAAAGCGAACTACGCTAAGTGCTGAGGAGACGGTCTGCCGTATATAATTAAAACAATTCCTTGGTGATCTCAGTTGATTGAATAGCTCAATTGGTTAGCGCGCCGTTCTTTGGTTAGAACACGCCGAGGTACCGAGAGGTACCCGGTTCAAAACCCGGTATCGGAAGGGTTTTTTTCTATTCATTTGAAATGTACATATTGCAAGGGGAAATATATTTTGTTTCCTTTTTTTCTGAAACGGTACGAAAAAAACAAAACAAAAAAACCCCAAATATTTTCCGTTCAATACGGGCCGGGCATTGTACAGCATGTCAGCATTCGTCATACGAACGGGAATTGTTGTTGTTGCTTACCTGCCCAGAATGCAATTCACGTATACAAGGTATTGGATTGCAAATTTGGCTATTTATTCACATTTACGCTGAAAATGCTCTCGTTTTTTCACAAAGCAGCATAAAGGGGAGATATTTGATATTATTATGTAATTTTAAAGACAATCCATATCCAAAACCAATAGGGTTACCCCCTTTAAAGTCATAATGTACGATCTTTTTCAGAATTTACCTTTATTTTTTCAAAACCGATTTTTTGGCATATTTGTAATACTTACACATGTTCTAACTTAAATCTATGAGCAAGCTGTCAAATTCGTCCTATTTGTAGTAAAACAGGACGATTTTCTGTTGGTCCGACATAAAGTCATAATTTTTTTAGATTATGACTTTATGTCGGCCACGATCGCAAACCGTAGTCTCGTACAAAACTAGCTTTGTTACGCTCCCTCCACATGTGGAGGGAGCGTAACCAAACTTTAACCGCGTAGGAGACTAACTCTGAAACCGCACTCGCTGTCCTAATCGAAATAGTGCGAGATGTTTCGAGTGATAGAGGTGAAGATTATGATGTTGTTTCTTTGCAAATTCCCAATGTTTTTGCGTCCAAATGTATTGGGAACTTTCATAATGATTGTATATTATCATTTTAGAAGAAAAAAAGAAAAATCTAAAAATTTAAAAAGATCGTACATTAAGGCTTTAATGGACCATATCTCAAAACAAGTTCTGCCGAATTCGTGGTGGATGGTCACATTTTTAACTTCAAGCAAACATATAGCACAGATATAATATAATAGCACTTCAAACATCATAACGACATTGGACCCGTGTTATGTTTATTGAAGCAATAGCCTTGTTCTATATGTGACCAGCTCCAACAAAACCCGGAACAAGTCGCCAGGCATGTTTTTGAGTATAGGCCTTGCAAGCCGGGATTGCAAGTAAGCAAAGGAACCAGACTAACTATATAGTATCAATCTTTTAGTCAATCTTTGATAAAGTTGTGGTGTCACAAATTGTTATATTTACCCTTGCTTTCATGCCCTGCGGGGCTCTTCTATATTGGAACTCCATTAATTGCAAGTCTTTACTATGGACGTCGGCGGCCTCATCCCTGTCTGTCTTGCGGCCTTTATCCCTTTTGAATAAGTTCATCAGGATTGTTAGATATCAATTATTGGTAAATTATTGTGCTTTACAAATCCACTTGATTACTCACGTTTTTAGACGTTTCATCTTCCTACGGAAGACTTCATCAGTAATGTGATGAACCAGCTACACTCCTACTCTCATCTCCAGAGGGTGTAGTTCTTTGTAACAGCTGGATCCATCGCGTATCAAACATTCAAAGCGTTAGCGGAGATCTTGTCCCCATGATGGTAGGAAAGACATCCCATCATGTCACTACCTCACGGGAATTAGCGGAAGAACTAGCTACGGTCAGAATTGACGACGAGGACATTTTTAATTCACATGATATCGTGTCACTGTTCACGAATACCCCTATCAATAAAACGCTGGAGATAGTGAGAGATTATCTGGACAAGGACACCACGCTGAAACAAAGAACATTACTCAACACCGAAGACATTATTGAATTGCTTGAATTTGTCTTGACGACGACATATTTTTCCTTCAGGGGAGAAATTTACATGCAGAAATTTGGAGCGGCCATGGGAAGCCCGGTGAACGCCATTATCGCGAACATTTTTATGGAATGGTTGGAACAAAAAAGCTATACCCAATGCACCCATCGCTTGTCGTCCAAAATTATGGCAAAGATATGTCGACGATATCCTAGAGATTATACCAAAGGGCACTACGCAAGAACGGACAGATCACCTCAACAAAGCGGATCCAACCAACAACATTAAGTTCACACATGAGGAGGAAGCAGAAGGAAAAATACCTTTCCTCGATACACTGATCAATCGGAAAGAAGATGGTTCGGTGAAGACAACAGTGTACAGAAAGAAAACGCACACCGACCAGTATTTAAACTTTGCTTCGCAACATCCCTTACACCAAAAATTGGGTGTAGTCAGAACATTGCTTGATCGGAAAGACGCGATTGTGACGGAAGAGGAGGATAAACAACAGGAACACATCAAACATGCGCTAAATCAATGTGGATATACTAACTGGACGATTGAAAAAGTAAAACACCAGATCAGAGATAAGACCAACGCGAAGAAGAAAGCAAAGGACAAGAACACAGAAAGTAGTAGGGGCATGCTAGTGATACCCTATGTCCAAGGCGTGTCTGAAAGACTGCAACGAGTGTTTAAAAAGCATAACATCCAGACAGCGATGAGACCACACAATACGCTAAAACAAAACCTTGTGCACCCCAAAGACAAAATAGAAGCCACCAAAACTTGCGATTGTGTTTATGACATACCATGCACATGCTGCAAGAAGTCGTACATTGGGGAACCGGCAGAACCTCCGGGGTAAGACTGAAAGAACATTTAAAAGAATCTGAAAAGATAACAGAGAGGAAATTCACGCGCGCTGTTCGAAAGGAGTCGGTCAATGAAATTAACAAGTCCGCCATCACAGACCATGTTTCACAACAAAACCATGTCATTGATTGGGAGGGAGCCAAAGTAATCGACAAAGACTCATGCAAGCAAACCAGATGGATTAGAGAAGCAATGTGGATCAGAAAACCGGGCGGGGGGGGGGGCAACGTTATCAACCGCGATGAAGGGACATACTCACTCAATCATGTATATGACCAGCTGTTACAAAGAACTACACCCTCTGGAGATGAGAGTAGGAGTGTTGCTGGTTCATCACATTACTGATGAAGTCTTCCGTAGGAAGATGAAACGTCAAAAACGTGAGTAATCAAGTGGATTTGTAAAGCACAATTTACCAATAATTGCGGCCTTTGTGTCTGTACCGGGGCTGTACCAGGTTGTTCCTTCACATATCAGATATAGCACCATATTATATTAGCACTTGTTCAGACTCAGTGCCTGTATGGGACCATGACAACCCCTCTCTGACATTACAAAATCCACCAGTCCTCTTGTTCAGTGCCTGTATGGGACCATGACAACCCCTCTCTGACATTACAAAATCCACCAGTCCTCGGCGCTGCGCGCCTCGCTTCTCGGCGCTACGCGACTCGATCCCAGCCGAGGAACTAGAGCTACTTCTACACCATACAGCAGTCTCGCCTTGCATTTACAAGGGCTGCCTTATACCATATACTACGTCAGGTGACAAGTAAAGAAACGAATACAACCAATTCAAATTTTTACTATTTAATAATATTATTTGTACTGAAAAATCTGACAGACATTATGGCAAGTACAAAAATATTGTATGAAGCACATAATAATATATATATATAATACACGTACAATGAAGTACAATCAATACAAAATGCCAGGCAAGGTACTTTTCGTTATTTAGTATTGCAATTATTATCATAATTAATAGTAACTAGCCGGTAAGTGATGAAGTTTAATACCGTAAAATTCCGTCTACAAGCATATATTTTATGCATCCAGGCAAGGTTTTTTTTTGACGAAACAGACGAAAGACACACCCTCCACAAAAACATTACCGGTATTTGGAGTTTGAGCAACTATATTACTGATACAGGCGGCTGTGCAAACATGTATTATTATAAGATTGATCTATTGTAATGTTTTTGTGGAGGGTGTCTGCCATCCGTCTCTTTCGTCAAAAATAAATCTTCGTTTAGGAGACGAAAAAATGAAAACCTGTTCTACGGGCGGACGGACCTTTAAGTATGGTCGGTCGGTCGGGCTTCTTTTTTTTTTTTAAATGACCCAAAAATCATCCAAAATCTGTAAATATTTATAATTTGGGAAAAATACAAAAAAAAAATTGTTCCTGAAATTGTCAAAATTTGGGTCGGTATAGAGGTTATCCACTTTACTCATGCGTGACTTCTAACAAAAGGCGCTGGTTCCCGTAGTATTCCTCATTTAAACTAATTCAATGCACGACCTCGGAGTTACCTGCATGACTTTGGCGGGCTATTTTGAAATAGTCATGGTTGCACATGCAGGTACTTCTTTTGAAAGTCCTAAACAAGGTATAGGAGTCGCTGGTAGGATATGCAGCTTATAGAACACGGATAACCTCTATTCATTTGTACAGGAATTTTTTTTCCCAATTTGTTCAAAATCTGGGTCGGTCGGGCCCGTAGAACAGGGTTTTCTTTTTTCGTCGCCTAAAAAGGAGGCATGCTGCATGTAGACGGAATTCTACGGTACGAACAGTGTTTACATTATATAGTGTACGACTCGTATATAATGCCCATAATGCCGTTTATAGCCTGAAAGCGCTTGGCCAAAGGTCAACTGTTATCTCACGAAATTCTCATCTTGTTGAAGCTGGGACCATACTCTTGACTTAATATAATTCAAATAAAAACTGAGTTATACAAATACTTGATAAAGGTCAAATTTCGATAATATAATTATATGTCTATTAATTACTACGGTCTTTTGGTTATCAATAGATCCGCAGTCTGTGTCATTTACAGATTTGCAAGCAATAGACAGTTGAAAGATTTTTTCTCGCAACTGACAAATTTTGTAACAAATAAGTACGGACGGGTTTGCAATCTCCTTTATACGTACGGAGGACGGTCCAATCAACAGCCTCATCCTCAAATTTCTCCATCAAAATGGGGATTTTGGTATTAGTTGAAAATTCATATTTTTTGGATTTTAATGTATCATCATAAGTGGACTAATCCACGTGTTATTCACAGAGTATTCTATGAGACCTTCAAGAGCAAATACGTGGATTTAGGGTTTCTCTACCGGAAGTCAATTTGTGTCGAAATTCCTTCCTACAATGCAATATGTGTATTGCATAACGAAGATTATTGATTAACCTCCGAACTGTATCTATTGTTATGCAAAACGCTTATTGCATTGTAGGAAGGAATTTCGGCACAAATTGACTTCCGGTAGAGAAACCCTAAATCCGCGTATTGTTGGCTCTCACATCAATGGATACTGGTAGAAACCTTTACAGGTAGTGGGTGTCAAGGTCATTCAACTAAAGCGGAAATAGCATGTGATAAAATCGGACCATCCTTCTTAAAATTTACCCTTTACAATCTTGGAAAATTGGCCCAGAAAAATGATAGAAACAAATAGAAAATAATGGCATGTCATTACTCACTGGGCCAATTAAAGGTTTTCTCTAATATTATAATTATTTATCAAACCGATTTTTTTTCCAAAACAGCAAAAATGAAAAATAGGAGAGATAAGGAGGTGACCGGGACGAGAAACATTATTTCATTTGACAAAACTAATGCAGAGACATGACATTGAACCATTACTGATTTAAATCATTTTATACAGTTTAAGAGACTCTTTATCAAGGACTGCAAGCATGTTATCTGGTGTTATAGCAATGCCAGTTAGAAGTGGTAAGTAACAACCCTGTTCTATTGTTGCAATCTTCGTGCCAGACCTCCAGCAATATTGCTCAATTGAACCACAGACTGAAGAATCATCATGCGAATGTCGATTCTCATCTATAACTACGGTAATTCGACCAACTAACAGGCAGTCCGTTTTCTTATCATAGCAAATTGCACTCAAACAACTTATTGGGATTGTCTTCGTGACCTGTCCTGTTTCAATATTCACCATTGACACTGTCACTAACCAGCGGTGTATCGAGTCCATGTCTTTCATATGTGTCAATGCTGCATGAGTATCCCTTAACCCTACCATGGTAATAGAGTCAGGGAAAATATCTGGTCGTATATTATCAAAACCACGTACACGTAGTGTTGATAAGACTCTTCCAGTACTATCAAGTGTTGTGATTTCATTCCTTTGACTGGACCATATAAATACTTTATTGCCGTCATCAGAGATTGTCATACGTGGATTCAAATCGAAATACAAATATTGCCGTTCGCGATATATAACCGCTAGTGAATGGAGCCTTTCATCTCTCTGTGTGAAGGGGTTACGACAATGTAATTTATAGTTCGTGTTGTCAAATTCTGTCATCGATTCTATTGTGTTCTTGTATATTGCACCGTGCATATTACCATGCATGTAGTATAAATAATAACGATCCATTTCTATGAGAGGAAGTCCCGTTGGCGTTATGATCTTTTCGTATTCACCTGTTGAATCATACACTAGAATACCCTTCTCTGTCAAAACCCATACCTTACCATCAGGAAGAAACACTACACTCTGACACCGTTCGCTATCCTGCAGATCTAAACGTCTTTTTTCTTCATACTGTCCATTTCTCTTGTGATACAACACTACAAAATCACCACCATAAAGAGTAGCATGGCTCACAGCAAGTAGATCATTAACAGCAGATGAAGTGACACTGCACATTGAGTTTGGAAGAGGTATTTTATACATGGGTTTAAGTTGCCGTACCTGCACAAGTCTTCCCGAGACAGATCCTGTGCCCAATGTACCATGAGAACGTCCTGATTGTGATTCTTCTGCAACGAATTTATAGCTGTGTGGACCAGGAGCGTTGACAAGATGTCCATCAGCAGCTTCCGTACCGACATCACGCCGATCTGTGTAAAAAATAGTCCATTGTTAAACAACCGTTAAAACCTACCGGTATATATGAAACGTTGTTTTGTTGACTTATTCATCATGTTCATGGTGTCCCAAATATTTTCAAATCTGTATTTATTAGTATTACACAGTCATGCCCTGGGAGTCATGCTTTTTTTTTCAAATATTTTGTGCCATTTTAAAGATGGTGAAATATTTCGGAAACTCAAATTTTGAAGGAAAACGCTGCAAATTTCAGCACAGTAGGCCTACCTTATGTCTGAAAATTGAACCTTGCGACTTATACCACATTTTGCCGCGATGGATCACAAATTATAGTAAAGCAAGCGCATGCACTTTATTTGCAAAGACCCCCACACAAGCAGGCCCTAGTCCGCCCTACATATTTTGAAAATCCCCCTGGAGTTATAAGCATGGAGCCTGGTTATTAAGGAACTTTTAAGTCAAATAGTCATTTCCACCAAGTTTTATGAAAAAGCAACAATATGAACCGGTAGGCCTACTTATTTGATCTCTGATGACATCGAAATGACCTTGCATAATTTTGACCTTGATTCAAGCAATTAACAAAACTTTTATACTACAACATTAACGGATGAGCCGTCGGATTGAAAAGGTTGTCAAGCGTTTGTACATGTTGTATGTGATTCCATGCAGTGTGACTCCATGAACTTCAAACTACTATGTGTGGCTCTTGTCTTCTTAAAGCTTCTTCAGGACTAAAGAAGTCAGAGTCATAACCTGAAGAAAGCTCAACATTATCTCTTTAATCCGTCGGCGCACGTATCCGTTGATACCGTGTTGCTTGTTATGGGTCTGACTTTTTTAGTACTTAGTAAAATTTAAAGTTTCATTAAAGTACAACCATCTTTTATTTATGACCTCCGGTGACCTTGAACATGTTGAATGATGACGTTATAAAATGTTGACTTTCAATTGTTGATCATTTCCACTAACGTTCATGAAAATCCAACAATCTTTACTTATTAGACATCAAATGACCTCTGATGACCTTGAAAAATTGGCACCCAGTGCTTAACAACTCAACCAAGTCTTATGAAAATTCCAACAATTTGTACGTAGTTATATGACCCTGGCCCTGATGACCTTGAAATTACCTTCAAAGTTTGTGAAATATATTGATATCTGCTTTCACTACATTTCATCGCAGGATATAATTGGTAAATGAATTGAAAATTCAACAATATTTTCAAGTTTGAACTCATATTACCTTAGATGGTCTTGAAAAGACTTGCAACTTGTGTGTGATACATAGGTTAATGTGCGAGAAAATATTAGAAAAAATACAAACCTACCGGTATATCCAAAATGGAACACACTACTCCAGGACACTGTTATAACTTAAAAGTCCACCCCTACTCACAGATGATAGTCAATATACTATCACAATACCCCTTTGTGGCTAAAGCCAGGGGGATAAAAACATTTTCCATCATAAACACTATGAAAACTTACATTTTGAATGCCAACCTAATTTTCGCACCGATCTCTGCAATGTCGCTGTTTTCTCTGAAATAAATAACAATATAATATATTTAAGTTCCCTCTTAGAAATGTTGGTGTAGCCTACTCTAAAAACTACTTGATCAATTCTCTTGATTCAATGTTTGGAACCGTGGCTGATTTAGTCCGGCATCATGTGATTAATTGGGTATTGTTGCTGCCTTTTAACAATTTTACTGATATGAGGAATACAGCCATTTATAATCCAGCCAAAAAAGTTGCACTATTTTACATAGACTTTTTGTGCACCAATTTGTATTTGACAATATTTTGTGGGACCCGAGAGCATATCATACACACCAATTTAGATTTTTCGAAATTAAAAGGGGGACAATGTGATCAGTGAAAAGTAACATTTAAATAGAAATCTATTCTTTACACAAATCGCATATTATGGCTTTAACCGTGTTAATAATCATGACCATTGAAACATGTTCCTTTCTGTGAAATGTTGAAACCAACACCATTTTCATTTTAAGAGAATATCTGTTAACGTACCTTCTTCAGAAATTCTAGACGTCATGATATCCAAGATTTCTAAAATTTGCTTAATGCTTGGCCTCCGTCTGTTATCTCCGTCCCAACATTTCTCAATAAGAGTTTGTATTACCAACGGCATATCTGTTGGTATTATAGGCCTTTCATTGTCAGGGACCAATAGCATAATTTGAGATGCAGATTTGCCTTCAAACGGTACATCTTGCGACCACATTTCCCACATCGTCATCCCGTAAGAATATATATCAAGTGAGAAAGCTATTTGGCACTCTTTGTATAAGTCAGGTGCCATATATGCCCACGTGCCTTTTACTTTAGCCGTCGGCAGCTTACCCGAACCACCAATGTACACACTTATGTCAAAATCACAAAGTTTTAATACAAAATCCTTAGTTATTATAAAATTTCCCGATTTAATGTCGAGATGAACCACATTCATGTCATGAAGGTGCTCAATAGCTTTTGCCGATTCCATCATCCATTGCCGACGTCGTTTTTCACTTAACTGCAGCTCACTCGTTTTCAAACTTTTAAGATATTTGTCAAGCGAACCTCTGGTTCCATACTCGATTACTATGTCATAATCTGTGGAACTTGGCCTATGATAAACACCAAACAATTGTATAATATGTTGATGACCAGCCAAATATTTGAGTAGTTGAATTTCATTTAGAGGTTTCTTTGTCGTTTTCAAATCTGTAGTTACACGTTTAACAACAACGTCCATACCCGTTATGTTTTTCCGACGACAAGTTAATGTTGCGGTAAATATTTGACCAGAGCCACCAGCACCGATTTCTTTCTTATTTGATAGCTCACCGTCATCCAATTTGTCGGCATTTTCATCAAACTCGTAAGAGTCAATTCCAGCAATCTGAGCAGAAGCCATTTCGTTTAATTGGACCTAATAAGCTGTACTTCTTCAAAGCAGTATTCTTTCCACGCTATCCATACACAATCTCCATACTACGCGTAGTTTTGATTGGCAGGCAATTAGTCTCGGTCCCAGCCGACTTGTGATCCTTAGTCACTAAAAAAAAGTTTGATTTTAGTGTGTCGAAGGAGCGTGAACACAAATCGGCTCAGCACAACTGACGATAGCTTCAAAGGTGGACTTTGAAATGATCCAATGATGTACTTTTGACCAGAGTTGAACGCCCTTTTATCAGGGCACGATCTGATGTGTGATCTTTGTTTAAATAACTCGTCAGGTATAGAGTCCAGCTTTAGATGCTTGTCATAGATGAACATTGCAGCCAGGGAGCTCCAGTGGTTTATATTTCATGACCCCATGATGTACATGGATAAATCATAATATTGAGGTATGTATTATGTAAGTGTAGCAATATTATTTTGTTCTATTCATGAGCGTAGGGTTCCCTCCTCAAGCCAGAGGGGAGTCAGAGCATTTTGCAACAGGGCACAAATCGCTTATTTTCTAGTAGATACATTATATTTCAAACATTCTCTGAAAAAAAAAAACAGGTTCGTTTCAGTATAGGGGAGGAAGGGGTTCTGCGTTATAACAAACCTACTGATCTAATTTTTGTGGATATAACATAGTGTAGTTCAGTACAAGTTAACGCAGGTTTAATAAGCTCAACCCAGAAAGTATTGAAACGATTATAGATGGTCAGATATATCGGGAACTGAAATATATAGCAAACATTTATTTAATGTATATAAAGCGCAGCTTTCTCCTACGCATTTTGATACCTCTTTTGTTGCTCTACGATATCATCTGGTCGAGTTATGGGCGCTTGAGTGGCTTCGAGTCGGATTTTTGAAAGTTGTACTTAGCTCCTATTCAAGCCAAATGCGTTCGTCGTGTACATACCCCCACTCACACACCCCCACACACAAAATCAAGACAAAAGGACACCGATGTGCTCTGTTTACTTAACCATGAACTTTATTTTACTCCTTCGACTTGCTACCCTTTACTTATCTCTGACATATCTCATGAACTCTTTCTGCTGACATCGCAATACTTGGTGTGCCCACCATCACATCACTGCCTGGATTTGTCGTCGTATACTCTGCACAGGATGTCTTATCTTTCCTTGGCTTGAATAGGAGCTAAGTGCAACTTTCACAATCCGACTTGAAGCCATAGAGCAGCGAAAGAGGTATCAAAATGCGCAGGAGAAAGCTGCGCTTGACATACATTAAAGCCATATTATAACATTTGCGGAGGAGAACGCCCTCAAAAAAATTTTAAATTCAGGTTTTGCACGATTGTAATGTACTTTAGTAAACAAAGATTCTCTGCAAAAACCAAGACTTCAGTGCTATAGTTTTGTCAAAATCCGAGATTTTGAATAAACCGCCTGAATCAGCGTTTTATTATTACGATGGAAATATTAGTCGAACGCGTATTCGATGTCAACACACCCCTACGTTCACGGCGCGCGTGACACACACACACATGCCAGAGGATCGTACCATATTACAACAACCGCCGGAGTAACATGCATTGGCGCTAGTAGTAAATTCCAATTTTCTTTGCTTTACCTCACTTGTTCGGCTCAAAATTAAAAGGGAACATATCTGACAGTAAAAGCTACCATTTTATGGAAAATAAATACTAATCTATTTTTAAAGAAATGTTATAATATGGCTTTAACTAAGTTTTTGCTATATATTTCAGTTCCCGATATATCTGACCATCTATAATCGTTTCGATACTTTCTGGGTTGAGTTTATGTCGAGTCGGTAAAAATCGATTCATGAATACGTCTTGTAATTATTAAAAACTTTACAGTCACTCGCAAGAAATGTGCAACATTTTAATTTTAATCCTCTACACCGATAGCCAGAATGGAGTCAAGTGACTCTCAAAGTGGAGTAAACTAGCACTGGTTCTCAAAAGGAGTCGGACCTGACTTTCACTACAGAATCAATTGACTTTACCCGTGGAGTCAATTGACTCTACATTCCGAGTCATCGACGCGGTATACAGTGTATTGCTGAGGTAGTAGCAGCGATTTTGGCACTATGCTGCAGTTTTCTGCTGTTTAGCATGCTGGTCATTCACATGGCGTATAATGTATGGGTATTTGGACAATATGATGCGGTATATTCATCATATTCATGCTGTAGGCTAACTTGGTCTTGAGCTGAATTCCACAGGAGAATTTTAACCTAACGGTGAGATAAAGCTAATAATAGTAAACTTAAATTTTTGAAACTGTGATGAATTGTTCACACCATGATATGTTCCCCTCACTGGCTGATTTAAAGCCATATTATAACATTTCTTTAAAAATAGATTAGTATTCATTTTTAATAAAAAATTTAGCATTTACTGTCAGATATGTCCCCTTTTAATTTTGAGCCAAACAAGTGAGGTAAAGCAAAGAAAATTGGAATTTACAACTAGCGCCAATGCATGTTACTCCGGCGGTTGTAATATGGTACGATCCTGTGGCGTTTCTGTGTGTGTCCCGCACGCCGTGTACGTAGGGGTGTGTTGACATCTCATACGCGTTCGAGTAACATTTCTATCGTAATAATAAAACGCTGAATCCGGCGGTTTTTTTGCAGAGAATCTTTGTTTACTAAAGTACATAACAATCGTGTAAAAACCTGAATTTAAAAAATTTTTGAGGGCGTTCTTTTCAGCAAATGTTATAATATGGCTTTAATGGAGTCTGGGTTGCTCTACAATGCTGGCCATAAGTGTTGGGACGGTTTGATAGGGTAATGTAAATAAGCCTCCACTCCCCGATCAATGTTGAATCCTACCTTTTTGGTCACACGCGCCTAGTGGTACCCAATATTGATTGGTGGGGAAGGGGGAGGGTTGGGGTGTTAGGAAAGGGTTTAGGCTTGTCACCAAAGAAACCTCCACTTTATCACGTTAACACTAACGGAAATAAGGCCATAATATAGTGTACGTTTTCTATAAGTGTCCCAACACATTTTGGCCATGGTTGTAAAAGCAAAGTCCAGCCACTACTCTATGTCTAAAATGACTCCACATTGGGAGTCAAATGACTCCTGTGTAGAATCATCAACGGTGGCGGAGTCAACAAATTATGACTGAACTCTGCTTTTAGATTCACCCTGACTCCATGCTCCAGTTTGGCTTTCAGTGTATGCAGGGCAGATGATAAAAAAGTAATGGAACACTAAGATTTTGATAGATTACTTTATCATGTTTTATTCATAATTTACTTCTTATCTGTTTATTATTTCTAGTAGAACCGCTTTGTACAATAACTTCAGCAACCATGGCAGTGGAAGGAGGTTATAGTCCATTCATTAGGAGCTGGAACGATTCTGGAATTTTAAGAAAATTAGGGCATTCCACATTAGTGCCGGTTGTATTGGAGACGCGAGATGGTGATCACATACCAGCGATTGCTAAGATATTCGACCACCCAACTCGCATCAAACGAAAGCGTGCTTATCAACGAGAGCTAACAATTATCGAAGGATTGCGTCATGACAATATTCTTAAGTGCGTTGGGAATTTTGAAGATGCATATAAAGACATATACAGGATTTTCCACGAAAGTGTTTCCACAGAATCCCTCCACGTTCGCTTGAAATCCATCCCAAACACTCCACTTCAAACGGATCTATTACTCTCCTGGATGCAGCAATCTGCAAGTGCAGTTGAATATATCCACGAACTTCATAAACCCTCAGTTGTTCACAGGGATATCCGTGCCAGCAACTTCTTCATCAATGATAATGGAGTCCTTAAGCTTTCTGGATTCGGGTTTGCAGAAAGAACAGAAGAAACTATCAATAGTCCTACAATGTCTACTACGGCAGGTGTTATATTCGAACAATCGTTTGCATGGAAAGCACCAGAAGTACTTGAAGAAGAAAAGGTCACCAAGCCATCTGACATCTATTCGCTCGGCGTTTTCTACTGGGAATGTACCACAAGAGAAACTCCTTTTGCAGGAATGGACGCTGTAGATATCGTGGCAGCAGTTGTCAAAGAACAAAAAAGACCAAAGATCTCAGACAGCTGCTGCAACAGTGAGTTGCGGGCATTGATAGAAGCATGCTGGGCTCAAGAACGACATAAAAGACCACATATCAACGAAGTCTTGTCAACCGTGAAAGCTATGTCACAGAAACATCGCCAACCAACTGCAACACCGATACCAACAACAACGTTCCCACCACCAACACATACCGAAGACGTCTCGGTAACAGCGGAAGTTATGTCAGACAAGCAGCGCCATGCCAAAGGTAATAAAGTTTATATTTTTCAGCACAGCTACAAATTCAGTATTCTCACCTCACCACTGCCCCCTCCAAGCAATGGCTGCTCCCAACACAAACCAACACCGCAAAGATCACTACTGTAACAGTTGCCACATTGTGCCACCGCCACCACCACTACAACAACAACAAACAACAAAAATAACTACGACAACAACGGCAACAACACTAGCAACTTCGGAACAACAACAACAGCTGCAGCAGGAGCCAGGAGTCACTGGCAGTAGCAATAATAACATTAAAACATCGTACCCATCACCACCACCACATCAACATCAACACCATCACGACACATCCAGCACTATCCTCACCATTATCCAACCACCATTACCAGTGTGCTTCCAATATATTTATAATACGCACGTGACCACCTCCAACGGTTATTTGATGTGACCATTTATGAATATTTCTAACAAAACATTACATAATATTCCATTCTAGACCTTTGCAATACCAACATATATCACGTTGATATACACATATATCTTTTAGCTATTTTAACTTTTCTTTTCCTTATCAAATTTGTCATCTTTTTTGTTGTAATTTTTATTCAATAAATTGTATATTTGTGTGAACATTGAGGGCGCTATTTACATATATTTCAGATTTAATTTAACCCAATAACATGAGTTATTCCTTTCATTCCATGATAAAAAGTTTGCTTGCTATATGTTACTCATTTTTATGATATTTTAATGCCATAATACAAGTGTCTACCTCTACTAAAGATGCAAACAAGGTTTAAGATAAATAGCGCCACCCGTGTTCAACTTTGCTTAAAAATGAATACAGTTCTACATGCCATCAAACGGCTCCACAAGCCATAACAGCTTGTAGACGGGAAGTCTGGAAGTGACCTTCGGTACAGTGGGTGGTTTTACTGTCCTTTATTTAAATGAAAAGGCGGTAAGCGACACCAGGTCGTGCAACAAAATTGTCAACTTTGTTCAACTTTGTGATTATTGTAAACGTTTCCGTCAATAAATATTTTTTCCGTCGGCAGATACTTTCAAAATGTTGTTTTCATAACATATCAAATCCCCCAATGTGTAATAAATTTCCTATTTAAGTTATTACTTAACTTTGATAATATTGACCTAAGAAGTTCCTATCATTGTCTGTAGTGGTCAATAGCATGAAGATTTGGTCACAGTTGGTGGTCTTCGTATGTCGCGCCCGTGGGTCACGTGGGTATTTATAATTATAGCCGAAGCTATAGCTGATTACGATCACAAACAATCGCTACTTGAATCCACAATATTTTTATACGTGGAAGTTTTTGATTTTTAAAAAATTAATGCCGAAGGCCATGGAGTGGAAGAAGGTAAGTAATGACATTTTGTGGCGACATTAGTTGATATCCATCCATTCTGTGGCTCTTGACTTGGTGTACTGGTCACTTCTTGCTCACTTTGAAACAAACACTTTATCCATATTTTATCATCAAATTGCAGAACCCATTCAGTCAGAGGATATAACAGTGCAATCTGTAAGAGCAACTGACGACAGATTATCTAACCTACGACAGGATTGTGAGCAGCAACTCGCAGCTCTTTCTGATGAAGAGAAAATCAATTCGGTTTTCCATGCATTCGACTTTGCAGAAGGGCTATTCGATGATCGTGGCGGTTACCTTTCCATCCCAAATACAACTGTTTCCATGTTCATTCCACCAGGTGCAATCACGCCCAACAAGAAGGAACTAATATACCTTTACTTAGATAAAGGAAGAGAGAAAGGCACAAAGTCAACGGCGTTACTTTCTTTAATCGTACGGTGCGGGCCGGAAGGGCTCAAATTCGAACGACCACTTATGTTGACGATACCGCACTGCGCTGGCAGACGAGAAAACTGGGACATTCTTGTTATGACAAAAACGCGTCATGACCGCGATTGGAAGGACATAACAAAAGATGGGCTGCATTTCATAGGGAACAGCGATGTCAAGTTGTCGATCGATCATTTCTGCAAGTATGCTGTCGGAGGATCATCGAAATCGAGCTCCAATCCAAGCGAGAAGCTAATGAAGATGTGTGTGTATGGTAGCATTTATCGGGATTGTGATGACACATACGATTTTCGAGTCCGAGCTTGGCAAGACACACCAGCGTCAGAAGCAGTGAGTTTGGGATTTAAAATTCGTGATGAACAAAAAATAGGGAAGCTGATTTTCAGATAAGACGTAAAATCAAATACTGGTAAAATCACTATCTTTACAGGAAGCTAGGGTTGGCAGTGCAATGGGTTTGACGCAGGTGGCAACTTGACATGCTATCCATCTATTGCCACTTCATGGGCTTAGTAGATGATGCCTACATCATCAGATCATAGATCCTATATCCTATAATGGCGCGAGGCCCAGCAGTGATCGCATTTTCTCCATTAGTTTTGGTGATCACAGGTTATCCATCACTACAAAGCTCCGCCCCACCCCTTTTAAAAAAAAGGCCCGATCATAATACCCAGGCCGCAGAGCGGATACGCAAGGTGAATGAGTCAAGCCTAGAGCGTAAGAGCTGGTGACCGCGAAAATAGTCCTAATCCCTGAAGTTTCATCAGTTAAACTGTTTCTTAACCATGGTATTGGTATGTGTTTCCGTTTGTTTTGTAGCTAATCAAAACGACGAACATAGGCTCAGTGGTGTACAACTTGACGCCATGCGTCAGCTGAAGATCAAAGGTACGGGCAAGGATGTCATAGTGGAAGTATCAGATGTAAAGAAGGGATGGACCATATCAAGAGCTGACAGAAAACAGGTAATAATGGTATAAGCATGATCAATTTAACGCGGGGAAACAAAATGTGGCACTCTACAGGACAAAACGTCGCTCGCATACTATCGTATCTCACATTTTTTACTTTTTCGAGTTACACCAAATTTTAAGACTAAATATGGTCTAATTAGTGAGATATTAATTAGGTAATTGCGTCATAAATTATGTTGGATTTTAAAATTTGCATTTCACATACTGTCGTATCTGCGTCGTATTCTCAAAATTGGGACAAGGTCACCCACAACTGAATTTCACATACTTTCGTAGCTCTAATGCAAAATTTACATAATGTCGTATCTCTGATGCGTGGTCACTGCGCTTGGTAAGAGTAACAAGTCTTGCTGCTGCATTTTGGATACGTTGAAGAGGTGCAATATCACAAGATGGTAAACCGTAAAGAGACTATTGTTGCAGTCTAAGCGAGAGGATATAAAGGCATGAACAAGGCGCTCGGTGGAGCTCTGATCCCAGTATTTCCTGACCTCGCCAATGTGTTGTTTCATCTGTAAAGTACTAATTGAAACCAAGGTCTTTAGCAGAAGAGGAAGACTGTATTTCAGCACCTCCAATTTTCACAGCAGGAAGAGATAATCAGTAAATTGGATACATGTGTACACATTGATAAAGCTTAAAGGGCCTGTATATTACAAGTCTAAAGGTCCTTTGACCGACCCTTGTGGAACTCCCCATGGCACTGAGTGGAAACGCATCAGAAATAGTATCTTCAACCCCAACGGATTGAACACGATTTCCCAGGTACGAAACAAACCAATTCAGAACAGTTCCTCTGAGTTGTCCTTCAATCGCTGAAACAAGACACCGTGATCTATTGTATCAAAGGCTACTGATAAGTCTAAAAGGTCTTCTTGTCCTTGCCGATGGCGAGGAGTAGATCGTTTTGGACTCACAATAAGGTAGTCTCAGTCGAATGACGGCAGCAGTAAGCTGATTAGGCATTAGAAAATAGGTCTTTGCTTTGCAGTTAAGTCTTTAGCTGAGAAGCATCAACTCTTTTCAGCACCTTGAAGATGAACATAAGGTTCGCAATGGATCTATAGTTCTGAAGATCATTACGATCAAGATTGAATTTCGTCAGATTAGGCATGATATATCAATATTATTCCATTGCCTTTAATAATTGTATTAAATTTTGTGGGATGTTTATTCTTATAATTCGGATAAACAAGTAGTCATGGTAATGAGCCTAATATATGGCACAGGAATAGCGTGATGGCCGTAACAGTCCCGTAACCATTATTCTTTGGAATATTGCGGAACACGTGTTTTTACACAAAAGCGCAAACGGCAAAAAATCACAAAAAGATGGTATTCGAAAAAAAAGAGTTTCCATACAACTGAGGTTTCCATGAAAGTTGCAAAAAAGTAATAATAAAGAAATCGAATACATCTTGTTGCGCATATATGTTGGGCTCCCGTGGCTCCCCACACATTCAAGTTGGGGCCACACAAGTCGGGATCCTATTGGCTCTCCACACAAGTTGGGCTCCCGTATATTTGCTCTTTACACCATTCGGGCTCCATTTAGGGCTCTCCTATAATTGGCTCTCCAGACAAGTCTGACTCCCGTAATGACTCTCCACACAAGTCGGGTTCCCGTAATGGCTCTCCACACAAGTCGGGCTCCCGTAATGACTCTCTACACAATTCGGGCTCCCGTAATGGCCCTCCTATAATTGGCTCTCCACACAAGTCGGGTTCCCGTAATGGCTCTCCACATAAGTCGGGCTCCCGTAATAAATAAAATAAAATAAAGTGTTATTTCAAAACGATGTCTGTTATCCATCTCATTTTTTAAGTCATCCGGATCCTTTAAGTTATCATTATATTAAACGACAATATCGTTTATTGTTTCCAAATAGGCATTAGACTTCGATGAATTATGGAGTGAGACCACACCTGTACCGCCGTCTCGTACGTTCAGCCTATCCGCAGAAGAAACGCCGCACCAAGAACCACAGAGTCCCAGAGGCGTTCATTGCAAGGTGACGGCTCAGCAACCACCAAAAGGACAGGCGGTGACATTTCAGGTTGCAAAAAACCTTGATGTGAGCGAGGTTCGTAGGATGCCTCTGTACGTATAAATAATGCTTTAAATGACAGACGGGGGAATTGCTCGTGGATCCAGCCAATCTAATGCTGAATTGAGAGCCAGAGGGTCATTAGTTCTCTAAAACATTCTATGTAAAGTGCTGTCATACCTGGATGTTTTATCTTCTATCATATTTGCGTAAGAAAAGTTTTCTCACCGATTCTGATCCCAATCCAGATACCAAATATTGGTTTTGTTCTACAACCATCTACAAATTCTGAAAAAGCTGCACATTTCAATCTATTCTAATGTTGTATAGGTGGAACTCCAGCGAAGAACGTAGCATGTATACACTCTTTTTAGAACAGGTGGACGAAGTCCAAGGGCCTCGAGGCTCTTGCTACCCCCAGCCCTCGTATAATTTTGTGCAGGGTGTTGTGCAGCGTTCGTATATATATTGTGTTGAAAGACAACATTGACCCGCCATTATGCATTTACGGAGCGCTAAATTCATAATATTATTTCTCACACTGAAACTGTTGTAAGCCAGTAACTTACTGGAAAGCTATCGAAAGCTTACTGTAAGCTTTCGATATGCAACAGCCCATACTTACTTTATGTCCTCGGTTAAGGCACTGAGCGCTTATGGAGGAGAAAGGGACTATCGTCAGTGATCGTGTATAAGGGGACACTCCTTCTGTCCGAAACACTGTCAATCCGAACTCCCGTCGGTCCGAAAATCCGTTAGGTTATATCCTAACCCTTACCCTATCCCTAACCCTAACGGGTTTTCGGACTGACGGGAGTTCGGACAGACGGTGTTTCGGACTGACGAGTAGACCCCGTGCATAATTGGCGAACATGACCGATAAGGCAATCACTGTCGCAACGTCCATAAACCATAATTCCCAGTTAATGTCCTCTCCTGATGTTTTGTATTACAAATTATGGACAATTATTTTTCAACGAAGTGTGTTATTTAAGATTCACTGACAAGAACATGTTTTTTCTTCTTCTATTAATTTTGTAGATTTCTACAAGTACTTTGACATCCAGGAACACAAAGTTCTTTGCCCCGCTGCCATCTGTTCTCTTCGAGCAAATAACTCAACAACTCAACGTGGAAGTAGATAATTACTGCGGTTGGATGGGTTTAATGGGGGATCCCGAGCTTGGCATAGAATACAGTTCCATTTCGACAAGCTCTTCGTCAACAAATCACGCAGAAACCGTCTTGAATCTCCACTTCTGTAAATATCCCGGCGAAGATGGAATAATCAAGCTCTACAAAGCTTTAGTAAGGCTCGATCATATTGGAGCAACACTACTTGAGCAAAATGTAGCCACGCGCAGAATTCTTGAGCGAAATGAAGCCACGCGCAGACTTTTTCTGCAAGTAACACAAGAAAGCTACGATGCAGATGAATCCGAGTCTTCAGCATCATCATTAGAAAGAGAAGACTATGCCGGGGATAGCGACAATGATGAAAGACCGAGGGAGCAAAACAATAACGTATTCGACGAGCTCGATCCGTGTAAAGGACTAGAAAATACAGATGAGAATGACGATGAAGACGGCACCCCTTACTTCCCTAGATGGGGCCGGATACTACTGATTGGATGTACCGTAATTATTATAATTGCGATTTCGGCAAGACGTTTGATGACAAGATAGTACACAGTGCACAGTACCGTAAACGTTCCCCTAATGGCGCACCTGGGCTCCTTTGCCTTGGGGTAAATTTCATGTACAAATAGAGAGCTCCCTCTTCTAAAAGTTCCAACAAGAATTAAGGGTACGTGCCCTTATTTGCTGGTGGGATTTTTATGAGAGGGCACTTTTAGTTTGTGTCTAAAATTCCAGTTATGTCAAGGGAGCCCATAGCGCCATTAGGCGAACGTTTATGATATACTGTTGAAACGCTTGATATTTTTACCCAATGTTGGGCAATCTATGAACAACTGTTGGTTAATATAATGTTGTGTAATTTTCAGTGGAATGTTTTTCACCCAAAAGTGGAGTTGTTCATATAAACACAGCCAAAAAAGAAAGTCTCCAGTAGTTCCATCCCCATTTAATCAGAGTCTGATGAGTTTATGGCAAAATAATTTATATGATAGTTTTCTATACACTTTCCTTCAAAGGTTGATACCAAATTTGATATCAAAAGTTTAATCATCGTGAGCATAGAAACCGTTGTTTGGAAATTCGCGCAATTTTAAAAATGACACAGGGAATTGTATCACGTAGCAGAGCTAGCGTGAGTGCCAAGAATTACGTCGCCTGAATAGACCGGCAGGTTAAAGGTTTACCCATGCATGTCAAAATGCAAATCAAATACCCTGCTCTTTCAATTGTGCGCAGGCAAGTGTGCAATGATTCCTGTACGGGTTGCTTCAGGCCACATAATAAGCTGATACCATGCATTGGATTTTGCGTGGTCAATTCGTAATTTGTCATTTTTAAAATTGCACGAATTTCCAAACAACGGCTCCTATGCTCATGATGATTAAACTTTTTATATCAAATTTGGTATCAACGTTTGAAGAAAAGTGTATAGAAAACTATTATATAACTTATTTTGCCATAAACTTATCAGACTCTGATTAAATGGGGATGGAACTACTGGAGACTTTCTTTTTTGGCTGTGTTTAATATCATTCTTATAATTGGCACCTTCCTGTCGTTGATGGGGTGAATATGATTATAAAATAACGAAATAATTATGTCATACCATTCTTAACATTGCATTCGTTGCCTTTATGATCAACCTCATCAACGGCAGGGAGGTGCCAATTATATAGAGTAATTGTCTATAGTTGGGTCTACGTTGGTAAAAAAAATACCAGTATAATCCTGTATATTAACAGTGTACATATTCGAAATGTACAGATGGTTAACAGACGCTTATCACTTTATTGATGTTTTCAAAAGATGTCGATTTTGACATATTGAATTTGCAAGTTTTGCCACTAACACCATAAGAACCTCATAAAACATAGTCCATATTTTGTGTCGTCGATAAAGATGTGTAACATGCTTTCTTAAAGGTGAACCTCATTGAAAATAAAGTTATATATCAATGGAAAGCTTATGATGCCAGGAAGCAGAAAAGAATATTTTTTATTTGCCTAACGCACCAGGATAGACATAATCTCCATGCAAAGATTGGATATTGGCACCCCCCCTAAAATACAAAACGAAATCGTTCAAATTGGGCGCTTTCGATGATGACGTCAGCACGGGGACACACAGTTACTTCCGGGTTTGATTGTAAACACAATGTCCATGCATTACTGTGGCATGCATCGGGCCAATGCACGAACTCAGTCATTGTCAACTTACTTTACATGAAAAATATCTTCAATAAAATAAAAATAACATGAAGGAAATATCATGATCAAATCAAGAATGAAGTTCCTGAATAAAGTGTGTGGATTAAAAAATGGGAAAAAGTGCTGGCCGGGGTGATTTGGGATAGGCCAAGCCATCCACGATATGCAGGGAATATTACAGTAAAGCACGAAGAGCGAAGATTCGCCGAAGAACCGGAATGAAAACAGATAGCAAAAAATAACTGCTAGTGCTACCAGTTCAGATCGTCACACCAAGTTGAGATGAACTTATCACAATGAGAAAATGAAGGAATAGAATAAGGTACATGTACGGGATTTTTTAATTATTTCTTAACTTAACAACCTCGGTCATGTATGATAGGCGAACTCGTAGATACATACGGGGCGGGGTGAACTCAGTACAGTGACTGACTATGACTGAGTCTCAGTCGCCGAGTGTTCCGTATCCGCGACTGTACGTACTGTACTTGCAGACAAAATGACCGATTTGATATTCACATTCTGATATTTCCAACTTATTGCTACTTCATCAGCAAAATTTATTCCTGTAAATGTTCCAAATATAAGGGAATGATTGATCAAATCTGCTGAAACACGGCGCAAACTTGTGCTGCCGGAGAGACGAAGCGAGTCGCTGTGTTTGCCCACCTTGATCGGCGCGGCTGCGTGTTAATTTCTTCAGCATAAAAGCAGCAATTTACGCATCGTGTTCGGTAATCCATAAAACATGAATGTTTCACTTTTTCAGTACACTGATTGTAGTATCATTAAAAGATTCGTGACACAAGTGACAATATTTTAATTTTATTCAGATTTCAGAATTCCATCAAATAACGGTCTACTAAGCCTAAATTGTATTTATTTTATAATAAAGTATCTGTTTCTTTCAATCGTGATTGCGTGGAAAGAATGTACCGGAAGAATGTATTACCGCAATGCGCTAAATATGAAAACCTTTATGGGCTGGATTTGATGAAATCGGCGGGTTTTTTTATTAATTTTTTGATTACTACAAGACGATATTTTTAAAAATCAGATATTTTAAAATGAATCAAGAATAGGGAATGTCACAAACAAGTTATTTAATTTGTTATTCGATCATGTTTATTCAGTCCATGACATGAACGGTATAAGGTAGCAGCAATCATTTGCGCATGGAATTGATCCCAGCGCGAAATTCAAACTCAATTACCCAGTTATACCCAGCCAGTTATGACTGATTTTGTCAAAATTTACGGAACATTTTCGTGTTGACAATAATTCTATTATTTCTTAATATATAGAAGGAATCAGCAACTTGAAGATTCTTCTCATTTCAAGCTTTATTGTGAAAATCAGACTTGCCGGGCAGCTTGCAAAGTACAGGAAGCAAGTCTTGTTTACATGTTTCCGAGTAGGATCACGTGACTGCGAACCCTGAGCTTACGTCACGAGCATTCTCAAGGTCAAAGACGATTGATTTGGGTGCTTTTTGGGCGCCTTAAAAAGACCAAAACTTCATTAATTTTTTAATTTTTCAGCTTTATTGGCCATCAAAAAAATCGGAAAAAATTATTTTTAATATCCTGATATCATAAGCTTTCCATTGATATATAACTTTATTTTCAATGATGTTCACCTTTAAGGATACGAGACATGATTTACCGACAAGTGACTCATTTCGGAATGCGATCATGAATTTTGAAGAAAGAAAAGTTTCCACGGGCTTTGTTGGGACTCGAACCAGCGATTCTAAACTTCCTTCGATTACGCGTCTAGCGCTTTACCGCTCGGCCACCGTGGCAGTTGAGCGATGGAGTGTAATGATAAAAGATAAATCTCATAATGCCATCTTTAGCCTTTTGTTTACTAAAAAAGACGCGTTTTGTAAAGATAGATTAGCCGTTTTATGCATAAATAGCACGAACGTTTGGGAAAGGTTTCAAAAAATAATAAAGACACTGATGTGATGATGAAATTGCGTAAGTCGGGAATAATCTGCGTCGCAATGTTTTGTTTTGGTTTTAGGAATTTGAGCTTAAAATTTACGACTTCATGACATTATCATTCGAAATCAACAAAAGATATTTCAACACTATATGTCCCCAGTCTTTCTCTAGAATGTTTTGTACATGTATGTGAAATAGCTTCAACAATGGTTTGCTGCATAATGGTTGACTCAAAAAAGGGCGAGAGGTACCATATTTACAGATTCAGGCTAAATTTAAAATTGATATAAAACGTTCGTTTTTTGATCGATTACAAAAATTAATTTTTGTCGTATAAAGAAATTGTATCTGGCGCGAATTACACTACAGTTTTTATTTCTAGGGCTCTTTGACTTCTTCAAATAATTTTTTTAATGATAGAGTGAATCCCCTGGCCCTTTATAATTACGCACAAAAGATCGACCCCCTTAATGTATAGGCTATCCAATTAAGATGTCCTGCCGAGTACGAACTCACACTGCAAAAAATCATTACTCAACTGTTGAGTACAAAACTGAACAGAGCTACAAAATGAGTGAATTGAACTCAATGTTGATTAAATAGAACTCATATTGAGTAAAAAAATAATCAATATTTAATTCTATTTACTCATTTTGTTGCTCTGTCCCCTTTTTATGCAGCATTTGGGTAATTTTTACTAGTTTTAAATTTTTTTTAGAGTGCAGTATACCTGCAGTCATACACAACATATCCGATATTGCCTTCTTACTTGGAGACAGGTGTTTTTAATCAGCCACTATAAGGCCATATAAAATTAATATTTTGGTTCTCGTCCAGAGGATTTTCATGAATTTATGAGGGAGGGAGGTGTTTTTTTTTCAATGTAAAATCAGCATTGTCAGTAGTTTTCGGTCTTTTCCAACAGTGCTCGAGGAAACGATGAGGCACTTTTTTTTTTTTTTTTGTGAGATTCTGAGGAATAAACCCCCTAGAGTACCACAAAAAGACTTGGAAGTGATCCTTGTTCTCTAATAAACTTATTTATATGTATGAAAAATTAATAAATCATTCCAAAGTCTAAAATAATTGAAAAATCTATAAAAAAAAAAAATCTGACAAATCCCAGAAATTGAGGAGGGAGGGGACGAGAACCAAAACATTAATTTTATACGGCCTAAATGCAGTATCTTCAAGTAAACTTCCCTACTTAGCGGATAGACTGTTAGAAAAGGAAGTTCCAAAGGAACCTTTTTTCCTCTCAGGAGAATGTTTCTTAGAAGAACCAAAAAGGGTCTTAAGGCAATCTGAAGAACTTTTATTGGTTCTCTGAATCCAATGCATAACTTTTAATGGTTCTACAAAAGTTCTTAGATTTTCATGAGCCCCTTTTGAATTTGGAGGTTCTAGTGGGAACCTCTCTATTCAACCCTTCAGGTTCTTAAAAAATTAGAACCTTTGGACAACCAAAAAGTTCTAAATGACTTAAATTTAGAGCCTTTGGAGAACCAAAAAACTCTAAATGACTTTCATAACACCAAAAAGGTTCCACGGTGTGTCGTAAGCTCCTTTTATGGTTCTTCCTAAGAACCTCCAAGGGTTCTCCCGAAAAAAAAAAAAAAAAAGGTTTTTCAAGGGGACTTTCTTTTCTAAGAGTGTTCACTGTATATTGATATTTCTTTTGTGAGGTAAATATTTTAATCACTATTCCCAAAGTTAAAGGCAAGCGATACCCAAAGCAGATACTGTTTATTTACTTAGAGTGAAGAAAATAAGTTGCTATACATGTACGCTTAATGGCTTGAATAAATATATCAACAACAATAAACCTACATGTGATCCATCGTAATTCGTATCATTTTATGTAGTTTGGTAGTAAACTGAGGAATCACTATTTGGCTAAATTTTTGTAGTCCGGAACTTAGGTGCACACCCTATTACAGAAGAGTAATAAAATGATCTTAAACAGGTTAAAGATAAAGTACTGGTCAAGGAAAAATCTGACTTTTTGAGTAATGCATCCTCAAAAATAAGAATCATAATAATAAAAAAAAGGCATGGACCCTCAGTATTCCAAATATGGAATGTGTAGGCCTATTGAGTGGCCTATACAAAATCAACTGTAGAGATATTTCTATGCGTGTTTTGACTTGTGTCTCCCATATTTGGCGTCCTGGGGGATCTAAGCTTCATTTTCGTATGAAATTCATATGAATCTCCGACGATGCAGATTATGGTTCACAATAGAACAAGATTACTGTCCAACTTTTTCCCTTCACTATATAGATCAGATCCCATGCGTACATTAATAAGACATATGGTGAATGTAAAGGTTTACAAATTCCCTCTAATCACAGTTTTTCATAATTATAGAAGAGTTCCCGATTATTTTTTTCCGCCCCCTATGGCATACAACAATTTGATTTTTAATTTAAAAATGTACCTGACGAGGGCGTTAGCAGTGTGACAAACTCACCACAAGCAGCGCTGAACACGAGATTTGAACTCTAAGCTAATTCTCTCTTTTGTAGTTGAGATATATTTTTCATGGTAGAGGTCTCAAATCTTTTTTTTAAGAGGACAACGATATTTTTACAATAAGAATATTTCTGAAATAATTGTACTTAGGTGTCACACTCTGCAATCATTGCTTTCTCAGAATGATGGCCTGTGTCTACTGCTTCTCTTGTGGCATTTTCTGTTGTCATTCCCAAGGTGCTGTAGTGTGAGAACTGATGGGAAAGGTGTATTTAGTCTTTAGTCTTTACGGCTCGTAACAACTACTTCATACTGCTGATACACTACTTTGTCCAGTATGTACTGCTCATAGCACACTACTTCATCCACTATCTACTGCTGATATCACATTACTTCATCCACTATCTACTGCTGACAGCACACTACTTCATCCACTATCTACTGCTCATAGCACACTACTTCATCCACTATCTACTGCTGATAGCACACTACTGCATCCACTATCTACTGCTCATAGCACACTACTTCAGCACACTACTTCATCCACTATCTACTGCTCATAGCACACTACTTCATCATAACTACTGCTGATAGCACACTACTTCATCATAACTACTGCTGATAGCACACTACTTCATCCACTATCTACTGCTCATAGCACACTAATTCATCCACTATCTACTGCTCATAGCACACTACTTCATCCACTATCTACTGCTCATAGCACACTACTTCATCATAACTACTGCTGATAGCACACTACTTCATCCACTATCTACTGCTCATAGCACACTACTTCATCCACTATCTACTGCTCATAGCACACTACTTCATCCACTATCTACTGCTCATAGCACACTACTTCATCCACTATCTACTGCTGACAGCACATTACTTCATCCAATCTACTGCTGATAGCACATTACTTCATCCACTATCTACTGCTGATAGCACACTACTTCACCACTATCTACTGCTGATAGCACATTACTTCATCCAATCTACTGCTGATAGCACATTACTTCATCCACTATCTACTGCTGATAGCACACTACTTCATCCACTATCTACTGCTGATAGCACACTACGTCATCCAATATCTACTGCTGATAGCACATTACTTCATCCACTATCTACTGCTGATAGCACACTACTTCATCCACTATCTACTACCACATTACTTCATCCACTATCTACTGCTGATAGCACATTACTTCATCGACTATAATACTGCTGATAGCACATTACTTCATCCAATATCTACTGCTGATAGCACACTACTTCATCAACTATCTACTGCTGATAGCACACTACTTCTACTATCTACTGCTGATAGCACACTACTTCTTCTACTACGGTATCTACTGCTGATAGCACACTACTTCATCAACTATCTACTACTGATAACATCATGACTTTCTCAACTATATCTAATGCCGGTTGCACATTACTTTATCACTTACCTAGTCCGTATACTTTCCTCGAGTCAGTAAATTTTGAGCAGAAATCTGTTATGCTAGTTGAATTCCTTGCATCATTTCCTTTCTGAAAATATATACTTTTATATACTTCTCATCATTTCATTTAGAGATATAATAAAAACAATATCTAACTAACTGACTCGAGAAAGATAATATAAACTATGTTTAATCTATCTTCTAATGTTGAATTGAAGCTAGCCTAGGGCCTACTTGCAAATCAAAATGTCGCCCCCTGTCCCTGTCAAAAAAGCAAGTCTTTACGTTCAACTTAAATAACAATATTGAATACAATGATTTTGTAAACGATATAAATCAACCTTAACTTCGCTTTCATGTACGTATATAAATACTAAATATAAAGGTTCCAAGTAGAACCTAAAAGAGTTCTTAAGCAGTCCTATACATAAAACCCACAAGAACTAAAATAGACTCTGTGATGGCCAGAAAGAACCATTTTTGGCATGAAAAAGTTCTGTAAAGACTAGAGGGTGCATGCCACTAAATCCGCGTGTGAAGCGGTTTCCGGTAAAAGTTTATCACGACTATAGTCCCAACTTTGCATAAAAAATGTGCAAAATCGGTACAATATTAACAATTTTAGTGTTGCAAATCGTGTTTTGCTAGAACTTGTGAATGTGATCTCTACTAATTTGAACAGAAAACGCGAAAATTTGAGTGATGTTTACGATGATGAGCGCATGAACACACGAGGTCAAAACGCGGTTAGCAGTCGGACGTAAACACGGGAAAATCGGGTCTTTTATATAGCGCTATTTTTCTCAAAAAGTAGACCTAAAATATGGTGTCATTTTCAGATATGTTATGCAGAATTTTGTTCTGATTAAGATGATATCAAATATATATTTCAAAGTAAGACGTAACTCGACTTATAGCCTAAAACGTGACCCCTATTTTGCACGTAAAGTCTATGGGAAGCTATTTTGTGGCATGTACCCTTTAAGGAGCAATTCCATGCGTTTTCCGCGCGTCTTTATCTATTTAAAATGCACGCGAAGAAAAGAGGAGGGACATCAACAAGCGCGTTCATGGACGCCGCCAGGTTTTTCGCTGTATGTGCGTTTGCCGCGAATAGGCCTGCTTTTATTTCCAATTTAATAAAAGTTCCGATTTTGGTAGAAGTTTGAAACCTTTTGATATGAATAAAGAAGAGTTTCAAAATATTGAAAACATTTTTATTGGTGTTTAAATTACAAAGAAGTTTTTCAATTTCATTGTTATTTTTAACCAATTTTTTGTCACTTAAACTCAAGTTTTGGCCTTCAATTTTAATAAAATTACATAAAATATTAGATTTAAGATATTTAAGTTTCTAGTTTGCTTTATTTATACCACTGTCCAGTATTTTAAATTGTTATAACATTCAAAGTTTAATTTATATTAATATTTAATTTCAAATAGGCCTAGCCATTCATTACATTTGCTTTTTGGACAAAACGGGTTAAAAGTGACGCTGAAGGGGGGGGGTAGGCCTACTTGATTGACATTTCTTGTCTTTTTAAATATTCTGCAGGTACTGAGAATGTTTTAATTTTGAAGTTATGCACTTGTTAAAGATGTTTAAAGAACGTTTACTCTTAACATCAATTAATATCTTCATGAAAATAGCAAATCAGCAACCATTGTGCATTCATGTGCGTCAAAATGACGAAAAATGGCAATTGTCGGCTATCATGCTTGTGCTTGAAATCGACATCCTGTCTAAAGTATGAAAGAAAATAACCCACAATTTCTTACAATTAATTCAAAATGCAGTGAAAAAGATAACAAAATCATTTTCAAGGCCTAAAAACGATGTTTTAGCCTCTTCAAGGGTGCATGCCACTAAATCCGCGTGTGAAGCGGTTTCCGGTAAAAGTTTATTACGACTCTAGTCCCAACTTTACCTTAAAAATGTGCAAAATCGGTACAATATTAACAATTTGAGTGTTGCAAATCGTGTTTTGCTAGAACTTGTGAATGTGATCTCTACTAATTTGAACAGAAAACGCGAAAATTTGAGTGATGTTTACGATGATGAGCGCATGAACACACGAGGTCAAAACGCGGTTAGCAGTCGGACGTAAACACGGGAAAATCGGGTCTTTTATATAGCGCTATTTTTCTCAAAAAGTAGACCTAAAATATGGTGTCATTTTCAGATATGTTATGCAGAATTTTGTTCTGATTATAAAGATGATATCAAATATATATTTCAAAGTAAGACGTAACTCGACTTATAGCCTAAAACGTGACCCCTATTTTGCACGTAAAGTCTATGGGAAGCTATTTTGTGGCATGTACCCTAGAAACAACCATTTTGAGTTCTTTAAATTTGCAAGAACCCCGGGCTAGAACCACTAGCACTACCAGATGTTCTGTATGTAACAGCCCTAGAACAATATAAACTGGCCTCAAAAAGAAACTTAAAATTTTTCACAAGGTCATATCTTAAAATCCTCTCCATAAAAATGAACAAAAATTGCACACATGATTACTTCAATACTCTACTCTAAACACTAGAATTGTTAGTTGTGATTTCTTACGACTAGTCCAATAAAATACCCACTTACTTGCAGACGTTTCGGAAACTGTCAGTTTCCTTTATCGATGCTATTGTTGTAATGACGATCTGTATACAGCTGATGTTGACTGCTGCTTAGCAACTGAGTTGCCAGTTGATTTCTTGTCAGTTATCAGATCGTCAAAAGTCAAAAACTAAAAAAAGTTGCTAAGCAACAGTCAATGACCTTGTGAAAAATTGTAAGTCTTATACATAATACAGGTGTCTTGGTTAAGTATTAACAAAACGTCATTTTACAGGATAATATAATTCTAGCACTTGTTTTATTTAACATTTATATACATTTGATGATCAGCTGATCCAATTATTATTCTAAAGGGATTTCTTACAATTTTCATATTATGATGATTTCCCCCACAAATATCGCCAAAATAAACCACTTCTCTGCCAAGGAAGTCTTATAAATTGTGATCGATCATTAATTGAAA
Organism: Amphiura filiformis; assembly: GCF_039555335.1. Classification (NCBI taxonomy): domain Eukaryota; kingdom Metazoa; phylum Echinodermata; class Ophiuroidea; order Amphilepidida; family Amphiuridae; genus Amphiura; species Amphiura filiformis. Next base: position 57,444,530 of record NC_092645.1, on the reverse strand, counting down.
CACAAACTTACAGCGGGTAAATATAGAAAACATTTGTATTATTGTTTGAGAAGAAAATACAGCTTACTCAAGTTGCAAAAGTCACATGGTCGTATGGTCTAATCACATTGTAGTACTCACACAGGTATACATCATTCCATAAACCATTTAACAACAGCTTGGGGACTTTGCTGCTTAGAAGCGCACACCCTAAACATTCCACAATTGACCAATTGATTAGCTCCCTGAGTTTCGTACGGGTTACAACGAAACAATTAGCTGTAAGTTCATTGTCCAGGGGAAATTCAAGCTAACTCAAATTTTTTACATGAGAGTGTACTATACCACAGCCAGGGTTCGAACCCGCAACATCTCGCACCACAGTAGAACGCCTTATCGGTTGAGCTAACTTGACAGCTGACGCTGATAGGTAACTATTTTCTTACCAACGCTAAGGTTCCCAATTCCAACCTCAGTAAACAGCAACGGGAAGCTACTAGAACACTCGACAAAGATGATGACATCATAATCTTGCCTGCCGATAAAGGCCGTTGCAATGTATAGTTTTAGACAAACCTGAGTACCATGAGTAAGTATGAAAACTTTTGAGCGACACAAAAGCATAATTTCTGAAAGGCTACCCCAGCAGTTATAGATAGAAGGTCATTGATAACGAGGGTTGGTAGCCAGAAAGCCTAAACTCACAATCACCTGTTCCCACAAAATGCGCATACAGTTGCCAGGGACTATAGAAGATACAGTCCATTAATCATGTACAAATTCAATAGAAAACAAAAGACATCGTGGAGGAAATGTTGATTTTTGAAGACCAAAGCAATGAGCCAACTTTATGCTCATTTTGTGAGAGCTGGGCATAGTGAGTTACGGCTTTCTAGTTCTGAACCCAGGCGGCGGATGACATGATCGAGCCGGCAACTTGTGAAACCGCCCGGCCGTATGGCATTTTCCAATATACTCGTTAGTTTTGTGGGGTTCATTATCGAACCCCAACGGTTTTAGCTTGTATAAATATTATTTATCAACATAGACCTATTTGTTTGTGATATTTCAAGCGTTTTAAAATTTCAAAATAATCCCATTCAATTACACGGTTGACGATGAAAATTTACTGAATTTAGGGAATGCAATGCGGCCACCACCTATCTGAACCCTCGATAATTTGCAACAACTTGGAAGAACTCATACAAGTAATAGATCGCCTTTTGTATCATAGATTGTATCCTGGTAAATCAGTGCCAAAATTTACGGTCTTCCCAAGATTCATACAGAACATGCTCCACTGTACTGAAACCGATTATCAGTAGTGTGGATTCAGTTACATACAATGTAGCCAAACATGTTGCGTATATAATGGGCCCTCTGGCTGGGAAGTCAGAGCATCACATCATCAATTCACAGGACTTTGTCAATAAGATTTAGGACATACAGATACATGACAAGGAGACTATAACTTCATGATGTGTCGGCACTGTTTACATGTGTACCACCCAAGGAAAAGGTAGATGTCGTACGCATTTGTTTAGGGAAGGACAAAACCTGGAAGGATAAAACAGACCTTAGCGCATCACAAGTGTGCGGATTACTGGAACTGTGTTTGACCACTACCATGACTACCTATTTCATCTGTAACATTTAATAGACAACGCCATGGTTGCGCGATGGGTTCACCTATGTCACCGACCGTGGTTAATTTGTTCAAGGAACAGTTTGAACGCACAGCTCTAGATTCGTTCACTGGTACGCCACCAACGCACTGGTTTCGCTACGTCGACGATACTTGGGTGAAGCTAAAGAAAGATCAGCTGACCCCCTTCTTCGAACATATCAATCAAGTGAATGAGCACATCAAGTTCACCCAAGAACCTATCAAAGAAGGAAAACTTGCCTTCCTGGACTTTTCGGTTGATCGGTTCAAATGTCAACTCGTAAAATATGCTGCAAATGAAAGTTGACCAAAAGTCCAATATTCCAACCAGATGTTTCTTGAATGCATCTAATACAAAAAGCATGAGTATGTTCCAATAGCCTATTTTATTCTTTTCATATGGCAGGCATATGACAAAAACATGGCGATCTCCTCTTCTTTCTCAGTATGGTGTGGCATATGGACTGCATTTGCGGACGGGTAAGAAAGAGCCAAGTCCCACGTTTCCAACAAATAAATCTGTATTCCTGGTTGATTGAAAATGTGTCGCGTGAGTTTTAGCATTTCATGAATTATATAGTCACTAATTGCAACATTCATGTAAACGTCATAGGGATGATCTCGAGGATGCAGTCCTTTGAAAACAATCGGTACATCTGGACATCTTGTAAGTAACTGCATGGATGCAGCACGAAGGTGCAGAAGGCGGTCTTTATAAGCTTCTCTTGACCACTGAACGTAATGAAAACCAGCATCAAAGACTATGACATAATTGCATTCAGGACTTCTTAAAGAATCTATCACGTCAACCTCATATTCAGGAAGTTCTTGTGGGTAAACTGTAGCAATTTGTAACTGGTGGAAATGGAATGTCAATGTGAAATTATAGGCTTTAACGTGGTGTTTTACAAACTTATTTGTCTCAGTCCCGTGCACATTATCAATACGATGACCAGCCATTAATGGAACCAATACATTTCCCCATTGTCTTATAGTAGAATCACCTAGTAGATATATTTCTTTATTTCTCAAACATTCTCCAATATATTGGACGTCCAGGCTAGGTTTTTTACACTTAAAAGATGTCCAGATTCCATCAAGCCAAAACCCATCACTTATAGGTATTTCTATGTTAGGACCACAGAAAGGCAAATCGATGGGTGGCACTAAATGTCCATGTCCTTTGATTTCTATCTGTTTCGGACCAGAACGTAGAGGTTGATAAGCGTTCCAAGAACCGTTTGATATTCCAAATAAGTCTTCATGACCTTTCAAAAGTCGTTTCATATTATCAATCATGTTCTTTTGGTTCATTGTGCTAGTGCTTGCATAAACCAGCGAAGAGCAAGGAAATCCACTTCGTTTTTCGCACATAAAACTAGTTTTTCCAAGTGCATTTGGATTTGGATATTCACACATATTATTCCATGTACTTATTCCGGATGTTAAAGTAAAGCAAGATGTGTTGGCTACTTTATTATCAATGTTATATGAAGCTGTCCATTCAAGACGTTGGGTTTCCCAAAGAGTATCAAGGAATTTTATAGCATCAGCATGATGAACTAAAGAAATGTTGACTTCGGCAGATCCATTCCAAGCTGCGACAAAGTAAACACTATATGTCCCGTTGTCATAGTCTACGATCTTGCCTGCAGTGCTTGCTTTAGGGTTCTTGTCAGAAGAAAGAGTAGCAAACCAGAAGTCACCACCTCCTACACGCTTTCTCTCATTAGCATCTTGTACTGTGACAGCAAAATGTATTATATCACCAACTTTAATGTCCGTTGGATTAAGTAATTTGTAATACGACGTTTCTGCGCTTGTTGTGCCCATACTTCCTGAATCTGAATGAATCCACGGATTCGAAGACAATGTGTAAATTCCATTCAAGTATTTGAAAGCATTGAATGCTGGAAGCCATGAATCGGAATATGGTTGGCTCGAGTGTATAGATGGAGAGTTCAATCCGTCGAGGCGCACTGTAGTGTTATTTAAATCGTGCGGATGCTGTCTTTGAATTATAACAGGCGGTCGAAAATCGCGTGTGACCGAAATTGAGCTTGTACCGTAAATGAAAGCAACGAATGTGACAAAAATGAAAAGTGTAACAATTTTTGTTTTTTCTAGGCGTCTCCTGCTTTTTCTTAAATTAGGTTGGTCAGCCGGTGGTACTACCTGTAATCTAATACTAGCCAGGGGATCAGTTGTTTCTGCCATTTTGTTTTGTAATATACATACAAAATACTGTGACAAAAAAAGAGCGTTTCTTTGGTCGCTCGTTTGTATGCATGCACGGTGAACTCACAAATCACCGAACTTTGATTACTAGGCATGAGAATGTGGATGCGCCTTTCTTGATAGTTGTGGACTTTGAAATGTGTTGACAATAGTTGAACGCCGGTTTTATCAGGGCACGATCTGTGAGGAGTAGCCTATTTATACTGTTATGGTCACTAAAATGACCCAGGCCAAAATCACCTGCTTCCGAGTTTACTGAACAGCAAACACCTAAACACACTATTTATTAATCAACAAAATGATTATTATTTATTAATTAGTGCAGTATGGCTGTCAATCAAATAATAATACAGAATCATACAATAATTAAACTTATAAATATTACACAGATATCTTTTTACCGCGATTACTTATCTAAGCCTGGTGATCTTGATTAGCTGAAGATCTGATGAGATTCTTTTGATGGTCTCAGTTCTTGATCCAGGATCCGGCAATGTCCAAGATCCTGTCCACCCAAGGTAACCCCATGGTTTACCACAATCTCAGTCCAAAGTCCTGATGACTATGTTTTCACTATCCTAGCTGCTACGCTAGTGCTTTTCAAATGTCTTCCTCTCTTGTGAGATCTCTTGAGCAAGCTTTTTGCTCCACTTGACAGTCAGATAAAACACTATGTTAGTCCAGCAAAATACCACAGTTCGATGATGGAGATATTTCAGTCCAGTAGCGTAGATTTCTTTTTGACATTGGGGGGATGGGGTTGGAAAAAACCAGCACTCTTTGGCGACAGATTAAGTTCATTGAACAAATGCGCGCGAAGCGCGCGAAAATGTTTGCCATTCTGAAGCTAAATTAATGAAATATGGTGCAAAAGCGGGATAAATTTGCGCGTAGCGCGGAAAATTTGCCAAAAATGGCCAAATATGAGGTTAATTTGGTCAGAAACCCATATACAGGTCTCAACATGGGGGGATGATTGTATGGACCATCCCCCCTGGCAAAATATTGGGGGGGGATTTATCCCCCCATCCCCCACCCCACCCCCCGGATCTACGCCTATGTTTCAGTCTGCTATTTGCTCCACTACCGCCTTTGGCGTATTTTATCCTCCAACACAAGAACCGCGAACCGAAGTTTGAAGACTTCAATTATGGTAACTATGTACCACTACTGGCTAACATAAATTTCACAGAGTTCCCTCTTAGAACTTCATACAGCTTCTCTAAATCATTTCATGTCCAGGCTTGATATACCATTTCTTACCCTTCTAGAATAATCTGAACTATATATTTATGGCATATTACAACATTTAATCATCCCGTATATGGCACATTACTTTATTTCTTAAAATAGATCCTTACATCACCCCAAGCCAATCACTCATTAGTCAGTATACATGGTATACATCAGTTCTAAAAATAACACATTACCTCAACACAAACCAATCAGGTTTCATTAGTGTGCATAAGTGGTTACTGTAATAGCGCCACCACTAGTATTCCAGAAGCTTCAGGGTCATTATAGTACTATCCAAATGTTTCCAGAAACCTCCACTAGATATGACTTTCTTGATCACTTTAATCATTAGCATTCTAGAATATTCCATGTACAAACAAATGGAGATAAATATCAAAACAAGTGAAAACTAATGTCTGATGACAAAATACATGAATATTATGGAATATTTTGGGGGCACATAACAATACCAGTTTTGAGATCCGGGATTGGGTTGGCGTTAAAAGTCAACCGCCGGTAGACTGCCGACCGCCGATTCTTCAAGAGCGGTTTGGTTTCTAATGTTCACACCAATATAGAACGCGGTTAAACCGCTGCTTCTGCCAAGGTGCCGGGCAGTCAACTGGAGATTGGGTTTTGAAGCCATATTCGTTCAAAGTTGCCAGGCAATGGTAGGATGTTACCGATGAACATGATGAACATTGCTGAGGGAGCTCCAGTGGTTTGCATATCCCCACGATGTGTATGCATAATTTGTTAGGTATGTAAGCGTATTTATTACGTTTCAATTATAAATTAAACGGTAACACTGTAACAAAAAATAATACTGTGTAACTGCATGCACTCACCAGTAACGTACCACTAACCTGCATACCAGTAAAATAAAGGTAATTCATAGAAATATAAGAATTGTCATAATAATAGCTATAATAATTTGCTGTTTACGGGCCCATTAAAGTATCTCTTCTTTGCTTGTTACAGGCCCACTATAAGGGCTCTTTTTCTTTTTACGGGCCCATTAAGGTATATTTTCTTTGCCTTTTACAGGCCCGATATTAAGGTCTCTTTTCTTTGCTCTTTTACGACCCACTCATTAAAAGTGTGGCAAATTCACCACAAGCAGCGCAGAACACGAGCTTTGAATTCTAAGCTAATGTTCTCTTTTGCAGTTGAGACATATTGGAGGACTTAAATCTTATATTTTTAAGAGGACAACGATATTTTTACAATAGGAATTTATTCTGAGATTATTATAAATGTAATTAGGTGTCATAGTCTGGGATCATATTGCTCTCTCAGAATGATGGCTTGTTTCCACTGCTTTTCTTTTGGCATTTTCTGTTTTCATTCCTAAGGTGCTGTATCCATGAGTGTGAGAACTGATGGCAAAAGGTGTATTTGGCCTTGAGTCTTTACGGCTCGTTCCACTATCTACTGCTGATAGCACACTACTTCATCCACTACCGTATATCTACTGCTGGTAGCACATCCACTATCTACTGCTGATAGCACACTGCTTCATCATATCTTCTGCTGCGATAGCACACTACTTCATCATATCTACTGCTGATAGCACACTACTTCATCCACTATCTACTGCTGATAGCACACTAGTTCATTCACTATAAACTGCTGATAGCACACTACTTCATCCACTATCTACTGCTGATAGTACACTACTTCATCCACTATCTACGGTTGATAACACACTACTTCATCCACTCTCTACTGCTGATAGCACACTACTTCATCAACTATCTACTGCTGATAGCACACTACTTCATCATATCTACTGCTGATAGCACACTAATTCATCCACTATCTACTGCTGATAGCACACTACTTCATTCACTATCTACTGCTGATAGCACACTACTTCATCATATATACTGCTGATAACACACTACTTTATCAACTATCTACTGCTGATAGCACACTACTTCATCATATTACTGCTGATAGCACACTACTTCATCATATTACTGCTGATAGCACACTACTTCATCATATTACTGCTGATAGCACACTACTTCATCATATATACTGCTGATAGCACACTACTTCATCAACTATCTACTGCTGATGGCACACTACTTCATTCACTATCTACTGCTGCTGATAGCACACTACTTCATCATATATACTGCTGATAGCACACTACTTCATCATATATACTGCTGATAGCACACTACTTCATCATATATACTGCTGATAGCACACTACTTCATCATATATACTGCTGATAGCACACTACTTCATCATATATACTGCTGATAGCACACTACTTCATCATATATACTGCTGATAGCACACTACTTCATCATATATACTGCTGATAGCACACTACTTCATCATATATACTGCTGATAGCACACTACTTCATCATATATACTGCTGATAGCACACTACTTCATCATATATACTGCTGATAGCACACTACTTCATCATATATACTGCTGATAGCACACTACTTCTTCATCATATATACTGCTGATAGCACACTACTTCATCATATATACTGCTGATAGCACACTACTTCGTCATATATACTGCTGATAGCACACTACTTCGTCATATATACTGCTGATAGCACACTACTTCGTCATATATACTGCTGATAGCACACTACTTCGTCATATATACTGCTGATAGCACACTACTTCGTCATATATACTGCTGATAGCACACTACTTCGTCATATATACTGCTGATAGCACACTACTTCATCATATATACTGCTGATAGCACACTACTTCATCATATATACTGCTGATAGCACACTACTTCATCATATATACTGCTGATAGCACACTACTTCATCATATATACTGCTGATAGCACACTACTTCATCATATATACTGCTGATAGCACACTACTTCATCATATATACTGCTGATAGCACACTACTTCATCATATATACTGCTGATAGCACACTACTTCATCATATATACTGCTGATAGCACACTACTTCATCATATATACTGCTGATAGCACACTACTTCATCATATATACTGCTGATAGCACACTACTTCGTCATATATACTGCTGATAGCACACTACTTCGTCATATATACTGCTGATAGCACACTACTTCGTCATATATACTGCTGATAGCACACTACTTCGTCATATATACTGCTGATAGCACACTACTTCGTCATATATACTGCTGATAGCACACTACTTCGTCATATATACTGCTGATAGCACACTACTTCGTCATATATACTGCTGATAGCACACTACTTCGTCATATATACTGCTGATAGCACACTACTTCATATATACTGCTGATAGCACACTACTTCATCCTATATACTGCTGATAGCACACTACTTCATCCTATATACTGCTGATAGCACACTACTTCATCCTATATACTGCTGATAGCACACTACTTCATCATATATACTGCTGATAGCACACTACTTCATCATATATACTGCTGATAGCACACTACTTCATCATATATACTGCTGATAGCACACTACTTCATCATATATACTGCTGATAGCACACTACTTCATCATATATACTGCTGATAGCACACTACTTCATCATATATACTGCTGATAGCACACTACTTCATCATATATACTGCTGATAGCACACTACTTCATCATATATACTGCTGATAGCACACTACTTCATCATATATACTGCTGATAGCACACTACTTCATCATATATACTGCTGATAGCACACTACTTCATCATATATACTGCTGATAGCACACTACTTCATCATATATACTGCTGATAGCACACTACTTCATCATATATACTGCTGATAGCACATATATACTACTTCTTTCATCATATATACTGCTGATAGCACACTACTTCATCATATATACTGCTGATAGCACACTACTTCATCATATATACTGCTGATAGCACACTACTTCATCATATATACTGCTGATAGCACACTACTTCATCATATATACTGCTGATAGCACACTACTTCATCATATATACTGCTGATAGCACACTACTTCATCATATATACTGCTGATAGCACACTACTTCATCATATATACAGCTGATAGCACACTACTTCATCATATATACTGCTGATAGCACACTACTTCATCATATATACTGCTGATAGCACACTACTTCATCATATATACTGCTGATAGCACACTACTTCATCATATATACTGCTGATAGCACACTACTTCATCATATATACTGCTGATAGCACACTACTTCATCATATATACTGCTGATAGCACACTACTTCATCATATATACTGCTGATAGCACACTACTTCATCATATATACTGCTGATAGCACACTACTTCATCATATATACTGCTGATAGCACACTACTTCATCATATATACTGCTGATAGCACACTACTTCATCATATATACTGCTGATAGCACACTACTTCATCATATATACTGCTGATAGCACACTACTTCATCATATATACTGCTGATAGCACACTACTTCGTCATATATACTGCTGATAGCACACTACTTCATCATATATACTGCTGATAGCACACTACTTCATCATATATACTGCTGATAGCACACTACTTCATCATATATACTGCTGATAGCACACTACTTCATCATATATACTGCTGATAGCACACTACTTCATCATATATACTGCTGATAGCACACTACTTCATCATATATACTGCTGATAGCACACTACTTCATCATATATACTGCTGATAGCACCCTACTTCATCATATATACTGCTGATAGCACACTACTTCATCATATATACTGCTGATAGCACACTACTTCATCATATATACTGCTGATAGCACACTACTTCATCATATATACTGCTGATAGCACACTACTTCATCATATATACTGCTGATAGCACACTACTTCATCATATATACTGCTGATAGCACACTACTTCATCATATATACTGCTGATAGCACACTACTTCATCATATATACTGCTGATAGCACACTACTTCATCATATATACTGCTGATAGCACACTACTTCATCATATATACTGCTGATAGCACACTACTTCATCATATATACTGCTGATAGCACACTACTTCATCATATATACTGCTGATAGCACACTACTTCATCATATATACTGCTGATAGCACACTACTTCATCATATATACTGCTGATAGCACACTACTTCATCATATATACTGCTGATAGCACACTACTTCATCAACTATCTACTGCCGATAGCACACTACTTCATCAACTATCTACTGCTGATAGCACACTACTTCATCAACTATCTACTGCTGATAGCACACTGCTTCATCAACTATCTACTGCTGATAGCACACTGCTTCATCAACTATCTACTGCTGATAGCACACTACTTCATCAACTATCTACTGCTGATAGCACACTACTTCATCATATCTACTGCTGATAGCACACTACTTTCATCATATCTACTGCTGATAGCACACTATTTCATCATATCTACTGCTGATAGCACACTACTTCATCATATCTACTGCTGATAGCACACTATTTCATCATATCTACTGCTGATAGCACACTATTTCATCATATCTACTGCTGATAGCACACTATTTCATCATCTCTACTGCTGATAGCACACTATTTCATCATATCTACTGCTGATAGCACACTACTTCATCATATCTACTGCTGATAGCACACTACTTCATCCATCTATCTACTGCTGATAGCACACTACTTCATCCACTATCTACTGCTGATAGCACACTACTTCATCCACTATCTACTGCTGATAGCACACTACTTCATCCACTATCTACTGCTGATAGCACACTACTTCCTCCACTATCTACTGCTGATAGCACACTACTTCATCCACTATCCACTGCTGATAGCACACTACTTTTTCCACTATCTACTGCTGATAGCACACTACTTCATCCACTATCTACTGCTGATAGCACATTACTTTTTCCACTATCTACTGCTGATAGCACACTACTTCTTCCACTATCTACTGCTGATAGCACATTACTTTTTCCACTATCTACTGCTGATAGCACACTACACTGTAAATACAGTGTTTAAACCTTAAACACGAAATCTAAACACCGATCTCGTCCCCATTTTGTAACGTTTAGGTCAATTTTATGTTTAGGGCACTCCTGTTTAGAGTTTAAACATGTTTAGATTGACAATCATTTAGGTTTGAAACAGTAAAATGTGTTTAGCCTTATGATGCGTTTAGATTGATTTGTGTTTTGGATTTAAACATGTTTACATGCTGTGCATTTTGTATCTTCAGTCAAAATGGAAAATCCTTTCATTAATTTGCTCGGAAAAGAATGGTCATTTATGTAAGAGGTATGGAGTGAGACAAGCAGAGTATTTGGGGAAGATGTTGGAGAGGTATTGAAAAGTAAGACGGCTTATTTATTGTTATTTTCATGATTTCATATGATCGCACACGTACCCGGGACTCGCCATTACATGATTATGATCATGATGATTAAGCTTAACAAATAACAATCATCTTAATCTTCGCTGTTGCGTTCAGCCTGTCCGAGAATTAAATCGTCACACAATACTGACGTAATTCCTACATTGTCCAAAAGCATCCAAAATGCTAACAACATGCTAACAACATGCTAACATGCTAGATGATTGTTATTTGTTAAGCTTAATCACCATGTAATGGTGAGTCCCGGGTACGTGTGCGTTCATATGAAATCATGAAAATAACAATAAATAAGCCGTCTACCTTTCAATACCTCTCCAACATCTTCCCCAAATACTCTGCTTGTCTCTCGTCATATTCTTCCATAGATGACCATTCTTTTCCGAGCAAATTAATGAAAGGATTGTCCATTTTGATTGAAGATACAAAATGCGTATTGCTTCCTTCTCGGCTACGGCACAAAAGATCGAATTTTGTCAAAATCGTCTGCGAGCTGCGTCTGATTGACCAATCGAAATTGTTCTTTTATGTCACGTGGGACAAAACCGCGCTATTTAAAACATGGACGTGTTTAAATCCTAAACATGTAACTGGAAGTGTTACTCTTCGAAGCGGGTGTCCTACAGTTTGACGAGCATCTTTTGAATAGGCGTCAAAACTGTAAACATGTTTTCTACAAAACGTTTAGCTATTTTGTGTTTACATTTTTTTCATGTATTCACGATGCATTTAAATCCTAAACATGTAACTGGAAGTATCAAACTTCGAAACACGTAAATATTTACCAACTGTTTAGAACTTCAAATGTGTGCAATCTAAACATGTAGAATAAAGATGTATCACAGATTTAAACACAAAAAATACTTGTGCTTAGACTTTAAACGTGTTTAGTTTACTTGCAAGTGTTTAAATCCTAAGCACTGTATTTACAGTGTACTTTATCTGCTATCTACTGCTGATAGTATATCTACTGCTGATAGCATATTACTTTTTCCACTATCTACTGCTGATAGCACACTACTTCATCCACTATCTACTGCTGATAGCACACTACTTCATCCACTATCTACTGCTGATAGCACACTACTTCATCCACTATCTACTGCTGATAGCACACTACTTCATCCACTATCTACTGCTGATAGCACACTACTTCATCCACTATCTACTGCTGATAGCACACTACTTCATCCACTATCTACTGCTGATAGCACACTACTTCATCCACTATCTACTGCTGATAGCACACTACTTCATCCACTATCTACTGCTGATAGCACACTACTTCATCCACTATCTACTGCTGATAGCACACTACTTCATCCACTATCTACTGCTGATAGCACACTACTTCATCCACTATCTACTGCTGATAGCACACTACTTCATCCACTATCCACTGCTGATAGCATATTACTTTTTCCAGTATCTACTGCTGATAGCACACTACTTCATCCACTATCTACTGCTGATAGCACACTACTTCATCATATATACTGCTGATAGCACACTAATAGCACACTACTTCATCATATATACTGCTGATAGCACACTAATAGCACACTACTTCATCATATATACTGCTGATAGCACACTACTTCATCATATATACTGCTGATAGCACACTACTTCATCATATATACTGCTGATAGCACACTACTTCATCATATATACTGCTGATAGCACACTACTTCATCATATATACTGCTGATAGCACACTACTTCATCATATATACTGCTGATAGCACACTACTTCATCATATATACTGCTGATAGCACACTACTTCATCATATATACTGCTGATAGCACACTACTTCATCATATATACTGCTGATAGCACACTACTTCATCATATATACTGCTGATAGCACACTACTTCATCATATATACTGCTGATAGCACACTACTTCATCATATATACTGCTGATAGCACACTACTTCATCATATATACTGCTGATAGCACACTACTTCATCATATATACTGCTGATAGCACACTACTTCATCATATATACTGCTGATAGCACACTACTTCATCATATATACTGCTGATAGCACACTACTTCATCATATATACTGCTGATAGCACACTACTTCATCATATATACTGCTGATAGCACACTACTTCATCATATATACTGCTGATAGCACACTACTTCATCATATATACTGCTGATAGCACACTACTTCATCATATATACTGCTGATAGCACACTACTTCATCATATATACTGCTGATAGCACACTACTTCATCATATATACTGCTGATAGCACACTACTTCATCATATATACTGCTGATAGCACACTACTTCATCATATATACTGCTGATAGCACACTACTTCATATATACTGCTGATAGCACACTACTTCATCATATATACTGCTGATAGCACACTACTTCATCCTATATACTGCTGATAGCACACTACTTCATCCTATATACTGCTGATAGCACACTACTTCATCATATATACTGCTGATAGCACACTACTTCATCATATATACTGCTGATAGCACACTACTTCATCATATATACTGCTGATAGCACACTACTTCATCATATATACTGCTGATAGCACACTACTTCATCATATATACTGCTGATAGCACACTACTTCATCATATATACTGCTGATAGCACACTACTTCATCATATATACTGCTGATAGCACACTACTTCATCATATATACTGCTGATAGCACACTACTTCATCATATATACTGCTGATAGCACACTACTTTATCAACTATCTACAGCTGATAGCACACCACTTCATCATAGCTACTACTGATAGCACACTACTTCATCAACTATCTACTGCTGATAGCACACTACTTCATCAACTATCTACTGCTGATAGCACACTGCTTCATCAACTATCTACTGCTGATAGCACACTACTTCATCATATCTACTGCTGATAGCACACTACTTCATCATATCTACTGCTGATAGCACACTATTTCATCATATCTACTGCTGATAGCACACTATTTCATCATATCTACTGCTGATAGCACACTATTTCAACATATCTACTGCTGATAGCACACTATTTCATCATATCTACTGCTGATAGCACACTATTTCATCATATCTACTGCTGATAGCACACTATTTCATCATCTCTACTGCTGATAGCACACTATTTCATCATATCTACTGCTGATAGCACACTACTTCATCATATCTACTGCTGATAGCACACTACTTCATCATATCTACTGCTGATAGCACACTATTTCATCATATCTACTGCTGATAGCACACTATTTCATCATATCTACTGCTGATAGCACACTATTTCAACATATCTACTGCTGATAGCACACTATTTCATCATATCTACTGCTGATAGCACACTATTTCATCATATCTACTGCTGATAGCACACTATTTCATCATCTCTACTGCTGATAGCACACTATTTCATCATATCTACTGCTGATAGCACACTACTTCGTCCGCTACCTACTGTTGATAGAACACTACTTCATCCACTACCTACTGTTGAGAGCACACTACTTTATCTGCTATCTACTGCTGATAACACACTACTTCATTCACTATCTACTGCTGATAGCACACTACTTCATCCACTATCAACTGCTGATAGCACACTACTTCATCCACTATATATACTGCTGATAGCACACTACTTCATCCACTATCTACTGCTGATAGCACACTACTTCATCCACTATCTACTGCTGATAGCACACTACTTCATCCACTATCTACTGCTGATAGCACACTACTTCATCCACTATCTACTGCTGATAGCACACTACTTCCTCCACTATCTACTGCTGATAGCACACTACTTCATCCACTATCCACTGCTGATAGCACACTACTTTTTCCACTATCTACTGCTGATAGCACACTACTTCATCCACTATCTACTGCTGATAGCATATTACTTTTTCCACTATCTACTGCTGATAGCACACTACTTCATCCACTATATATACTGCTGATAGCACACTACTTCATCCACTATCCACTGCTGATAGCACACTACTTTTTCCACTATCTACTGCTGATAGCACACTACTTCATCCACTATCTACTGCTGATAGCATATTACTTTTTCCACTATATACTGCTGATAGCACACTACTTCATCATATATACTGCTGATAGCACACTACTTCATCATATATACTGCTGATAGCACACTACTTCATCATATATATACTGCTGATAGCACACTACTTCATCATATATACTGCTGATAGCACACTACTTCATCATATATACTGCTGATAGCACACTACTTCATCATATATACTGCTGATAGCACACTACTTCATCATATATACTGCTGATAGCACACTACTTTATCAACTATCTACAGCTGATAGCACACCACTTCATCATAGCTACTACTGATAGCACACTACTTCATCAACTATCTACTGCTGATAGCACACTACTTCATCAACTATCTACTGCTGATAGCACACTGCTTCATCAACTATCTACTGCTGATAGCACACTACTTCATCATATCTACTGCTGATAGCACACTACTTCATCATATCTACTGCTGATAGCACACTATTTCATCATATCTACTGCTGATAGCACACTATTTCATCATATCTACTGCTGATAGCACACTATTTCAACATATCTACTGCTGATAGCACACTATTTCATCATATCTACTGCTGATAGCACACTATTTCATCATATCTACTGCTGATAGCACACTATTTCATCATCTCTACTGCTGATAGCACACTATTTCATCATATCTACTGCTGATAGCACACTACTTCATCATATCTACTGCTGATAGCACACTACTTCATCATATCTACTGCTGATAGCACACTATTTCATCATATCTACTGCTGATAGCACACTATTTCATCATATCTACTGCTGATAGCACACTATTTCAACATATCTACTGCTGATAGCACACTATTTCATCATATCTACTGCTGATAGCACACTATTTCATCATATCTACTGCTGATAGCACACTATTTCATCATCTCTACTGCTGATAGCACACTATTTCATCATATCTACTGCTGATAGCACACTACTTCGTCCGCTACCTACTGTTGATAGAACACTACTTCATCCACTACCTACTGTTGAGAGCACACTACTTTATCTGCTATCTACTGCTGATAACACACTACTTCATTCACTATCTACTGCTGATAGCACACTACTTCATCCACTATCAACTGCTGATAGCACACTACTTCATCCACTATATATACTGCTGATAGCACACTACTTCATCCACTATCTACTGCTGATAGCACACTACTTCATCCACTATCTACTGCTGATAGCACACTACTTCATCCACTATCTACTGCTGATAGCACACTACTTCATCCACTATCTACTGCTGATAGCACACTACTTCCTCCACTATCTACTGCTGATAGCACACTACTTCATCCACTATCCACTGCTGATAGCACACTACTTTTTCCACTATCTACTGCTGATAGCACACTACTTCATCCACTATCTACTGCTGATAGCATATTACTTTTTCCACTATCTACTGCTGATAGCACACTACTTCTTCCACTATCTACTGCTGATAGCACACTACTTCATCCACTATCTACTGCTGATAGCACACTACTTCATCCACAATCTACTGCTGATAGCACACTACTTCATCCACTATCTACTGCTGATAGCACACTACTTCATCCACTATCTACTGCTGATAGCACACTACTTCATCCACTATCTACTGCTGATAGCACACTACTTCATCCACTATCTACTGCTGATAGCACACTACTTCATCCACTTTCTACTGCTGATAGCACACTACTTCATCCACTATCCACTGCTGATAGCATATTACTTTTTCCACTATCTACTGCTGATAGCACACTACTTCATCCACTTTCTACTGCTGATAGCACACTACTTCATCCACTATCTACTGCTGATAGCACACTACTTCATCCACTATCTACTGCTGATAGCACACTACTTCATCCACTATCTACTACTGATAGCACACTACTTCATCCACTATCTACTGCTGATAGCACACTACTTCATCCACTATCTACTGCTGATAGCACACTACTTCATCCACTATCCACTGCTGATAGCATATTACTTTTTCCACTATCTACTGCTGATAGCACACTACTTCATCCACTATCTACTGCTGATAGCACACTACTTCATCCACGATCTACTGCTGATAGCACACTACTTCATCCACTATCTACTGCTGATAGCACACTACTTCATCCACTATCTACTGCTGATAGCACACTACTTCATCCACTATCTACTGCTGATAGCACACTACTTCATCCACTATCTACTGCTGATAGCACACTACTTCATCCACTATCCACTGCTGATAGCATATTACTTTTTCCACTATCTACTGCTGATATCACACTACTTCATCCACTATCTTCTGCTGATAGCACACTACTTCATCCACTATCTACTGCTGATAGCATATTACTTTTTCCACTATCTACTGCTGATATCACACTACTTCATCCACTATCTACTGCTGATAGCACACTACTTCATCCACTATCTACTGCTGATAGCACACTACTTCATCTACTATCTACTGGTGATAGCACACTACTTCATCCACTATCTACTGCTGATAGCACACTACTTCATCCACTATCCACTGCTGATAGCATATTACTTTTTCCACTATCTACTGCTGATATCACACTACTTCATCCACTATCTTCTGCTGATAGCACACTACTTCATCCACTATATACTGCTGATAGCACACTACTTCATCCACTATCCACTGCTGATAGCATATTACTTTTTCCACTATCTACTGCTGATAGCACACTACTTCATTCACTATCTACTGCTGATAGCACACTACTTCATCCACTATCTTCTGCTGATAGCACACTACTTCATCCACTATCTACTGCTGATAGCATATTACTTTTTCCACTATCTACTGCTGATAGCACACTACTTCCTCCACTATCTACTGCTGATAGCACACTACTTTTTCCACTTTCTACTGCTGATAGCACATTACTTCATTCACTATCCACTGTTGATAACACACTACTTCATCCGCTATCTACTGCTGATAGCACACTATACTTCGTCCGCTACCTACTGTTGATAGAAAACTACTTCACACTACTTCATCCACTACCTACTACTGGTAACTAGTACACTACTTCGTCCATAATTATGGTAGCACATTACTTTATCCAATATCTACTGCTGATAGCACACTACTATCTACTGTTGATAGCACACTACTTCATCCACAATTATAACTATCCACTGCTGATATCACACTACTTCATCCACTATCTACTGCTGATGCACATTACTTCATCCAATATCTACTGCTGATAACACGCTACTATCTACTGCTGATAGTACACTACTTCATCCCCAATTATGACTATCCACTGCTGATATCACACTACTTCATCCACTATCTACTGCTGATAGCACATTACTACTGCTGATAGTACACTACTGCATCCACAATTATGACTATCCACTGCTGATATCACACTACTTCATCCACTATCTACTGCTGATAGCAAATTACTTCATCCAATATCTACTGCTGATAGCACACTACTTCATTAACTATCTACTGCTGATAACATCATGACTTCATCAACTATATCTAACACCGGTTGCACAATGCACATTACTTCATCACTATACCTACTGCTGTCACTATATTTTATGTTTAATCTATCTTCTAATGTCGAATTGAAGTTAGCCCACCTGCAAAGCAAAATGTCGCCCCCTGTCCCTGTCGAAAAAGACAATCTTTACGTTTCAACTTAAATAAAAAATAAAATACACATGTTTTAGCGATATTTGTAGCAGTAGACTACTTCATCCACTACCTACTACTGATAGCACATTACTTCATCCAATACTACTGCTGATAACACACTACTATCTACTGCTGATAGTACACTACTTCATCCACAATTATGACTATCCACTGCTGATATCACACTACTGCTGTCACTATATTTTATGTTTAATCTATCTTCTAATGTCGAATTGCAGTTAGCCCACCTGCAAAGCAAAATGTCGCCCCCTGTCCCTGTCGAAAAAGACAATTTTACGTTTCAACTTAAATAAAAAATAAAATACACATGTTTGTAGCGATATAATCGACTAAAATATTAGTACTTTTGCATATAAACTGAGCTACAATCGATTGGTCAATGTTTATTTCAAAACTTTTTTTTTGTGTGTGCATTTGAAAATAATCTTATAACAACAAAAAATCATCACCGAAATGATATTTCGCATTTAGTTTATAGAAATTAAAATAAAATCATCTTTTTTAAAAATTGATGCGTGACTCGTGCATAATAATTCAAAGCAGAGTGCATCGTAAAAATGAGGTTGTGGTAAAAATACATCACTTGATTGAGACTGGACACATGGCACAAATATATAGGTCAAAATTAACACTTTTTTTTTCTGTTAACGGTATGCTAAAGGGGACATACAGGATCACTCTAAATGAGAAATTTTAGACATTGTTTTGTATTGTAACTTTATAAGTAATGATGATAGATACATAAAAGTATACATTTTCAGAAAGGGAATGATGCAAGGAATCCAATTACACAAACTTAGAAACGGTTTTCGAAAATTTTAGATTTTGTTTTTCTTCATTTAAAAAATATGGGTTAAAAAGGATCAAATTTTGACTTTTTTTTAAATTTTGACCAAACCTTGGGATATTTTAAGGTATAAAAACAATTTCATAAATTTCGAAGTTTGTGTCTTTGGGACATATTGTAAGCCCTATTCAATTTTCATCGTTTTGGAAGTTTAAGGTAAGTTGGTATGGTGGACGAAAAAAGATGGCAAGGACATTTGGCGCTTTTCTCAAAAACTGCTCATTTTTGCAGAAATCTGCCGAACCAGTTGAATTCCTTGCATAATTTCCTTTCTGGAAATGTATACTTTTATGTACTTATCATCATTACTTTTAAAGATACAATACAAAACAATGTCTAAAATTTCCCACTTTAAGTGATCCTGTGTTGGTTTTTCTTCTTCTTTTGAAGTAAAATATACTCTTAGAAAAAAGTTCCAAGTAGAACCTAAAAGGTATATTAAGTTCTATATGGAACTAAAATAGGTTCTGTAAAGGCCAGAAAGAACCATTTTGGAGTTCTTTTAATTTTCTAGAACGAACCCCCAGATGTTCTGTATGTATAAACCATGCAGTAGAACCAATATTATTGTGTTATACATTTACAGGTGTCTTGGTGAAGTAGCAAAGAAACGCCATTTCATCGGATAATAATTATTATAGCACTGTTTTATTTATCATTTATCATGTTTATGTCCCTTTAATGAGTAGTTCATCCAATTTTATTCTAACAGGATTTCCCATAATTGTCTTATTGGGGAAAACACATTTTCAATGGGCATTAATTATTTTGTTTTGAATGCGTTCTATTAAAAAAAATATCGACTCACTTAATAATGTCGAAAAAATAATGAACACGTACCTCCTGATACCATAATTGTTACAACATGTTTGTAGTATTATCATTGCCTTGACATATTGAATTTTGTTCAGTTAATTATAAATTAAACGTTTAATAGTGATTCAATTGTTTGGTAAACGACAACAGAGTTGATATTTATGTCGCTAATCAACGCAATACGCGCAGCAGTTAACTGGTTATTCGAGGTAGGTAAACAAAAAACCAGAACAAAATATTCGTGATCGTAATTTATTTATGACAACTTTCAATAGCGCACGCTAAAAGTTACGTTTCCTGTTTTATATTTAACAATAATTTACTTAAAAGTCAAGCAAAATCCGGCAAAGAAATTGCTTACACCAAAACATAATCATTTTCAGAAGAAGCTTATCATGATCGATTGGGCCACATCCACTATCAGTACAGCAAAGTGAAGGTTAATGCTATATTCACCATTGTATCGTCAGCTGATTCCGAACGCTGAGTGGTCTATATTCCAAGGTCACTCACTGGTCAATCAGTGATGAAGAAATAGGATCATTTTTGCTCTTAAATTATCATCTTCTCTCCACCTCATCTTAAGCGAGTTTTGTGATTTTACTACATCTGCAAATTTTAAGGGCTGTATTTTAAACTGGTAAGTGTACAGTAGAATGAATTATGATGATGCTATTAATATTGTCAATAAGGTACGGTGCTTGATAGATGTAGTGTGCGATCTGTCAGGTCGTGTTATGTTTACACGTAATTGTTGTATCAATATTATCGGCTGTTCAGTTCACAGCTATGACCAATACGTTTTTCGTTGCCAAAATACTATCAAATTTGCGTGATTTTTGACAAAAAAATGTAATATTTTTTACATATTGCTAAGCAAATACGAGATTTGTTTGTACCCAATGTTTGTCATAGAACCATTATTATGAAATTGTAAGCTTACCTTGCCTACGATTTTATTTAAGGACAAAAATGCGGCGAAATTGAAAACATTTAGCTGCTTTTACATTAGCATTATGCATTACAATTTGTATATGCACAACCACTGGTTTCTGTACATTTTACGATATATTCATACATTGTACGCACAATTTGACATGTTGTAATTTTGTATTTGACATTCACATTAGCATCTACTCCTTTAGCGCCAAAAAGCTCTTTTCCAGAAGCTACACAGCGCCGCTCATATTATTTAGCTCATTAATATCGGCTGCTAGTGCTACGTTATATATTAACATTAATAAAACCACGGATTTGAATGTAAATGTATTTAATATAGTCTCATTATGACTTTTGTGCACGAATTTAGTACAAGTCAGGTAATATAACGATGTATGATTGCAGTTCTAGATAATGTTTATATTTTCCAATTCGAATATCGTGACTAATTATCATTTTGCAATCAATTAAAGACTTATTGGATGCTGGTATGTGCAAAATGTTAAACATACATGTAGTTGCTGCAAAATCTGCTGGTTGGCTTTTTCTTTGACGTGTTCATCTCCCGAAACCTAATATGTTTGGGAAATTTTATTATTTAAATGATTTAGCATCAGTTTACCTATTACGAATGGTTTTTAATATCTAAATAAAATAACGAATGGTTTTTATTAATTAAATTAAATAAATTATTATTGTAGGCCGTATATTTATACGAATTGATAAATGTACCTGCATGGTAACTTATGAATTATTTGTGCACAAAAAACGTAAATATTGCAGTATGTTCTTGCTTAATATTTGATACGTCTCTTCTACGCTAATCTGCACAGTTTGGTGTATACGGAATGAATTGCATTAAAACAGATGGAATAACAGCTCTTATATTTTGTACTATTTTTAGTCAAATCCTAAGTATGCAATAAATCTGGTATTAACTGGCCCGGTTGTCATGGTAATATAAAATACGTGTTAAGGATAACCTTCACACGTTGTATTAACCCATTTTCTCATTTCTTTGTTTACGTGTATTTCTGTTTTTCTTTCTTCCTTTGTATAATTCCGTTCTTTTCTACCATATATCGTCATATATCGTCACTGTTCTGGTAAAACCTCGTAACTCCAATAGCTGCTATGTGTTAAATATGTACTAAACAATATATCATATTGTATATTTAACACATAGGGTAGCTGCAGGTAATATGGGACAGCAGGTAATATGGGACAACTGTTTTCATTTTAACAAAAAGTAGCTTAGAGAAGGTAAACACTTTAAGTTGATTTGTTAAGTGTTTAGAGACATCAATTGTGCTTCTAGAAATGCAGTTTTGGAGTCTGTGTATCAAACTCTTGGAAATCAATGCCAAAAGAGTGAAATTGCCCAAAAATTATGTCGTTTTTTTTGGCCTGATATAAAATCAATGACGTCACATTTTATGATTGTGTATCCAAAAACTCTGGTACTGAGGGGGCATTTGTCATTTTTATGATCTTTAGGTGATGGGTTAAGCTTATCAGCAGGTAAAATTCCACTGACAAGTGGCACTTTCCTTTTGTAAATGATTATTTTCTCTGATTTTCAACTGAATTGGTGCAGGTAATATGGGACACATAGGAAATTGTGTGCATTGTCAATGCGAAAAGCAAAACTATTTAGAAAATTGAATTTTCTTGTAGAAATTTGCATTTAACATTCAAAATCATGTAACAAAAATGTTTTTAGAACAAAAGATTGATTTTCTGAACTTTTTGATTTTCACCATAGAGATAACACAGTGTCCCATATTACCTGCACATGCAGGTAATATGGGACACTTGACGATGACGTCATTTTGACGTCATAGCGTCCAAACAAACATAAAAACAATGTAACATTGCCTGTTTTATTAATCTTAAAGGACAGGTTGTTCATCATAACAATCGCTTGTGGGCATATCTTCTTTAGTTTTTATGCATATAAGCTAAACGTCCTTAATGGTCCCATATTCCCTGCAGGTACCCTAGTAGCTATTGGAGTTATGAGGTTTGGTCAGAAATATGTTTTCTTCAACGCGTTATCTACTGAAGACAGCAACATTAATCACGCCCAAAAGAAAGAAAGAAACTGTTTTATATGTATTTCCCTCTTTTCTTATTTTTTCTTTCAGATGAAAAGCGCGCGAAAATGGTTCCTATATAAAAACAAATTTGGATTCATTCACCGGTATTACTTGCTATTGTTACATTTTTGTATAAAGTTGAACAACCTGTGCGTAATTTGCCCATTAGGGTTAAAAAATGCAAAAGGTTTTATTAGAAAACTTATAACTCTACAGATCCGTGCCTCGAAGAATGGCAATGGCTTCTCGGTGGTATGGTGAAAGTATAATGTTTTATTCCCAATATTTTCTATTCATTTACATACCGGTATTAAGCCTACCATTATAAAAGTACATTGCCTTTGTGCTTTCATACAAAAGTAATTTTTTGATGTTGACTGGCTGTTTACATTTATACTTGACTCGCTAATATGGTAAAAGATGTACAGGTCCCGCGACGCTTTTGCTAAATCGATTTTTATTTTGCATTTATTGTATGTTTTTAAAGACCCCGGGAAAATTGCAATGCTTGAGAAATTATTCACAATCGTGATATTAGTTTCAGTAAAATTTGAATTCAAACAGTTTGAAAAACAATTCAAACAAAAAATGATGGTTAACTGGTATAGAAAATTGTATGAAAACACTGATTAGGTCTACAGAATTTAAAGGAATTAAATTATTATTAGAAAAAAATGGATCCAAGTAAAAAGGTTCTTGAAATATGTCCTGTATGTATAACATTAAATAGTTCTACGAACAACCGAAAAGGTTCTGGAAAAGGTTATATAAATAACTATTTTAGATGATGGTTTCTGACAGGCCACAAAGAACCATTTTGAGAGGTTTTTTTTTCCATTCAAGACCCTTTTCTTTTGACGATTATACATACAGGACAGCCAAGAACCCTTTTTCTAAGAGTGCAATTATTATATGTATGTTGAAACATTTCCGTTTTGACATAGGCAAAGCCCTACATCAATGAAGCAAATTAAAAGGGCATTTCGTGATCCACAGCGTCACACCCCCCCCCCACATTTCTCCAAAAAAATTGAGATTTTTAATACCACAGGAAATCTCTGGCTACATAATGTTTATGTATACAAAAAAAAAAATCTTGCAGATTAATAACTACCGTGAAATTTGAATTAGTTCTGGTACACAAGAACGAAATTACAACACATTGTCTATGGGGCAGTGTAATACACATTAATCATGCATAACTTGCAAACGCAAAATCGGAATCAACTGAAATGTTGGGACTAAGCTTTTTTCGTGGATATCTGCTTAAAATGTCATAAAATGAGGATACTATGATCATGAAACACTCCTTTTAATATGCAGTGCTCAAAACTAGTGCTTTTTCATTCAATTTCCCAATTTCAGTCAGCAATTATCTTAAATTAACGATAACAGAAAGGCGCATAATTGGCTATTGAGATGTTCTTATAATAACACGAATTTTGCCAACAGTCTTGCATAGGAACGAGTATCTTATTTATATTGAGCCCTGTATTTCCCTTTAAGAGGCATGCTAATGATGATATCTTCATTTAAATAATTTGATGGCCTTATGAAATTATTAATGAAATTAGTGTTCTGGGTCAAATCAGATTTAATCTCGTTAATATAATTCACGTATAGCTACTGGGCGGAAAACTGAAAAATTGCATCTTTGAGAATCTCGCTGTCATGTAAGTTAGAATAATTCACATATCATGAACAGTTCTTTGTAAACGAGTAATGGTTTTAACCATTACTCGTTTACAAAGAACTTTAAAAATTTAAAAGATTTAAAAATGCTTACTTTCTTCATTTCAATTTAACACATAAAACATTCCTATGTACGCTAATTCGTCGAGTGGCTCTTAATACATATGCCAATTTGAGGAGACTCTTATACCTTTGTTTGTGGCAAAGCGTATTTACCATGTTTACAGGATATTATGATAGCAGCAAATGATTCATGTATAACGAAAGTTGGTTAAGCCCACCTTTGGGCTAGTCATGCAAGATCTTTTGATCAACACACTTGACAGTTATTAATGCCATAATTATTAACCATCATTAGATAAAAAGCTATGCAAAAGTCAGGTTCGTCTATACTTTTACAAATGTTTTTATATAGAAGGAAAATTAAAACTTCCTAAACGATTTAACTGAAATATTTTACAATGATTAAAAACCATTTGTCTTTGAACTTTTTACAAGCATTTGGTACTATTGATAGCTATAGAACAGAGCTAAGAGAGAAAGAGAAGAGGGGGAGAGAAAGAGTGAGGAGGATGGGGGAAAGAGAGGGGAAGGGAGGGGGAGAGAAGGAGAGATAGTTCTTCGATTAAGTCAAAAACCATATTATGTAGAATTGGTACATGTCTCTGGTTGTACCAAAAGACAATGAACCGAATGAACTAAGATTGACTTTTATGGTCAAATAGCTCATTTTGGACATTGCTATTGTGGTTCTTAAAATAGTCTTTACACAGTACAATGTACAATAGGGTCAGTCCATGTCAAAACAGACTGAGTGTACACCCACCCTCTTGGATTATGCTCTCCTTTGGCTCAGGGGTACCTTTCATGGACCCCTAGGTGAGGTCACAAGAAAAAAATTAAAATTCAATTTCGTTTCCGAATGGCGGGCCATCTAAGTTTGGCGACCTTGACCAAAATTGGGAATTTAAGGTGTCCAAATGACAAAGCGGTCTCTTTGAGAGGCATTTTCTTCTTAATTAAATCAGTTGTGACCCTCTTTTTGAATGTGGTCACTCACTGGCTGTGTCTGAAATGCCTAATGCCAAAAAAGATTGATTTCGGAATTTCGTTGGGATTTCAGTGCTTTTCAAAATCAGCACTTCATACTGTTCAATCAAATTATCTTTGATTTTGAAGGACCCATGATAATGCCACAGTGCACTTATAGGTCCTAATTATGTTCAGAATGGATTAACCATGTGCCAATGTCAATGAGCAATTCAAAAAAAGAGAAATTTCTAGACCCCCTACACAATTTTAGGCCCCCCTAAAGTGGTTCAGCCACAAATGGCGCTTAAAATCGGCAAATTTTGACACCTAATAACTTTAGGTGTACACCAGATATGAATTTCTAGTCTTTTGCATCTGAAAGAATGTAGTCTAATTTTACTAGGAACATAAGATTTGTTTTGTATTTTTTGTGTTTTGATACTTTCAAAAGGTCGTTGACCTATGAACATTTTTCGTCATAGCGCCCTCCTGAAAGGTCTGTTCATAACAAACTATACATTTTTGGAATCCTCATGACCATACTAGTAATTTGATATATTACTTGACATAATTGGGAGCATTCTGAAAATTTGACCCCCATAAACTGTACTTTGCATGTGCATCGTTGCCAGGAAGTGCATTTTTGACCCCCTTAAAAATCCATACAGAGGATTAGAAAGTAGTTTTTTCTTATTACTTGACTCAAGAGCAACTTGAAATATCAGGATAAATAATACAAATGGCTATAAAGTGATCAAAAATATAAAAAAATATCATACTAAAATTGGCATTTTGTACCGTATCCTGTATGCATGGTATGTTAGGCAAAAATGACTATTTTTGAAAGCGTCAACTTAATACTAAAACACAAAAATACAAAACAAATCTTATGTTCCTAGTAACATTAAACTACATTCTTTCAGATGCAAAAGACTAGAAATTCATATCTGGTGTACACCTAAAGTTATTAGGGGTCAAAATTTGCCGACTTTAAGTGCCATTTGTGGCTGAACCACTTTAGGGGTGGCCTAAAATTCTGTAGGGGTCTAGAAATTTCCCTTTTTTTTTAATTGCTCATAGACATTGGCATATGGTTAATCCATTCTGAACATAATTAGGACCTATAAGTGCACTGT
This sequence comes from Amphiura filiformis, assembly GCF_039555335.1. NCBI lineage: Eukaryota > Metazoa > Echinodermata > Ophiuroidea > Amphilepidida > Amphiuridae > Amphiura > Amphiura filiformis. Next base: position 57,416,596 of record NC_092645.1, on the reverse strand, counting down.
GACATTATCATGGGTCCTTCAAAATCAAGATAATTTGATTGAACAGTACGAAGTGCTGATTTTGACCCCCTCTGAAATCCCAACGAAATTCCGCAATCTATCTTTTTGGCATTAGGTATTTCAGACACAGCCAGTGAGTGACCACATTCAAAAAGAGGATCACAACTGATTCAATTCAGATGAAAGTGACACTCAAAGAGAGCACTTTGTCATTTGGACCCCTTAAATTCACAATTTTGGTCGAGGTCGCCAAACTTTGATTGCCCGCCATTCGCAAACGAAATGGAATTTGAATTTTTTTCTTGTGACCTCACCTAGGGATCCATGAAAGGTACCCCTGAGCCAAAGGAGAGCAAAATCCAAGAGGGTGGGTGTACACTCAATCTGTTTCGACATGGACTGAAGTATTTACTTAAAATCTTATGATAAATCAATGTAACATCATATGATGCAATTAATCATAGAACCACTTAACAGATTATCTACAGAGCAATGTAAACACAATAACGACACAGTCCACGGAGTATATGATTAATATTACCGCTCAAGTAATGCTTGCACTGTTTAATTTTGTAACATCAATTTTGTTCACACTCTGATATATCTTCTCTGGCTTCGATTTAAGGCGACGCTTAGGTGAGTTGGTTTCTGAATGTTTCATTTTTGTGTGCAAAATTCACAATGGCAGTAATACTTAACGGAGAGTCTCCGGAAATCACAACATTAGCCTATGCCTTATTATGTAAGAAAAATCATTATCAAGCACTAATGTTAGTGTTTGCTGGGAAGCGTTATCTACTGAAGATAGCAACTTTACGTGGAGGGTCTTTTCTGCTATGTTGTCAAATTTGTAACCAGTGCGTTCCGTTTCCATGGCAACGGTAACGCTATTTAAGGATTTTTCTAAAAAAAATTTAACCCCAAAAATGTTACATTTTAACTAGCTATTCCTTTGCAACTAAAATAGAAACTTCATACTTTGTGTGTAGAACACAATGACACTGGATAATTAATATTTATGGCTTATCACTTCATTCAATACATTTGGGTTATGGGTGAAAAAGTCTTGTTTTAATAATTTTTGTCCAGTTTTGACCAAGAAATGGGTTATTCCTTCATGTAATTTTACACGAAATTAGGGTTAGGGTTAGGGTTAGAGTTATGGTTAGTTTAGGGTTAGGATTAGGGTTAGGATTAGGGTTAGGGTTATGATTAGGGTTATGATTAGGATTAGGCTTAGGGTTAGGGTTAGGATTAGGGTTAGAGTTAGGATTAGATTACACGAAATAATTACATGAAGGATCGACCAAGAAATGTAATTTTTTTTTTTCAAAATCGTTAAAGCACTGTTGGCTGCATGGTCTGGTGCACTCGGGTTGTTATGCGGTGTTTGGTGACTTTACTGTGTTGCCATGATTATAATGTCATTTATTTTTACTTTCTGGCCTAATTGCCCCTTTATTGTCCATTGGCCATTAAGCAATATTGCTCAGTAATGTAGCCAGCGACAATTTTGTGATAAAATGAATAGCATTGAAAGCAATAATAATAAACAACCAACCTGAACAAGTGGTTACGATAATGATCTATTGGTACATTTTAATAGCAATACTTTATAGAGCAATTTATTATCCACTGCATATACGTAATAGTGCAGCTAAAGACAATTATTTTGCGATAAAATTAATCAAAATGACAGCAACTATAATAAACAACCATTCTGGACAAGTGGTGGCAATGAATTATTACCCTGTTTCGACAACAATTAATACATTATTATGAAATTCAACACAATGTTACAACATTTGAACATTATACAATATATTTTGTGTAAGAAGGTTGCGCACAACATGTGTGATGATATTTTTCCACATTTTCTTTCACCTTACTAACAATCTAAATGTCACCTGGGCGGATAATGTACTTATTGTCATGACAATAATTCGGTGATTTTCCCTATTGGTACTATGGCGTTCTATAGCATACAAGCAGTAAAGGTACTTTGCCTTTTATGTAACTCAATTCAATTTATATTATTAACGCACTGTTGATACTAGTCACGCGATGTCTAAGGGTGTTATTATTATAGCTGATTTCCGAGAGAGGAGCTAAGCAAAATGATGAACATAAGCAAATAATCATTATATTTGTCCATTGGCTATACTTTCCTTTTTATCCCATTTTTTAGATCCCATTTTTGCTATTTTTCTATTCCTACAGGCACCCGATCGATACAAGGTGTTATTTATATTATCATTATTATTGTACCTTATTATTGTATATTTCCGAGAGAGGAGATGAGCAAAAATTGATATTATTTTTAAAATTGGTAAAAATCAGATAAACAGACAAAAAAAAAAGCAGTATAAAAACAAAACAAAATCGTGAAGACTGGAAATTATAAATTTAAACTTGAAGCAATATGTGTGTTGCTATCTTCAGTAGACAGCACTCTGCACACGCAAATTCTAATTGCCTAAAACAATTTTATTTGTTCGTGATTTCTATAAAAAACAAAATTAATACATTTGTATTTAATGCTTTCTATGAATGAAATTTGCGACGAATATCAATAAAATTCCATTTATTGTCACAATTCCCAATCAATACCAACCTTGCTATGAACAACTGAAATCTATTTGTTGAAATAACTACCATAATATTCGAACGTAAATATCGATCTTTGTTTCTGCAGTGCCAGGCAACAAAGTTGACCTGCAAAATAAATAGGACATTCCATTTGAAATCCATACACCCCTATGGAAGACAGGACCTTAATCATCCACACATGGAGTGTGAATTTCAAATGGAGTTGCCCATTCAGATAACCCCACTTGAAATTCACACTCCCTGTGTGGGAGATTAAAGTCATGTCTTCTACAGGGGGTGTATGGATTTCAACTGGAATAGCCCAATACGGTAAACAGATCACCAATTAACCGTAATAAATGCGTCATTAAATAATTTATGTTCAATTAATTTATAATTTTAATGAAAAATTGTGCTTTTTTAGACGAATGTTCTGTGTTATTGTTATACCATGTATTCAAACATCATAAAGAAAGATGTGTCATAAAAGGAGATACTGCACTGATAGATTCCCAGTGCTACTGGTCAGGGTTTTTTTTTAAATGTGGATGGTCCAAATCCAAACAAAACATCTTTTAGCCCTAATATTTTAAGAAAAATATGGTGCTTTCCACTGATACCAAAATCTAAATTTTGATGGAGAACAAGTGGTGATGGGGTTGTTATTCGGACTATCCTCAATATTACTTGTTCAAGTATAGTAGTATTGTAAAAACACGTAAAAAAAATCCAGGATATAGGTTTAGGGCGTTTGAAGGATATGTACTTATTACATGTATGTTCCTTTTAATACATGAAAGCAATTCCCAAACTTTGACGTTATAAAGCTGATACCACCCCAGCAAACACAAAAACGTTTTAAAAACGTTTTAAATAAGTTATATTTTGGCTTTTGGTTTAGGTAAACACGTTTTAATAACATTAAAATGTCGGGTTATATAAAGGTCATGATAACGTTTTAAAACGTTTTGTATGAAAACACACTACAACAATATTTTTAAATGTTTTCAAAAATGTTATTGTAAACTATTTTTGCAAACATTTTTGCCAAATATTTTGTTAATACTTAAATGACATTATGTTAAAATATTTGAACCCAGCAAACACAGCAATGTTCTTAAAATGGTTTTTTCAAAACATTTTAATAACATTTAAATGTCGGGTTATATAAAGGTCATGAAAACGTTTTTAAAACGTTATTGCAAATATTTAGGGCAAACATTTGTCGCAAAATATTTTATCAACCCCAAAATAACATTCTGTTTAGAATGTTTTGTATCAAGTTTTCAAGAATATTTTTGGAATGTTATCAAAACGTTTTTATACCCTTTATATAACCCGACATTTAAATGTTTTCTGTAAAACATTTTTGTTTGCTGAGCAGTAGATTATCAAAAAATGTTTTTTAAGGTTATGAAACCGTTTTATACTCTTAATATACCCTTTATATAACCCGACATTTAAACGTTTTCTGACAACCTTTTATAACCTTTTGCGAACGATGTCGAAAACGTTTTGTGTTTGCTGGGACGTCAGGTGGTAGTGTGACGAAAGATCTTCATTCTGTCTGCAGCTTACATGTCACTTCCGTGGTTTTATTTACAGGAAAATATCAACTTACACAAGGATAAAATTGAAAAATAAAAACGATAGGACTGGTTTTAGAGTTTGGTTTGAACATTTGAAAGGCTTAATTATACAATTAACATGATTAATATCTACAGAAGAAATGTATGCAAAGGGGAAATTCAAAGATTGTATATAAAATGAAAATATAGCGAAGTAAAGCGAGTGAAAAAATCTGGAAAAGGGAAGACAAAAAATATCAAGAAAAGGAAAAGAATGTTTAAAAAAAGTGAAAATAAAAATAAGGGTTTTTTATTGAAGAAAAATGATGTATAACCTGAACAAATAGCTGTCAAGGAAGGGAATAAAGGAAAGGAGAAGATTGAAAAGTGAGAAAAGGATGAAGATCAATCTTGCATCTTGTAAAATACATCGCTTCCATGATCGTATGTGACCCGACCCCACTAAATGAGATACAATGTGACAAACCCGATTTCGATTAATGAGCACAAAATATGGGACACTTCCAAAATACTAAAGATAAATTAAGCTCTCAAATAAAATTGGAACTCATACATGTATACCGTAAACGTTCTCCTAATGGCGTTATAGACTTCCTTGACATAACTGGAATTTTAGACACAAACTAAAAGTGCCCTCCCATAAAAATCCCACCAGCAAATAAGTGCACATACCCTTAATTCTTGTTAGGATTTTAAGAGGAGGGAGCTCTCTATTTGTATATAAAATTTACCCCAAGGCAAAGGAGCCCAGGGGCGCCATTAGGCGAACGTTTACGGTATGGGTATTAATCTTTTTGATACAACCTGTATGCCGAAAAGAATACTATATAAATATTAAGCAGGAAACCTATAACTTGATAGCAACAACCTGTTATAATAATTACAGCTCCCAATGAATCAGGTCATGTAGAAAGATGCCCGCATCACCTTCTTGGTTTACTGGGTCATCTTTAGATGGGAGATTCCCAAGTTCAAAATCACTCCCTCGGTTGTTAATTGATTAACCAATCGTGTTTTGCTTCCTCATTAAACCGTAGGACGGTATTACAGAAAGGAATTTTGCGAGCGAAGTGGACATGGGCTATCGAAGGGAGATGGGTTTATACTTAATTTACTTACCTCTAAAAGTAGAGTCTTTTGGGTGTTTTTTTTAATTGGATTAAAAAAAAAAGGCTATGAGACATTAAGGGAATTATTTCAATGCAACGTACATATACGTGGTCAGTTCATGGGTTGAATTCTGGTGTCCTGCATACACCAGCTGCAAATTTGTACATGTAGGTTATATGTTTACATAATGATAAAACAACAGATACATTAATAAATAGACAAAATTATGCATTGTCTTTGATAAAGTAAATTATTTGATGGCTTAGACTACATATTATGAAGCAGCACAAATATCACTATGGTAATTACAGATTAAAACATATTAAATTGATATACAGATTTATAAAAATAAGTGAATAGATAATTTAAAGTTAAATAAATAGATAAATAAATAAATAAAAGATAAATAAAAGATAAATAAATAAATAAATAAATAAATAAATAAATAAATAATATCAAAATAAATAAACAAATAAATAAATAAGCAAATAAATAAAGTCTTAAATAAATAAATAACTTAATAATTTAATAAATAACTAAATTATTTAATAATTTAATAAATAAATATAAATAAATAAATAAATAAATAAATATATAAATATATAAATAATAAATAAATAAATAAATAAATAAATAAATAAATAAATAAATAAATAAATAAATAAATAAATAAATAATCATATGTATTTTTTTCTAAATACAATAACATTTAACTAATTTATGAATAAAATAAATTAATAAATTCAAATGCAACAAATTAAAAACAAAAATTAAACAAAAATATATACACTTAGCCATTAAGGTCACATAATCTTTCCCCTCAATTGTTTTTTTTATAGAAAAAGGAAACTTAAAATATATACATACATTACCTAAGGCTTGCACATCAACGCTGCCTGTAGCATTGTCAACATAATTGACCTTGAAAGAGAGAGAAATACGAAGATGTAAAAAAATCTCAGCGGTTATTTCAGCTTGACTTACCTTTGAATACCAGGAAAGGGATTGGAAAGCGAATATATCAAACGGACTGATATGTGCATTAGCTATAAACCATCCCATGTGTTTAACAATTGAGAAGGGCGTATACATGAGTTAAAATATTTATTTTGTGAGGATATCCAAGGACTGGTAAGTCTACATTAGTATGTAATTACCCGCAAAAAAGGATGTTATGTTTTGTTGGAAATATTGCCTCAAATGATGGTGATGATATGGCGATGATGATAATTATGGTGGTGGTGGTGGCGGTGGGTGGGTGGGTGGGTGGGTGGGTGGTGGTGGTGGTGGTGGTGGTGGTGGTGGTGGTGGTGAAGAATATGATAAAATATAAGAAGAAACTATTGTAATTCAATTATGTTTTATGTCATCTGTCAAAGATAAAATATGACGATAATTAGTCAATTAAATATCGGATGACAAGCTCTGCGATAGGATATGCGAAGTTGAGATAGCTACTGACATAATTGAATCGTGCTCGAATTAATTCTAATTAACAAAATGAACGGAGATTAATATCATATCTTTCATAGGGGTACAGGGTGTCAACCGGAATAGCACATACTTGTTGACTCCACTCCTTAGAATGCTTAATTACGTAATTGATCTCTATCGATAACTTAATTGAAATATTAATGCTATATAATTAAATATGAAATGTCATCAAACATTAATCGGACATACGTACAAATTACTCATTAAAAACAATGTTATTTAAAATGTACAACACTGTGATATGACATCTGCTATGGTATTTGTTGTAACAAGAGGCCTCAGCACACTTTAGACCACAACGAAGTATCATAAATGCCACCTGATATCATTAACAGTGGTTTGGACTGACAGTGTTTCTCTTGTTCTCTCTGGCCATCTCATTAGAAGTAAAACAAAACCGGTTCTGAAACGGACTCTCAAAAGGACTTATTAAAGGTATGTTGGCCTACACATACATGTACTGATATAATTTAGTAGGTTACTCGGTTAAATCTAAGCATTATGCACCATTTTGTCAAAATTGACTTTGCTAAAAGTTCAGTGTTTGGAAAATGAAGCTTCACAATACATTTTAACTTGTGCAGTATGTCAAAGTGAAACCGGGAAGTGGTAGTCCGTCAAGAAAAGACCCAGTGCGTTAGTACGACAATCCACGCCGTCACGGCTATAGGTCTTTCTGGACAGACTAGAAACTGGACGAAAAGGAAAAAATATATAAACGAAAAAAACTTGTTTCAAATTGTATTAATTCAAGCATGATAGAGTATTCAACTTTGATCTTAATTTAAAAGAAAATTATGGGTTTTTTTTTTTTTTTTTGTTGTGATAAAAAGCTACATTTGGATTTAGCATCGCAGCAGTACAGTTTCCATACGATTTCACAGATAGACTAATAGTTGCCAGATAACCTTCAACTCCATGTTTTTGTTAAAAAGTTCAGCGGATTGTGATTTTCCAACCGTGCAAAGATAATAGATGTTTGTATGCTCAAAAATGACAAAACCAAAAGCCGACACATCACAATGACATTTTTGCCGCCTACAGATCATAAGCTAATCGTATACGTGTGAATATTTTGTGTGTATGACCCAATATCTACCCAACGGGAAATAAAATAAAATAAATAAGGATAAAATAAAATAAAATAAAATAAAATAAAATAAAATAAAATAAAATAAGATCAAATAAAATACAAAATTAAATACAAAAAAAAAAAAATAAAAATAAAAAATAAATAAATAAATAAATAAATAAATAAATAAATAAATAAATAAATAAATAAATAAATAAATAAATAAATAAATAAATAAATAAAATAAATAAATAAATAAATAAATAAATAAATAAATAAATAAATAAATAAATAAATAAATAAATAAATAAATAAATTAATTAACTAATTAACTAATTAAGTAAAAGAAGGATATTAAAAATGAATGAAAAGAAAAGTAAGAAAGAGAGGCCGAGGAGTAATTTCTTTTTGTATAATTTCCATGATCGCGTGAAAAAGTGTCGTTTTGACAAAAATTACGTTTGTTTCTAAAAGGTTTCATGGCTAGTGAGTAGTGTTTAATCATGAAAATATAGTTATCAAGATTATTTTCGGAAAAATTAACCCTCATGCTCGTGTAAGTGCAGTGTAACATCCCCACGAAAATATAGTGAAGGACAAAAGGTATTAAGCTGACCTATCGAACAGTCAAAATATGGTAAATCGTTATTATTTGTATTGTATAGTGTAATGGTTCAGTAGACTCCCAAAATAAACCCTTGGTTAAAAGACCACTGCTGTATGCTGTCAAGCTTGTTAGTTTACCTGTAATGGCGATACAGTGTGAGAGACTAGGCCTATATAGTCGTACTTACTAATGTATCACATAGGTTTTCAACAAAGTTTTGATGAGTTTTCAACTGAGTATCAAGAGTAATTCACAAGAAAGTCCTCGACGTGGTCGTGTCGCAATTTGGTCACTTACACTTAACAAACAGAAGCAGAACAGTGGACGAGAAAATATGGTGGTCACTGAGACTACAGGTAGGCCTATATAAATACATTATAGTATTGAATGTGGTTTTAACATCCAGTGACCGGAGCAGGCTAACCACCGAGATACAAATAATTTTAATAAATTACTTGTATCTAGATAGTCTAGCATATAGGCCTATAATTATTAATATTAAGGCTCCGTAACTTTACACTTTTACCATTTTTACTTATGAGTAGACCTATACCAGGGGGATGACACTCACCTCATTTGCATGGCAAAATTACCCGTCTCCTCTGCAGCCAATTTGTTTTCGCTCCATCGAAATCAAGCTGGTCACGGAGGAGACTACCTTCCTTTGTGTTTGTTCATTTGTGTATGGAGAGCCCTTCTTGGAGTCCGTTTGGACTTAGGCTACGCTCTCAGCTAGAGTCCGACGCTGTATTGTACTAGAAACACCTTCTCTGTGAATTCGCTAGAGCAAGGAAAATAAAAACTGGTTTCATTACTATCTGTTTTTGAGCTTCTGCGACCATGGTGTTACCACAACTGTCTTTGCGTCATTAACATGTGCTATAGGCCTATCGGTACTGAGAGGAAGTTTTGGATTAGAAAACGGACATTTCGATGAGAAACGGCCACTGATGAGAATTTAATTTTCTCATTCTTCTTTTGGATGACAAAATAATAATGTTTATTTTGAGCTCAGCGGGGATTACCAATTTTCACCAGTTTTAATAAGACAATAATGATTGACACACACACCAGGAAGTTTCTCATCCAAAAGAATGAGAAAATCCGGGGAGAAAATTTAAATTCTCACCATTTTGGCCGTTGTCTCATCAAAATGTCCGTTTTCTCATCCAAAACTTCCTTTAGTGTATTAAGTTAGCTTAGGCCTATTGATCCTAAATTTGCTGGTAGGGTAAAACTCGTTTTAGGGGTGTTTAAAAAGTCATGCGTTTAGGCCTACACTATCATACTTGAGTGCCCCCCCCCCCACCCCGGTGACATTTGGGACTCATTTGGTCACCGTCCTAAGCGTCCTTGCCCACACGAGTCGCCCAGGAGTAGGCCCTACCCGGCATTATTAATTATTAGTGCTTAGCCCCTAAATACAGTCGCGTATCGTGTTGTCAATTATCGTTACTTGTGTCCATGGATATGACCCTATGTATAAGTAGTCTTCATAGAATTCACACAGTCATTTACGGATACAAAGAGGATAATAATGTTGAGGGCGCCCACAAAATCTTACACCGTCTTACACAATGTTCCAAGGCAAAGTTCAGTTTAATATTTACTCATCGTACAAATACAGACGTTTTATTATGTTATGATGTTGTCTGGATGGGTGGACAGTTGTCACACTGTGGAAAAACAACAACCGGGAATCCGCATTCATTTACAAATAGCATTAAATTAGTATCACATAGTGGCCTCCGTGCAGTGGAAAACCTTAATTCTTTCATCAAAAAGAAATGAAAATGACCAAAAAACCGGATCCACCTGTACGCCTATAAAATGGGCACAGAAATTTGTCTCAAATATGAATGAATTTTAAGAAACATACGGGATATGATGAACCAATGACCTGACGCCATGATAGCAGGATCTATTAGTTGTTTTATGTACAATGCATATACCGTGTTGTCATAATACCAATATTTGGCATAATATATAACGACTAATATTTAGTATTGTAAATATGCAGTTCATATGCACAACCGAACACTGATCTTTATGATATTCAGGTTGTTGTACATGTCATATAGGAGGTCATATGTGTTGACCTTCTCCTATTGTATTTGTTCATCTGTGTATGGAGAGGATTAGCGCCATTAAACGCCATTAAAACTCCATCAGTATTAGGGCGTAGTTCAGTGAACTCACCAGATTGCTATTCCAAGTACTTTGATAAATACAGATAATATGTATTGATGGGTCGAGGCGATTGCATTGAAAACCTAATACATTATTCATAACAGTTACGTAATCAATCGATAGTGCGGACACTTTTCATTTGCAAACCACCAAAATTCGTGATCTTTTAGCGTTGGAAAAGAAACCACGTGAATAGAGTGCCTTCTCAAGAATATCAACTCTCTGGTACAGGTATGATCATGGAGTTAAAAATGAAAGGAGGGTTCACGAAAATACCGAATATGATATTAGAATCAAATTTATACTGCAGAGAGAAGAAACTTACAAAGAGAAGAGAAAAGAGAAGAGAAGATGGAATAATAATTATTTAAAAAACGGCATAAGGCAGCCATTCGATGAAACCAAAGCGTGGGACCTATGGTTTCAGTGGCATAGCCCAGGACTATTTCAGAGGAGGGGGGGGGGACTTTTCACAAGAGGCAGCGGGCCTTGCGCTACGCCGCTATGTGGTTTTCTTTCTTTCTTTTTTTAATTAAAATTAAAATTAAAACTTATTTGTTGGTAATTAAAATTATCTACAAATATGTATAGGCCTATTTACGGAATTAGGAGTGAAATACGTAGGCCCCTATATCACTTGATAAACATAAGATTGCTTGTGGAAGGATCGGACGTGACGTAACGTCGTAGGGCACGGGGGAAAGTGCCCCCCCCTCGATAGAAAATTTTAAAAAAATCCCATAGGAAAATTACCGAGAAACGGCATGTGCCCCCATCAGACCTGGTCCCCCAATCATGGTCGGTACCCCCCTATGATGACCACTATCAAGTAATTATCAAGAAATGGAATTGCCGAACATTAATGGCGCATGCCGCCCTCATCAGACCTGACGTCAGCAGGTCATCAGAGGACGCTTCCCCAACAACAGGGCAGGAAGTTGCAGCCAGAACACCAAGGTAATATATTACAGATTTAGCTCAGATTTGTGCTGTAAATTTGTTTTAATTGTGAAGTATTTATATACCAGCGCGTATGAACTTATTATAGTTACACATTCGTACATGCCAACATGTACCGACTCTTTTTGAAACTCGCCCTCCCAATATGTGGGCGATTCATGTTTAATCTTTCTCAGACATGTCAGAGGGTGTCCCGGGGAGGGTGTATGAAATTCATATGGAGCTGCCTAATGTGTTCATTCCATTTGGAATTCATACCCCTTCCCCCTGTGGAAGATATTTCCAAAATCTTCCACAGGGGTTGTGTGGATTTTAAATAGGAGCGCCCAATTTCACCTAACAGTTGAATATCATTCAATTATATAGATGAACCAAAGTTTGGCACCGCCGGACAATAATTAGCCAGTAAAATTAATTAATTTGACTGTAATAACAAATTAATAATATCCATTCGTCATATGCTTATGAATTATGAATTGTCTATAACAAACATTGAGAGTGCAATAATATTATATTTCATATAAAAACAATCACGACATCACTAAACAAGTTCCTGCACTCTAGTTTCAATTTCGATCTCATCGCAAAGTTCGCAACACATGACTTCCTTAAATTGTTCTGATTATATTCGAGATATTCATTGATAAAATGCATGATAAAAATATATTGCATTTCTCCATACATGTATACTTGAAACAATTATTGTCAAAAGGAGACTGTCAATTTATTTTATTTATTAGGGCCGGGGTATCCAGCTCCTTCAGAAGTTTTGTTGCTCCAACTTTACAGACAATTATCATGATTATAGACAGCGCCATGCCTTAATCGGACTAATTTTCTTCTGCGGTGGTGTTCGCTGTGAACACGTTTTAACAGCGTCCTTTTGCATCAGTCTAAAATCTAAAATAATGAAATAAAGCAATTTAAAAAATAAACAAAAAATATAACCAATAGGGTGCCTAGTTTACGCAAATTTGACCTTATTATTGCTTTTATTATTATTAGCACATTTCTCTAGCGCTCTACAAATAACACAGCGCTTTTGCTCTAAAACAAAATACAAGGAATACAAAATAAAAAAACAACAACAATAAACTATACACATTGGGGAAAAGGTATGTCTTCAGAAGCCGTTTTTTTTACCCTAAAAAGTCCAAATATGTATTTAAATTTATGCGCATTTGAAAAATTATAATAACTGTATAGCCTATATATCTATTTGTTTTTATTTTTATCATGTATTGGCGTATTTGAAAATTGAATACAAGAAGGCTTAGATCTTGATTTTGTGACTTACTGATAAGGACATCAATGAATCTCAGGTTTACAAGTCTAAGACACGAATTGTCTCAAGTATTAATTAACAAAAACTGGACCTTGTCCTAATGAATATTCATTCGATCATAAAAAGACTTCAGAAACAGTGTCCGAATGATACATTGTTTGTAGAAGGTTTATATTTTAATAATGTTTGCAAAGCGATCCTTGGGAATAATATCGGTTTGTTGCTATCAATGCCTGACTAGACAAAATGCTAGAGATGAGTTTAAAGCATTAAAACCTTTGAAGTAGGTCCTACGGAATATGAATGACTATCATCGATGAAATAACATAGGATATTATGTTGAATTTTTGGAAGACAATAATTTGCTTTTTGTGAACTTGTGATACGACAAAGTAAACTGAAATTGATTGGTAAGTATAAATGACTTACAACAATAATGTTTATAAATTCGAAGTGCATTTTTTCCCTACCCGCAGTTGAATAATGTCATTTCTGTCGACCATGGTATGTATTGCGGGTAAAATTGCAATTATAAGTACCATGAGTACGGTACTTGATTCTTTTATTATCTTCTGAAATATGAATCTTCAATTCTGTTTTCGTTTCCAGATATGTACTACGCCCTCAAACAGGAATTGATCAAAATCAGTGCTAATTCTTTGATATTATGAATTAAGACTGTGTAAATTTGACTAAAATAATTTTAATACAATATTTATTATTTATTCTGTCGGTCGGACATCCGGGCTATCTCTAGTCTCGAGCCCAATCTGCATGAGGCTCGTGGTTTGTTATGAACAACAGAAACCGTCTGTGAAGGAGGCTACATAGCGATGTTGCTGGAGTGACCTTCAATTTCGGAAAAAACGATACTCGACCATGGAATCTAATTTTAAGTTTGTCAGTATATAAACGGTAAATCAAGTAAGTTTCTTCCACTCTGAAGACTTAGAAACGGTTGTTTGATTCCACTGACTATTTGCGGTCGAAATTTACATTACACCAATGACAGAAATCATCAACAAAAATCGAATCAGGGACTTGTTTTCACTCGAACATCATCAACCGGAAGTGACGTGACACGGACCGACATAATATTATGATTATGGTCACACAAAAGTTGTTATATGATAAATACGGTCACACGTTAAGTCAACAGTCAACGGTCAAAGGCTGTGATATTAGACAAACTGTCATCCAGCACTAGTATTAGCTACTATTCGGCCAATATATATATGCCAACCTGATATCTGTTGTCCTGAACACGAAATGAAAAGGCATGTTTTTACTGGCGTCGATGAAATCTTTAAAATAGACCCTTTAACACCCTAACACACACAAGTGTTATACACAGATGACATTTCAACATGTTTATTATACTTTAAACTTGAATAGGAAGCGTTGCTTATACGATTAACACCATAACACGTTTTTTACCACTAATTATTGACGCTCCAACATATTTTGTTGAAAATACACATGTAAACGTGAGTGTTAATGGTTAGCAACGCCTCCTATTCTTTTACGTGTAAAACACATTTATAAACGTGCTGAAATGTAAAAAAATGTTATCCGTAACCATGGTAACACTCGTGTTTAGAGTGCACCAAACTAAATTACAAATCATGATCATCACAACCACAATCGGAGAAACTTTGGTGAGAATTTAGTTTTGACCTACTGATATTATGATTGCAATGATTGATGGGAAGTCTTATATTACATTGATTATGATTTGTAATTTGCAGTGACCGATTCATTCATTTATCTGTAAACATAATTCCATGAAGCACGATCTATATAGGCTTACCCATAGTCCCTTGCAAAATAAACCCTTATAAATGAGCCATTACAACAAGTTGCAATACATCGATTGACAAACTTTAATGAGCTGACATCATCACCCAATTTACATCTCGCCGTGATTTAATAATGTATTTACTATATGCAAATAACCACTTAAGTTCCTCAACAGTGTATCGGAAACTAGCCCTTTGTTATGCTAAATAGCTTTCCCAATTTTACGTGCTGAAGGCCACACTCGCCATACCTTAGTAAACATCAAATCAAATCGTAAACAACACCTCCTAAACTTGTACATGTAAAGTACGGAAATAAACACTTAGAAGTATTTATAAAGTGTTACATTGCAAGCAAAACATCACAATGGCCCATATCAGGTTTATTTTCATACTAAAACGATGAGCTTTCTCTAGATGTGTGTGTGTGGGGTGGGGGGGGGGGGGTGGGGGGGGCTGTCAATCAGATCATCTACCTTTAAATCATTGCCAATTGCAACTTATCCAACTATCCAAACTTATCCAATCATATCCAACTGCATGCAATTTTCTTTTCCTTGAGTAATTGGTGTAGGCCAATTATAAGATCGCTTTAAAAGTACTTTTTGACAAGACTTTTGCCATTAAATCTGCGAAGCATTCTGGGATAGTATCATTCCATCCTCTGAAACGCGAAGTGACATGTGTATTGATATTTCGGATCATTTCTTGTCAGATTTAAACAATGTCATTTCTCATAAGAAAGGATGCGTATCAATGTCAAGATGCGATTATTGTATTGCATCAAATGCAAGGCTGATAGTTTCATTTATATATTGCCTTTGGTTCTTAAATGTGGGCTAAGCGTTTCATTAAGAAGAGGAGTGAAATAAGTACTTCGTCGTTTCAAGTGGTACGAAGGTTGAATCAAATTCAAGTCAAAATGAATTTCCTCAGTAACTTAAGTAAGTACATATCATAGCGATTGAACATGATAAAATTTGCTGTATAACGTGTTTTTATTTGTTCTTTTTCGGTATTTAATCAGGTTAATTCAGTTGCTATTTTCTTGCTTGAAGTTTCCATATAATATTGGTAAGCAGCGCTACGAGTTTGATGTTAACTTGTTAAGGACATCATTAACATTATTCTTTTGTAATGTAAAAGTTACGATGTACAAAATGTAATGTCATGATATATGATGTATTCTAATGTAATGTAAAGTACATCTTACAATGTAATGTATAACATTGTAACATAACGTAATGTACTGGGTAATAGTGCAATGTAAATTACGTACCATAACGTAATGCAATGTATTGTAATGTAACGTAACGTAGCGTAATTCTTACCTCAGAAAGGTCCTTGATGGCAAGCGAGGGTTCATTTGAAAAGATCTTCCAAAGAAATCATGTACCCCTTCGCATCGCTACGCTGAATACGGGATCTTCAGCAAAAAGATTTCACCAGTCGCAACAGTTTAACAAACCACAAATAGACAAGCACGGGTGACGAATTCTGCTCTCTGATCTGTCTATTGACCATTGAAAGTAAATGCTTGTTCCTCTTTTCTGCAAAATGTCCCGGGAGGGAAAATTGGGAGACATGATCATGATAGCTTTCGAAGCTCTCGCAACTTACAGCGAAGACAAGCATACATGGGGATGATGAATGCTGCTCTTGAACATCATGTTGTTGACAATATTATGTTAACGACTTTTTTGTCGCTTTTTTTTTTAGAAAGCAAAATGTCCCGGAAGGGGAAATTGGGAGACATGAAAGCATTCCAGAAGGAATCCCTGGTAGCTCATAACAAAGCCAGGGACAAGCATGGGGTACCACACTTGAAGCTGAACGAAGAGTTGAACTCCCATGCTCAGAAGTGGGCTGATCATCTGGCCTCAACAAACGCGTTTAAACATAGCGAGAATCATGCATTTGGTGAAAACATTTGCATGCATTACTCATCCGATAAACCGGATTACTCAGGTACGTAAAAATAAAACAGTTTCATCAAACTGTCGAATCTGGTTTAAGGCGACAGGTCTTTATTTGGGTCATATCGTTACTGTGCGATATATAGGATGAAACACCAAGGCCAAGGTCAATCAACTCCTTGTTTTAGTTGTACAAAGCTTTCACATTTTCAAAGCATGAATATAAACTTTGTGCAAGGACAATCTGAGTGATCTTTTATTGTCAAAGACAGTCGATTTTTCATGGGCTTGTATTTTTTTTTATGGCAGATGGCGTCGTTAATAATGGCAAATAAACAAATACACTCATTAATTAAACAAAATAATCTCAAAAACATTCAGATTGAACAAAATGAAAATTTAGAACAGGAGCCTTCCCATGTAAGTTAATCAAAAAGCTCATAAAATAAACAGAAGTTAAACGACAAAACCTATAATATGAAAGTGCCATAATGCCACTTCGCGATTTAACGACATCCTCTTTGAGACGTGTAGAGAATTTAAAGATGGGATTTACCTTCAGCGAATATTATTGGTACGTTTTATAGATAGACAGATGATTTTGATTTGGATGAGTATGGATTGGTCTGGGTAGAGGAATAACAAAAAAATAATGCATGGGGATTCTGAAAGAATTCTATGCAGAATCGTGTATGAGAAAGCTGCACAGTCTTTCCATCCTTAATTGCGATGCCTCTTTTATCAATCAAATAAATGTAGATTACACACATTTATCTGTGACTGTGAACTTGTTTATGTCACCATCTAAAAGGACATATGGATGTGAACCGTCGTCTAATATGTATTCACATATGTGATGCGATCAAGCAAAATCAGTCGGAACTCGGAAATATTGATTTTGAGATATAGCCAAATAAAGGAAATATTTCCTTTTGTTTCTTCTTGTTTTGGAAACTCTTTAATTGCTCATATCTTTGGAACTGGTTGTTCAATTTCAATGGGGTTTTCTGCAAAATCCAGCTTTGTAAATGTTTATTACTATCCTGTAAGAAACTGAAAATTTATTATTGCCGAGTTCCGACTGATTTTGCTTGATCGCATCACATATAGTGGTGTCATTGCTTTACTTACTTTGATACGAGGACCGTCATGTTCAGCCCTGTTTGGCCCTGTGTAAAGTTTGGGGAGAACCCAAGTCAGGAAAGTGTACACTAGCGTCCTATATTGCTGTTGCCACAAAGATAATGCACAATACATTTAACATTCATTCATTTTACGGACAACTCTATGAAAGGCTCAATGCACAATCGAAAAAAAAGTATATCGGTGAAAGTGAAAAACCAAGTTTATCAGTGAAAAACGTCGATTTTTGATCGAGACCAAGTTTTTTCAGTGAAAAATCAAGTTTTCCGATTAAAAACTTGGTTTATCGGCGAAAAACTTGGTTTTCAATCGAAAAACTTGGATTTTTGAATTACTGTACAGTGGGCTTTCCGTACATACCCCACGCACCAACACAAAAACATGATGCTAACTTCTAATCATGGAAATGCTCTCCAAATGGCTCTCATTAACATGACTGGACTTACGTTCATGCCAATAGGCAAGTTCTATACGTACGTGCTCGTACTAGGCTATTTGATCAGTCAATGTTGATTATTCTGTATTGAGTAAATATTAAAGTCATAATGCAAATGGTAATAGGTCATATGTGATGCGATCAAGCAAAATCAGTCGGAACTCGGAAATATTGATTTTGAGATATAGCCATACAAAGGAAATATTTCCTTTTGTTTTCTTTTGTTTTGGAAACTCTTTAATTGCTCATATCTTTGGAACTGGTTGTTCAATTTCAATGGGGATTTCTGCAAAATGCAGCTCTGTAAATGCTTTTTACTATACGATAAGAAACTGAAAATTTTATATTTCCGAGTTCCGACTGATTTTGCTTGATCGCATCACATATGCTAACGTTGCTATTCGGCAATCTCAATTCCTTGCCACAAGATTTCATCTCATTAGTCAATATCCGAAACAAGTGTATCCGCAAAGGTTTGAACCGGGCACCTCATACACCAGAGGCGAGTTATTCTATGTCACTGTATGCATCTTACTTAAGAAATAAAGGGTAATGCATGATCCTTTACACGAAAATAATGTGTCCGAGGCAGTAAAAACGTAAATAATGGGTGAGGCGCAGCCGAACCCATTATTTAAACGTTTTTACTGCCGAGGACACATTATTTGCTTGTAAAGGATAATGCTGCACCCTTTATTTCTATTCTATTACCACAAAATAGTGTGATTTAAAGAGAAAATATCAAATTTTTTAGCCAAATATTTCAAGTTGTTTACCTCAAGGTGGTGCGCATACGCGTAGCCAAAGCGTATGCACATTCCAATAACACAACCTAACATTCCATTCTCCCCTATAAGCAGGTATGCACATACAATAACCCACCCCTGACATTCCATTCTCCCCTACATAAGCAGGTGTGCTGTGCGCTCTGCTCTGCGCTGTGATGATAGAAGAACATAAAGTTCGTTGCCCTTGACACTTTATCGCTAATTAATGGTCTGTCACGTGACGCGTTTCAACAAATCACAGCGCGCGATTTTGAATAATGGGTCGTGGGGGTAATAGAATCCCATATAATGTCTATCTCGTGTCTTCAGTTACAGAAGAGTGAAAAGTCATTCTCTATAATGATATAAGGAGTGAAAATCAGTCTGAAAAGTGTGAATTTTTGTGATGGTTTTGAGGGTGAACAGTATAGCTGTCACAGTCCCCCTGAAGTGAAATTTACTACACCAAAATGTTTTCGCTTACTCTTGTCACTCTTTTGTATTAGAGAGATATAGTCCAAAAGATTTAGTTTAGGTCAAAACCATATGGTAAGCGTATGGGACAGGGAGGTGCGGAGAATAGTTCCGCTGCAACAAATAAACAAACAACAACAAAGAAAGAATGAACAGCAGCAGCAGCAGTCTTGAGTCTTGAGTTTGGTACTGTCCAACACTCCAAGATGGAGACAAACGGCCAGGATGTGTGATCTGCGCTGTGGTTTTTGAAATTCTTGCTTAGTCTTGGTTGCTTAGATATTTTGTTACTGCTGTTTTGAAGGGTTCCGGTTTTGTGATACTGATTAGGTGAGGTGGAAGAGAGTTCCAATCACGTATTGTCTTTGGTATAAATGAGTTTTTGTAACAGTCTTTGTTGGCTGATATGGTTGAATAGGATTCTGGATGATGATGCCGCGACTGCCGCTGGACGGGCTGTAGAAGGTTTCCGATGGGCAGGGACAGGTCGCCTAGTCTTGCTTGCTGGAATACGCAGAGTCTTCTAGCCTTCCTCCTGGTGCTGAGTGGTTCTAGTTCCAGATCTTTGACCATCTGGGTCGCACAACCGGGAGATTTAGATTTATAATCATTGAGGATGAATCGTGCCGCTCTTTTCTGCACTCTCTCCAGCTGGTCTATGTTCTTTTTGTGTGCGGATCCCAGACGGATGAGGAATATTCAACTTGCGGCCGGACTAGTGATCTGTATGCTGTAAGTTTGGTGGATTGGTTACATGAATAAAGATTACGTTTTATGAAGCCTAATGAACGGTTTGCTTTTGCACAGATATTTTGAATATGACTGTTCCAGTTTAGTTTGTTGGATATGGATACACCAAGATATGGATGATTACTAACAACAGACAATGTGACACCGCTGAGTGTGTAAGAAAACTGCTTAGGAGCTCTAGCATGAGTTAAAGTCATAACAAAACATTTTTGGCAATTGAATTTCATTTCCCACTTTTTCCCCTATTCCCCAAGTGTATGCAAATCTTCCTGAAGAGTGCGAGCGTCAAACTCATTTGCTATTTCACGGTAAATGATGCAGTCGTCTGCAAATAGACGGACGGATGAATGGATGTTGTCGGGAAGGTCATTGATGTAGACCAGGAACAGTAGCGGCCCCAGCACCGTACCCTGAGGGACGCCAGAAAGAACGTTAGACCAGGCCGATTTCTCGCCGCTGACGACAACTCTCTGAGTACGGTGCTTGAGGAAGCTACTGATCCAGGTCAATGTGGTGTTTTGTATGCCGTATCTGTGTAATTTAGTGATGAGTTTGTTGTGGGGACTACGTCAAAAGCTTTGGAGAAATCCATAATGATCATGTCTACCTGGGACTTATTGTCGAGAGAACTTGCCAGGTCTTGTATTGTGAGGATGAGTTGAGTTTCGCAAGAGTGCTTTTGACGGAAACCATGTTGTTTGTCAGTGAGTATTGTATGTTTGTTGAGATGATGCATAATGTTGGAGTGCATGATGTGTTCAAGGATCTTGCTAGTGATGGAAGTTAATGAAATGGGGCGGTAATTAGCTGGGTGTGTTCTGTCTCCTTTTTTAAAAATGGGCGTGATGTTGGCTCTCAGCCAAGAAACAGGTACTTCTCCACTGTCCAGAGATTTCTGGAAAATAATGGAGAGGGGTGAGGCAAGCTCCTCTGCTGCCAATTTTAAAATTCTGGCAGAGATCCCATCAGGACCTGATGCTTTATTAGGGTCTAATTCACTGAGAAGCTTGAAGACACCTGCTTCAGAAATGACAATATCAGGCATGGGTGGGATATTAGAATCATCCAACATGGGAACCTCAGGGTGTTCTTGAGTAAAAACTGAACAAAACTGTTCATTGAGGATCTCAGCTTTTGACTGGTTGTCAGATTCTAATTTGCCATTTCTCATAAGGGCTGGGATACCAATTGAATCAACCTTGAGGCTCTTAATAAAACCATAGAATTTTTTTGTTGATTCACCACAAATATTTTTGATATATCTCCTGTATGCGTTCCTAGTTGTCTTGTTTGCCGCTTTTCTGGCATCATTGAAGTTCTCATAACTGGTGGTGGTATTTAACCTACGATGGGAATTGTAGGCACGCTGTTTACGTTTTTGTAAACGCCTGACTCTGGTGTTTATCCAGGGTGATGTGTTACGCTTAGTAACGATCTTGGAAGGAATAAACATGTCCATAGATTCATTAATAGCATGCTGGAATTCATCATACAAAGTATTGACACTGGTGTCAGGTGAAACAGAGTTAACAAATTGGTTAGACCAATTTTTAAATGACATTTCAAAGCAGCATCGTCCGCTTTGTGGTACATAAAAACCTTGCGGGGATTTTGTTTTATATATTTGGGTTTAGTGCTCACAATTATAACTGGAATACCATCATGGTCACTTATCCCGGCACTATCCAAGACCTCTCAACAAGGGTGGGATTAGAGGTGAATAGGAGGTCTAATGTATTGTTTTTCCTAGTGGGTCCACGCACTACCTGTTCCAAACCAAAATCACTGGCAATATCAATCATCTGCCGGGAGAGGTTTACATACGACCCACCAGGATCAACAGACATGAGATCCCAATTCACGCTCGGGAGATTAAAATCTCCCCCCAAAATGATCATACCATTACTGGTGCTTTTGATTTTATCAAGCGACTCGCGCAAAGCGTTAAAATACTCGGGTGCAGAACCAAACTTATGGAATCTGTAAAAAGATCCAATTATGAGATCCTTGGTACCTTTGATTTTAATGGTAATCCAAACAACCTCACAATTGGTATCCAGATCAACACTGGCAATACCAACAACCAGCAACTACCAGCAATAACAACAACCTGTAACAGTTAATATTTACGAAACCAAATAATATTAAAATATTCTACAACCAATTATAAATTTTGCCCTGCTATATAAATAGACCCTAATAAATGAACAGGTCCGTGCGTCAAAATGGTCAAGTTGAAGTGGCAGCCTTTTTAGTACTAACCCATTTCCAAACACTCAATATATTGACTGTGGCAATGTACCCTTAACGCAGGTCATCCTGACGTTACTGGTGTAGTCCAATATTAAATATATAATTATGTATATGCCGGGTGTGTTTGACTTACCAAACGTGCTGATAACATGCAACCAAATGGTATATATTGGGATATAATATAACATTGGATTTCACTAATTTGGCGAAAAGGTAGGATGTTACGTAATTATGATAGGTTTCGAACAAGTGGTGTCCTGATATGGCCGCAGATTTCACTATTATGTAATTGAAATGGTATATAACGCGTATGTGTTTGATAAACATGCTGATGATATATACGTACCACATGAAATATATTCGTAAATAAGATAAAATTGATAAAATTGACTTTGACTTATTTTGTAAAAAGGTATAGGTTATTACGTAACACTGACAGGCTTCGAACCAATGGTGTCCTTCAAGATATAATGGACGCAGCCATTGCAATATTACAAATGCAATGGTATAAATAGGGCATGTGTGTTTGAAAAACATGCTGATAATTTGCACGTACCACGTGGATTGCTGGGATATGAAATAACACTGAATTTGATTTATCTCTTATATAATAATGCTAGGTTTAGAACAAGTGAATTATGTCTTTCATGATGTCATAGCTACACATATTGCGATATACGGTACCTTCTATTAAATCACCTCTTTCAAATGTATGGGCTTGGATGCAATCTACGCTATCCGCCTCAAGTCAAGTAAATATTATGCGCCTGTCACACTACACCGAATAGGTCTTCCGTACAAGAAACGGATGGTATTTTAGTAAATCCGTTGTTGTTCGTCAATGATCGTTTTATGTTCTTTTTATGTCCTCCTATCACCCGCCAAATGCGGTTCGTGTGAGGTGATGTTCGTGAAGTCCCGTCGGCAAGTTTTGTGCATGCACAAAACTTGAAACGGAGTGTACCGAATACACATGTTCAGTATTTATCCGATGTGTGTTCGATGGTGCTGCATATTGCCGGAGTTTGTTCGCTCTTCTTTCGTTCATGTTCGTTCTCGTTGCACTCGGCCCGTGTTCGTTGCAAATACGTTCCTGTGAGGCCTTCACCACCGGATAGCATATTTTTGCATTCGGTGATGTACGTTGACCCAAACCGTCTTAGTGTCACACTACACCGGATCGGTCTTCCGTATAAGAAACGGATGGTATTTTAGCAAATCCGTTAGTGTTCGTCAATGTTCGTTTTATGTTCTTCATATGTCCTGCTATTATCCGCCAAATGCGTTTCGTGTTAGGTGATGTTTGTTTAGTCCGTCGACAATACGTTTCAAGTTTTGTGCATGCACAAACCTTGAAACGGAGTGTGCCGGATACACGTGTTCGGAAGTTGTCCGATGTGTGTTCGTACTGTTCTGTATATATACCCTGGGTTTGTTCGTTATTCTTTCGTTTATATACCGCAGGTGTTTGCAAGGTTTCGCAGGCGCTTATGCCGGATGTAGGCCTATGGCGAACATGTGCATCGATCATGGGATGGGGGGGGGACTTTCTGAAGGGTGTGTGACGCAATATCATATTCCCCCAGTACTTTAGTGACTGACAAGTAGAAAAAAGGGGGAAAGGAGAGAAAAAAAGAAAAGAAAGTGAGAAAAATTGAGAGAAGAGAAGAGAAAAAGTTAAATTGCACGTAATTTAGTAGGCCTATGCATGTAAGTAGTATTGAGGGAGGGCACTTTCTGAAGGGTAGAGCACGCAATATCAAATTCCTACCAGTTTTAGTGATTGACAAGAAAGAAAAAAAAGAGAAAACATGGAAAAGGTTAAATTGTACGTTATTGAGTAGGCCCAGGATAGTAGTAAGCCTAAGTATAGGCCTGTGATTATTATAGGCAGTGCTTAAATGTGGTTCATTGGCCCAAAAGCCTGTGAAAATTACTGCCGGCCCGTCGATATGTAGGGCCCGTGACATTTTGTCACCAAAGTCAGTATTTAAGACGGACTTAGGTCTATTACTGACTTTAACATAACATATCAATCCACGCATGCTTTACCTGAAATTACGAGTCTGAAGTCTTATATCTAAGTGTCAGTGGAGCAGTGTAACATTTTAAATTTTGCAAATTCAGTTCGGGCCTTCTTTGCTTTTTGTTTAAGGCAATAATAGTGTAAAAATGATGCACCAAAACAATTTTCCAAATTTTCCATTTTAAAACTAAATGTTTACACAATAGGCCTAGGCCTAATAATGTAAATAGGCCCTAAAGTCCCCATGCAAATGGCTTCAATTGGACCTTCATTTTGAAAAATGGACAAGTCTTCCTTTTTGCTTCTGCTATGGACATCCACGTGTTATTTTTAAAACAATTGTTTATATTATACAATAATGGTGAAAACTTTTCAATGGCTTCAATTAGGCTTTCTTTCACCAATTTGCGGCTGTTTCAAACTAAAATAGTACCCAATAACAGTGTTAAAATTGATCCAAAAAATGACAAATGGCTTCAATTGGGCCTTCATTGTCTAAAGGTTTCTCACCTCTATTGCCCCCGGACGCTGGTTGCCCTGATATATCAGATTTGTAGCCCTTTTGTACTTATTAGCCAATATTTGACCATTTTCGTCAAAGTTTTCCCCTTAAAAGTTGTCTTTCCCCACTTTGTTCACCCTCTGAAAAAGTGCTTGCTACGTCACTGCCTCTAAGGGGTCAAAACCCTCTCAAACACCCTCTCCTCCCCACTTTTCTGATAGGGTGGACGTCCCTGTTGGTGCCACATGCGACGGATTCGCCGGTCATTTGTCGGACGTTGAACGATTGAATATAAAACGCCTGCAGGATTATTAGCGGCCACAACGCATAGAGAGACGAACGGGAATCGGACCCCAAATCCGGTCATTTGTCGGACGTTGACCCCCAAATCCGGTCATTTGTCGGACGTTGAACGATCGAATATAAGACGCCTGCAGGATTATTAGCGGCCACAACGCATAGAGAGGCGAACGGGAATCGGACCCAAAATCCCACCGAATCTTCTGCCGGACTGGTGATTTTTCCACCGAATAAAATGTTTTTTATTCGGTGATGTACGTTGATCCAGTCCGTCGAAGTGTGACAGACCTATTACAATCTACTAAGTCTGGATCAATGAATACTACATGGGTGTGTTTAAAATTTATAGGAAGGAAAACTGACATGAGGTGTAGGCTTGGAATAACAAATACAGCCTATAAATCTCTAAACCATTAAAGCGTTATGCTGATCTCAACACAGATGTCTCCTAATTCTAACCTTAATTCTTCCGGCTACTCCCAGCACAAATCCTAATTTAAACCATCATCCGTAGGCCTACAACCCTAATTCTAATTCCTTGGTGATGGCAACCCTTAATATCTTCCCAGGATCTTTGCTCGACAACTTATTACGTAATGCTGCCTGTTCTGGCCAAGATTCATACCAACACAGCACTTGCAACATTACATTATAGATTCCTAAAACAATTCATCGTATCTTACATCTTACTTTGATATCAGCATGACACCTGTTACCAGCTGTCAACATTTGACAGCTATTTGCCGCAGGTCAAGGTCACACGGAAAGCTGCACCTGTTCATCTGGTGTACATGCCCACCTGGGTCCTTTATTGTCATGTGATGTATGACAAATTGATACATTAGTCATCTCAGGCCTAGGGACAGGAAAATGAGGAAACTCTTAAGTTTTCTCTTGACAGCTTAAAAGCTGCCAAGAGAAATTGCTTAAAACTTAAAGGGGGTTGCAACGTAATGAAATTTGTCTTTAGGATATTGTACCCCTTTAACGGCAGATTCTTCTTTGCCTACATGAGCTGTCTCGGTAATATTCACGAGCATGGCGTATAAATAAATTATGCTACAGTCCCAGAGGCCTAGAGGCTACTGTAGAAAATCAAAATGAACTTTCATTATGCTGCATGTGAGCAATATTAATAATTTATCATATTGCCTCAAATCGTGACTACAACCAAGCCTATGGTATTGGTATCGAATCCATTGGATAATATTCCCTTTTATGAGATTTATATCCATTTTACCATTATATTAGTATTGGATAATGTGTTGGTATTATAGCCATTTGGTGAGTAGTATTGCGTTGTCTTTCACGAGGAGTGGTTTTGAGTATTACTGGGTACCGGGCACAGTTGGAGTAGGGCTGTAACCAAAATAAGTCATTCTTATCTTGACCAGTAACTACCCGATTTTCAAGCGCTTTGAGATATACCACTTAAGTCCACTATAAATGTCCAGATCTATTTCTTTCATCAATTTGATTGATATCATGCATCACAAATAACTCTTAATTGTGCGATGAGGGATAATGTTTATTGCGAAATTGGAAGGACATGTTGTTACCTTTAATTAAAACTATATTAGTTGCAATTGTGACTGGGAAATGAAGTGCGTGTTATGTTGCTGCACGTGGAAAATGTCAAACTGGTTAATGCAATGGACAGTGCTGGACGAGAAAATTATACTATACTCATGATACTGCAGACTTAACCGATTCCACATTTTAACCACCTTGCAACTGTGTGTTTGGGGGGCAGTGGCGGCGCTACGGGGGGGGACAAGGGGGATTTGCCAATATTTTCTTGCCCCCAGGTTTGCCCCCCCCACTTTTGAGATTAAAAAACAAAATTACGTAAATTCCCACTTTTTGCGGCAATTTCACTTTTCTGTTTGGGGTTGTGGTGGTGGTGTTGGGTCGGTAGGGTATTGCGGTTGGGTTCGTGAGGTGGTTAGGGTGGTGGTTGTAGATATGGTACGTGTGCTTTCGGACGAGCACCTGTACTCTATATATTTTGTAACAAAACATTTAAGTCGTCTTACCGTTTCCGGGGTCGTCTTTAATCAAAAATGTGCTCCCCGTTATTTTAAAGCTGACACTAATAATTATTAGTCTCAGTTTAAAGGATGTCTGACAACATTATCAGAATGTATTTGTATGTAGGTTGTCGATTGTCCATGGGTGTATGCCCAGGCCCGGGGGTGTACGGTACGTGGGGTGTGTGGATGGGGTGGGTGAGTGTTTATTATGTCGTTCAAATGTTCATTTGACTCGGTGGTTACTGATACATATTGTATTTTTAGTTTAGGACTCAATTGTTTTGGAATAGTTTGATGGAGAACGGTCTAATTTGCGGCATAAATTGTCGAACACGATTCATGATACTGTTTTACCCTTCAAAGTTACCTTAACAATGTATAATGCAGACACTTTATAATATCTCATATAGTTATGGATCAGTTCACAAAATATTAAATTTCAAAATCAATATCATTTAAAGTCAATACTGAAATCTATATATTGTTATTAAGATAGGCAATTCGCAATATTATTCTATCTGGTGTAGATCAGAGTACTGAAGACAACCGACACTATGAGCGAAACGGTCACATTCAAAACGGCGCAGTTCATTGACTCCTATCCAACAATCATAGCTCAAAAGTTGACCTCAAGTTCCGGAATAGGAGTTTTTGTACCTAACATATTAACGGGTCATTCAATTAATGTGCAAGCATGTTAGGGTTAAAGAACAGCGCACTCGTAGATGAGCGTATTATTCCTGGTGCGTATAATTTGACGTGTTTCAGACCGACTAATTTAGGCCTGAACAATTGCTTTGATTTCATGTGTTGTGATTTATTAACAGTCGTGGAGAAATCACTCGTCAAATTGTAATGTTGCATTCGTGTATTGGCAGTACATGCACATTGTACAAGTATATAAATAGGCTATGTGTGTTTGGAAATCGTTTAGATGAATAAACTCAAAATATGATTCAGAGGAACAACCTAAAATTAACTCTTAAAACGATCTACTCATTTTTGAATATTGTCAAATTTGACAAGGGATACTATTCAGATGGGGACATAACAGATTTTTCTTCAAAATCACTCGGATATTCTCCGGGATATTCTCATCAAAATGACAAGAAACTATTCAAATTTGATAAGATGTCTTGCAAGGTGTCATTTAAAATAGTGATCTTGTAATTATTATAGAATGAATATATAGATTCTTGTCAAAAGTGACCAATTTATCAAATTTGATAAGTTTAGGGCCTATAACCTAAATGATCAAATTTGAATGGTTTGTCTTGTCAGAGGGGGATAAAATAGAATCCTATATCAAAATGAAATGGATAATTGTGTCAAATAATAAGTCGAGGATCTTGTCATTTTGAATAGTTACTTGTTAAAATAAAACGGAAACTATTCATTTTGATAAGATTGTCGGTTCAAAGTGATAATGCGTAATAAACCTAATCAAAATGAACAGTATATCTGATCAAAACTAAAGAGTGGGATTGTATTCAAAAGAATGAAGAGTATGACTTAGAGTGTACAATAAAAGACATTATTATGTTTTGATGGATCCAAGTTGTGATAATATTGGATCCAACACATAATAATGATAAAATTGGATGCTTTACGCCCAATATTTATTGGTCTCGCTATGAGTTTTAAAATATTGGACTCGACTACGTCTCGTCCAATATTTTAAAACTCATAGCTCGACCAATAAATATGGGCTCAACCGATCCAATTTTATATCACTATTAGTTGGTTGTGCCTTGGCGAAAATTTAGCAAATCACAAAAGTTTCCTCACGATATTTTCAAGCCCTTTTTGTATTCGATATTAACACGTAAATTAATATGCAAATTTAAAGAATGGTCCATTATTTTAGCCTATTTCCATCTCACCTTGCATCCTCAATTCTGTCCGCCTGTCCGTGAATATTGATGTGCTTTATTATCAATTAAACCGCTCCCCATCAAGCGTGTGAAAATATAGTACAATGATAAGGCCGAATTATATTTGCTTGAGTGATGTATACTGGAAATATGGTATAATATTGGTTACCTGTCGTAATTAAAATACACATTCATATGATGCATAATTATAGTGATATTGAGGCGGTCAGAGGAGTGCAGTTTACTATAGTGCACAAAGTGCCACTCGCCATATTTAACCCTGCCCCAATCTTAATCCTTTATACCCTAATCATAACCCTTGCCCTATAACCTTAACATCTAATACTTATATTTAGCTCTTAGGATGTCGGTATAAAAATCGGATATTGGATGTTCTGTCCTCTGAGTACAGCATCCCATTCCAATGCTGTTTACGCCGTAGTATCCGTATAGAATACGAGTATATCTTTTTTTATTAAACAATTCTAAACTTAAGGGATCTGGAATGAGCGTTTTGGTCGTTTCGACAGAGGTTTTTGTGAGACATGAGAGCACATCAGACATATTGAATTACATTCTGAATACGAAGAATGTCTTTCTGATATTTTTAGAAATTCACGGTATAATACAAATTTTATGACAAATTATTAAAAGTTGATATTTTTCACATTTTTGATATATAACCGTCCTCGAAGTAAATTCGATAAATTTAATGATATATTCTTAAAGTGTATGTAACTGGGAGGAATTTTTTTCCCAAAAAGACCTATTTTTTTTTTGGTGTTTTTGGAAAAAAATCCATATCTTCAATACGAAAGGTCAAAATTTTCAATTGATCGTCGGCTTTTCATCCCACCTACATACACTTTAAGTACATATCATCAGATTTATAAAGTTTACTTTGAGTATTGTTAAATATCAAAAATATCAATTTTTAATGATTTGCCATAAAATATGTATTACATTGCAATTTCAAAAATCAAAATTATTTGATATCAGAAGGACATTCTTCGTATTCAGAATGCAATTCGATATGTCTGATGTGCTCTCATGTCCCACAATAAATACTGTCCAAACGTTCATACCCCTTCCCTTAAGATGGTAGAAAATCATGTATTTATTTACATGTCTTGCTATAGATTGGCTGGGATAGCAATGTGTAGATGGAATTATAAAATTGGGACACCTTGTAACTCTGTTCATACGTTAATAATCGCATTACTAAGTGCGTCACAAATCCGGAACATATTAAAGTGATACCGATCACTTAAGCCTTTTCTGTATTGTACATTTTTTAAATGTTTTGCTCTTCTTTTTTTAAAAAGAGCAACTAGACCTTTTGGAGGAGGGGTGAAGGGTTGGTGTTTTTATGGATTTTACGGGATAGGCTACCCACTACCAAAACAAACAGCAACTTTCTATGTTGCTTTTAATATAAATGCGTCAATGCAAACCTTTTGTATTTAGTTAGAATTTTGAGTTTTGGGGTCAGCGTTACATGTATACCACTGTTCCCAAAATCACTCCTACGGTGTATGAACTTGGTGACGTAGAAGTAAAAGGCGTCGAATCGTGAGGTAGCTCAATGTCGTAAGTTCGAATCCCTGCAGCTGCGATAATGTTGTAAAGTTGGACCAAGATGCGCTAGTATTTCCATTGCCCCACCCCTTAATGTTACGAGTGAGATGCACTGCGCTTCTACTTTTATTTAAGTGAAACGATTTTAATGTATATCTCAGTGGCATCACCATTTTTTTTTATAATATTTTTTTTTATGTATACCCTTTCACAAAACGAATGCCAAAAAACCCATGACATACCGATGTTTTGATGAGCGCCACCTTAACTGGATGTTGATATGCATCACCCTGGAGAATCTTGATTAAATGTGGGTCTCGCACAGGAATTATATAAGAGAGAGACTTTTCATATAGCCTACGCATCCACAGACATATCACATCTATAGAACGACGCAACACAGACACATGTTTATTTTCATCAGTGGTTACAGCTGCAAGGTTGGTGAATAAAATATGATGCAATTTTGATAATTTACGGAATAATTATCAAATTATCGCAATTATTGTGTCACGTGACCTCATTATGTGATATTTGTCATGTAATTTTCTATTTGTTTTATTTTGTGCGATGAATCCAACAGGGTTTGATGAATGACATATATTTTACGGCAGAGTTGCGACAAATTTTACGACAGAGTTGCTTTAACCATTTCTGCTATTTTTATAACATCATTTTGTTCGTGGCCTGAACATAAAATGTTGTGATGAATTACTGAGCATTTTGGATATATTTTGATGTACTTTTAATTTGAGGTATATAATGATCTACCATGCACTTATGTATGGCATTTTGAGTTCACAGAGCCAAATATGGATATACCCTGGGCGACGTATCTTCAGACGTTTTCAGAGTAGCTTTAAGGTGTGAAAGTTCCGGAGTAAACTGGTGTAGGCCTATATGAAAGAAAGCCTATTGGGCAATAAAGTGAAATGTGGAATTCATATGTTTGCCTTTTTGGATGACTATTTCGCAGGCATAGATGGTATTAAACCTACACAACCACCGATTAAGTATTCAGACTGGCACACATTTATATACTACACATTACGTACAGCCAGGGAGTTTCGGCAAGTGTCGGAATATAATGTAAACACAAATAGTAGGTCAGCTGCGTCTTGTAGAGGTTTCGCATATTTCATCAAATCATCTCAAATGGTTAAGGTGCTAAATAACGTTTGCCTAAACAGCAACGGTAATCCCGACAGAATGCTCTGGAAAAAATACGGAGATGGAATTATCAATAAGAATTAACTGGCTGATTCACATCATCGTGTACCAAAAGGAAATATACGTGGAGATATAATAGGTGTCATGTGTATTATAATAATGTATATGGGATGCGATTCAGAGTTCCAAGACGTTATTGACAGAATGCTGGAAAACAATCAATTATAATGCTTTGCTTTGTTCTTTCTGATTATAGGTCAAGAAGTTACAGACTTTTGGTACGCTGAAATTGCCAAGTTTGACTTCAAAAATCCAGCATTTAAATCAGGGACTGGTAAGTTTAATTCTGTTTTGCGAGTATAAAAGAATGGGTTAGTGATCTTTGTTTCTTAACAACAAAACATTTAACGTGGCATATGAAATCCATCAAAATGTATGAGTAATTGTGTTTTTGATTCTATTTTGCTTGAAGGTCAAATGTCAAACATTAATATTGCAGAATTGTCGCCTTCATCTGTGAAAGAATTATTGCACGAATCATGAATGTTTGAGAGAAGCCAAAAATGTGTATATTTTATAATGGGTGATAATTTGGTGTTCCGCAAGGTTCGTTCTGTTGGCCCAAACTGTATAACTTTTCGCCTCGTAATCAAATCATTTCACTCGGGTTGTTCGGAAGGTCAGCAAAGAGTTTGGTATTGGTAGAATTTTTGGTATTATTTTTGAAAGAATTAATCAATATTACATAATAATTTGGTGTTCCGCAAGGTTCGTTCTGTCGGCCCAATTGTAAAACTCTCTAAATCATCACCACAGGTAATTTCATTCATGATGTTTGAAAGGACAGTAAAGAGTTTGGGATTGAAAGGTGATTATTATAGCGCAGGGAAAATAATCAAACATAAATATGATATTTGCCATCATTATTTGTGAAAGAATTATTCAACGAATCACGAATTGCTTGAAAGAAGTCAATATGTGTAAATTAACGGGATTTGGTCTTCCACAAGGCTCGTACTGTTGGCCCAAACTAAAAAACTTCCTGTCTCGTTACCACAGGTCATTTCTTTCAAGTTGTTTGGAAGGACAGTAAAGAGTTTGGGATTGGAAAAGTGATCATTAGCTCAGGGAAAAATAATATTATAGGGTATTTGCCATTATTTGAATTATTCATTGAATCACAATTGCTTGAATAAACCAAAATGTGTACTTTAATGGGATAATAATTTGGTGTTCCGCAAGGTTCGTTCGGTTGGCCCAAACTGTAAAACTTTTTGTCTCGTCACCAGAGGCCATTTCATTCAAGTTGTTTGGAAGGACAGTAAAGAGTTTGGATTTGAAAGGAGATTACTAGTTTAGAGAAAATAATATTATTTGTGAAATAATTATTCATTGTTTAAATAAACCAATTCACGGGGTAATAATTTGGTGTTCCACAAGGATCGTTCTGTCGGCCCAAACTGTAAAACTTTTTGTCTCGTCACCACAGGTCATTTCTCTCAGGTTGTTTGGAAGGACAGTAAAGAGCTTGGAATTGGGAAGGCTATCACTAACTCAGGGAAAATAATCATCGTTGGTAACTACAAGCCACCAGGTAAGTTCAACATGGTGTAAGGCAACAGAAGAAAAGTTTGGCTAAACTTAAGAAAAGTTGTACCATGCCACTTTATACAATTTTATTACTAGCCAGAAAAGAGAAAAGTATGTGTATAATTAAGGTGTCTGATACAGGATTGGATTTTTTTTTAAATTTAAGTAGGATATTCTTATAAAATCATAATACAGAAGGTAATATTGGAAAAGCGTTCGTCGTGTTATCCTAATGACTATGTACAGAAATTACAGTATTTTGAACTGACAGACAGCCTAAAGCAGTATGCAGACTTTTTATTAGACGTACAATATTGTATGTAACATATCTACGTTATTTAATCTATTGCCATTCTATTTCCAGTAATGTTTAAGTTCTAACGAATGTTTGATGATGTAAAATCGATATATATATTTCTACCAGATATTATACGTAACATATTATCGATTTTACGTCATCAAACATTCGTTAGAACTTAAACATTACTGGAAATAGAATGGCAATAGATTAAATAACGTAGATATGTTGCATACAATATTGTACGTCTAATACTCGGAGTCTGCATACTGCTTTACACTCAATTCATTAGTCTAATGAGTGAAATGCAAACGTGAGACTATAGACATCAGCTATTAATGACAATAAATTTCACAACATTCAATTTGATTCTTTATTTTTAATTAATTATAATATAGTTGGCTCTTGTTTACTTTTGTCGACACTATGTCTTTTTTATTGCTCGTTACAGGTAACATTGCAGGCAGGTACAAGGATAACATATTTCCAGTAGGCGGCGGCGACATGAAGAAAGGCGGTGCTGGAAGTGCTGATGGTGGGAAGGTGCGTATGATGATGACGATGACGACGATGATGATGATGATGGTCATGGTGATGTTAATGACGATGGTGATGATGAGGAGGAGGAGGAGGAGAGACCAGCGGCGTAGATTTCTTTTTGCCATGGGTGATTGGGTTGGAAAACATTTCTTGAAATATAGTGAATCCGGCACATTTTGGCGACATAATTAGTTTATGGTACAAATGCGCGCGACAAATTTTGCCATTTTGAAGCTAAACTGATGAAATATTGTGCAAAAGTGGAATAAATTGGGCTTTGTGGGCTAAAATGTCCAAATATGAGGCTAATTTGGTCAGAAACCCACATACAGGCGTCAACATTGGGGGGATGATTGTATGGACCATCCCCCTTGCAAAATATTCGGGGGAGGATTCCCCCCCCCCCCGGATCTACGCCTATGGAAGAGACGACTATGACGATGACAAAAATGATGATTTTACTTTGTGAGAATATCCAATGACCGGAAAGTGTGCTTTACGTATAGACTGATGATATGAATGCATTTTATATAGGCTATAAATTATAACGCACATTTTCCGGTCACTGAGTGTTCTCATAAAATTAAATCGACATCATTAGCAAAGTACGGCGTATTTGAAAGTAAATTTGTAAATTAATTTTTTAATACTGTAAGAAGTATGAAATTAGACTTCGTCTATTTGAATAGGTAAATTCACCAAACATGTAGATAATCATATTGAACGTCAGACATTGCCAATAAGATTAAATGACCAGTGTGGTCTTTGCGGAGGCTTGAATGAACCCCTAAATGAGTTGGTTTGCTAACTCACCCCCCCCCCCAAAGAAAATTTCAACTGCCCTAAAACCAAACCCCAAAGAAAATTTCAACCCATACCCATCCCCTAGTGTAAATTTGAAAATTGGCCATGCATGTAAACACAATATTCCACCTTAATTTTGGGTAACAATACTATAATAGTGTACAATTGACAGTAACACAGGACCAAAATGACGCCCACCGAGATTTTTTGTATCCGCCCCCTTCGGACAACTGACACTGATACGCCACTGAACATGAAAAATACTTAGACCCCCATGTTTTTTACAAAGACCACACTGGATATGGTCATGAACTGCTAGATTTGGATTGATCTGCGTATATTATATATAGTGTTTTAGACCAAATTACTGTAGTTGGCGATTCCTAATTTAGAAAAGCGTATGTAACATTCACCGGGACATTGAATCGACTATACTCGGCTAATATGTCTGCTATATTGCTCTCATATAATGTATAGAAATAATGTGACATTTGTTTTATTTATTTGCATGCATCCCATCATCCATCATGCTTGACAACATCGTATTCATTGATGTAACTTGGTAAGTGTGCTGTATTAAACATATCCCGGGACTAAGGTAGGGACCGAGTCCCGGGAATTCGAGTCCCGCCCGGGTAGCCGAGTACCCGGGCAGGAATTCCATGCCCGGATACCCGAAATTTAAAAAAAAAAAAAAAATGTTTTTTTTTTAAATTTCGGGTACCCGGGTACCCGCCCGAAAAATAAACGGGTACCCGGGCACAAAATTACCCGAAAATCCCAACCCTACCCGGGACATATCCTTCGTCATAATCTAAAACTACAATGATGGTGATGGCATTCATTGGGTTTTTCTTATCATTAATCTGCCTGAATTTTGCATTTTTGCATATCTTCATCTGTACTTCATTCATTCCATGTTGTATGTCTCCCGATTGACAGTATCATCCTATGTTAGCTCATAAAAATGCAGATTTTGGTATCAAATGAAAGCTTTATTTTTCTAATCACTCACGTGAAATATTATTAAGCTTGAAATACGTTTCGTTTAGACGGTATACTAAAAACACTCCGGAAGTCATGCTGTTCTATTGGTCACAGTCAGCCATACACTTGGTTACTTCGAGAATCCAAACCGAGCAATTTAACCTAAAATTTGGAATAAGAATGTTTGGGTGATGGGCTTCAATGTGAGGTTAGAAAGCACCATGTATTACAATCAGGTGATCAGGTCACCATATCTTTAGTGACTCTTCTGGTTCTGACTCTTGCATGTAGTATGTGCATTTCATTTTACATGTTTTAGAACCCCTTTGTATTATCACGATTCTACATCGTATCATTAAATTAGGGATTGTCCAGCCTGGTATTTCCAGTCTGGCGTCCCTTTAATTATATATAGCTCGTGTCGCTGGCTGGCTGGGACCAGGCTGTATCAACATGATTGTATACCCATTGGATGTACTATTAATGACAATCCTGGTGCTTCTTACAATTTCAACATTGGATCCACTTAAAATGACCAGAATTTATAGTTTTATAACATTGAACACTGTTTGGTAACAATCATTTTGGTACAGCATGCACAGTGATTTCATTTGACCCAATCTTTTTAAAATATCATTGTTAAGTGATTCAAGCAATGTCTGGTATGCTTGCAATCAATTCATTTTTATCTATCATAAAAGGTAAATTTAGTACACGCATTTCACAATAGATAACCTGGTCGTTAGTGTTAATAATACAAATGCTATCTTCAGTAGATAGCTTGGAGTTAAGCATAATTTCTACAGTGCTGTCTTCTGTAGATAGCACACCTGGTAATAACAGATGCAAAAGTGAAGGTCAAACTGAGAATATTTCAGTTAACGGTTTAAAATAATTAACATTGGTTTAAAAACAAAATGCTATCTACGGTAGATAGCGTGGGCTTAATAAATGTAAATAACACAACTGGTTTAAAATGCAGTTAACAAAATGCTATCCACAGTAGATAGAATGGGCTGAAATGTAATTAGCACAATGCTATCTTTAGTAGATAGCTTATAGAGTTTAGCATAATTTCTACAATGCTATCTTCAGCAGATAGCACAACTGGAATTAGTAGATGCGAAATTGAAGGTCAATTTGAGAATGTATAGAAAATGAGAATATTTCAGTTGAGGGTGCATATGCAATTAACACCATTGGTTTAAATGTTGTTAACAAAATACTATCTACGGTAGATAGCGTGGGCTTTATAAATGTAAATAACACAACTGGCTTAAAATGCAGTTAACAAAATACTATCTACAGTGTATAAAATGGGCTGTACTGCGTGTGATTAGCACAATGCTATCTTCAGTAGATAGCTTGATCTTTATTGTAATGTAATTAACACAATGCTATCTTCAGTAGATAGTTTGGTCTTTATTGTAATGTAATTAACACTGATATCTTCAGTAGATAGTTTGGTCTTTATTGTAATGTAATTAACACAATGATATCTTCAGTAGATAGTTTGGTCTTTATTGTAATGTAATTAACACAATGATATCTTCAGTAGATAGCGTGGACTTGACTGTAATCAACACATGCTCCCTTCAGTATAGATAACAATGGCTTTAGTGTTACTATCAGATGTCTATTTATATTAGATTGCACGAGCTTTATTAATGGACTTAAATCCACAACTGAAAATAATATATGTGAAATAATTAACACAAAACTATCTTCAGTAGATAGCATGGGCTTTTGGTTTTACAGCCCCTGGCAATCTGCTATCCCTTGGTCGAGCTTTTGTCAGATGTGTCTCGGACTTCATCAAACTGAAAAAGGTTGAAATAGTATTTCCCATGATTCTGGAATCTAATTCATATACTGCCTCTATACTAGCTATGTTCAATCTCAGAGGCAAATAGAACCTCTCAGGAGGGATTCAAGTTGTGAAGTAAAAAACGCACAATTTGTTAAGGTTGGTCTGAACCCTGGAATTATGGAAACTTTCGGGCCTCATAACTTCTAAATTGTTGGTCTAAAGTATATAAAAGTATACATATTTAGACTGGCAAAGACTGATAAGTTCATCTGTGAGGTCAAATTTGGGCCAACATGCCATTTTTGGCCCCAAATCCCAAAAATAACGGTTTTTGGCCCACTTCTTTTCGTGCATCGTAACAAAAAAATTCTTGGGCCAACATTTTTTTTTAAATTAATTTTTAAAAACTAGATCAAAATATCGAGGACCCGTTTTTTCATTTTTTTGAATTTTGACCAATTTCACCAAAAATATTTGAAATTTGGGCCAAAATCGGGCTTTTTTCTGATTTTTTTGAAAAATCGGCATTTTTTGACCATTTTGGTGCAAATTTCTCAAAGATGGTCGAAATTCAAAAAAATGAAACAACGGGTCCTAGATATTTTGATCTAGTTTTTAAAAATTAATGAAAAAAAAATTTTGGCCCAAGAATATTTTGGTTAGGATGCACGAAAAAAGTGGGCCAAAACCGTTATTTTAGATTTTGGGCCAAAATGGCATTTTGGCCAAATTTGACCTCACAGATGAACTTATCAAGTCTTTGCCATTCTAAATACTTTTATATACTTTAGACCAACAATTTAGAAGTTATGAGGCCCGAAAGTTTCCATAATTCCAGGGTTCAGACCAACCTTAAGGCAGATATAACGTCGTCGTAATATTGGGTTATTCCAGTTGAAATCCATACACCGTACCCCCTATAGAAGACATGACCTTTGTCTCACACACAGGGGGTGTAGATTTCAAATGGAGTCACCCATTCCTGTATTAAACTCATTTGAAATTCACACTCCTTGTGCATGTTGTGTGGGAGATTAAGGTCATGTCTATCCCATGGGTATGGATTTCAACTGGAATAGCCCCTTGGAAAACATATATGATCTTACTTAAATGTTGTATTTTATATTATTTTTTTATTATTATTTTTAGCGTGGTCTTTTCAAAAAGAAGAATAAGAAAGGTGACGTTCCCAAAGTCGACAAAAATGAAGTCAAGAATTTTCAGAAGGAATGTCTGCAACACCATAATGAATACCGCAAGAAACACAAGGTAAGCTTTCACTTAATAAGGGGAATATATAGGAGAATATGGAGTAGCGTAACCAGTTGGGGTGGGGGCAAGGCCGAGATCTTTCGAAAAATTACGAAAGTCTTCAAACACCATACCATCCAGGTGTGTGAAGACAATCAGCCATTTACTAGCCTATCGTGATGGTTAACTGGTCGT
The DNA here is from genome assembly GCF_039555335.1 of Amphiura filiformis. Taxonomy (NCBI): domain Eukaryota; kingdom Metazoa; phylum Echinodermata; class Ophiuroidea; order Amphilepidida; family Amphiuridae; genus Amphiura; species Amphiura filiformis. The sequence goes on along the minus strand of NC_092645.1, from coordinate 57,377,204 downwards.
TACCGAAAATATTTGCAGGGTAAATTATAAAATGTTTCTTCATTTGTTTCCGTCGAAAGTTTTAAAGCCATATTTGTTCAAATAAAGATGTTATCGGAAATATACCAACAAATCAGGAATGATTTGGATTAATTTCCGCGTCACGTAGTGTACTACTGTTCGTCAGCTGTGTTCATTCATTAATTTTGTCATTCTTACTGCACAGAACCAAACACAGAAAATGATCGCCGTACTCTTATAAAAAGTTTACAAGGACTTAAAACTTTGTAAACTTTAGAAGCCGGCGAGCTTAAAACCTTAGATCTACGCAAGATAAGCACCACTTCATTGTTTTAACTTTTCTATTAAAGGTAGAAGTAATGAAGATGTCGGAGGACCTTTGCAAGTCGGCGCAAAGTTGGGCGGAACATCTAGCCCAAAACGACCTGTTTGAACACAGTGACAGGTCCGATATCGGCGAGAACGTTGCTATGCACTTTTCATCTGCAACTACTGCATATTCTGGTAAGTAGATTATGATTATGGCCTTTAGTTGGGTGAAGAGTGGATGCACTATGTGACGATCAGAGTTGTGATAGTTGTCGCAGCTTAATGCGCAGAAGAGACCAAAGTCCACTCGGTCTATATAGGAACCACGTTCTTTACATAACATGTGCATGCCTTCAGGAAAGAAAATTTTCAATTTCCAAGACCCAACTTTTCAGATGGTTTGTATGCCATATTTATACCGACGCGTTCAGGAACTCATCATAACGACAACACGAAAACTTTATCCTTTCCGAGTTTGATTGCCATGTGACGTCATATGCAAATTAGTATCTTTTTTTTTATCTCTGGCTCCGATTTTACTGTAATATTGAAAGAAAACGGTGACTACATGTGAGAATGGTGTATTTATGCCCGGTATGTATACATTTGTCATTATTTACACCAAATTTACACCAAAAGGGTATACTTTTATTTTACAGTCATCTTGCCAGCTCGATCGATAATTATCGATCGAGCTGGCAATGCGCTCTAGATTCTGATGCGTGACATACAGTACCATAAGTGTTTTACTATAAGTAAACATTTTATTCTTTTTCCGATTTAGGTAAGGAATGTTCCGACCACTGGTATGCCGAGCTGCGTAATTATGACTTCAAGAAGCCTGGATTTAGTAACGGCACAGGTAATAGAACAGTTTTGTTGATTGTTTCTTTTCTCTCCTTGTTGGCAACGGGTAGGATGTCAATTGCCTTTATAGAGCCTTCTCTGTAGAGGCGTTTGGGCTTAGATCCGTTTAGGCATTTGGCCTCAAATATATTGACAAGAAGAAGAAGAGGATTGGAAGTCAAATGTAACATGAGTTAAGACTGCGCCTTTGGTAACAAATCAAAAAGGTTAGACGATAGAAGGCATCATAATGGTGTACCTCTGGGATCGCTCAATCGGCCCAACAATTAAAAACTTTTGTCTCTTTTCTCGCAGGTCATTTTACTCAGATGGTATGGAAAGCGTCCAAAGAATTTGGCATAGGCAAGGCCATCACTAGAGAAAACAAAGTGATACTAGTTGGGCAGTACAAACCACCAGGAAATGTAATCGGACAATATGAAGATAATGTTTTTCCAAGGGACGATGGGTTCGTTCCGCCAGCACCAGAATCGCCATCAAAGGTGCGTACTTTATACTCATCTACTGGGAAAACCCAATGTGACCCCCTTCTAAATACGGGTTTGTCTTTTTGGACATTCCCCAATAATTTAGTAGTTGCGAGTTATAGTTTGATCAGCTCGTAATAGGTGGGCCTTATAACATCGCGGATTAATATCAAATATATTTTATTAATTTTTTGAGAATTGTCTTGTGACATCTCGCCAGAAGTATCACGCCTTATCAATTCAAGCCCTGGTTCTAAGCACGTTCTAAGCACGTTCCCTTTTTTAAGCACGTTCCCGTATATTCCTCGATTTCCCGTATGAATTTGGCGCCATTTGGATTGAAACTGACGGAGCTTTTGCGTGGATATACCCACAAACAAACTCACAAACATACAACATTCCCCTATTTATAAGATTAAAATATTTCTAGTATCGTTAATTTAGATATCAATTATTATTTAACTATTTACTTTTGTAATTGTCATGTTTGTTTTTCACTCGTTTCTAAAGTTAAATTATGACAATGTTAACTTTTCTACCAAACGGAAAAAAACATTATCAATGTTCCGCTGCATCCGAAAATCTTAATGATCATCAAAAATCAGATATTCACCTTTTTGTAAAACAAATGGGTGTGCTAACATACCTTGTAAGTGATAAGACTAAAAACGACAAAATAAGGTTAAAGTCAGTGTCACATTTTGGACAATGTTGGGCGAATTTGTCCGAACTGCAACTTGTAGCTACATGCATTTGAATGGATAAACAATGCCGTTTTCTTCACCATTTTATTGACTTATTTTTCACTTGTAAGCAATTCCTACAACTCATTGTTTGATAGCGCCTTTAATGAGCATATTTTCCTACGATTTATCAACAACAGCGACGATGCGAAGTGTATCGTCAGCTCAGCTGATGAATCGCTTCTTGGAAGTTTGTCGACACTCATTGCAAAAAGCAACGGTATTCAGAGACACCCTTGTCGCACCCTTCCAAATTATGTTGTTTTCAAATTTAACTATTTATATTTATTTTATATTTAACTGATAAGATATTAATTCACGTCATATAATCTGATAATTTTGGTTGGTTTCAGGTAACTCGTGTAGTCCGTACAACTCAGTATGTGGTTGAGGAACCACCGAGGAGCGAAACTGACAAGAAGATGGACGTGACAGTCAAAAAGGTAAATCAGTATCTGCTGGTCGGGTGTGGGTGGGTATGATGTGTATTAGCTTGTATCGGAGGTTTCCGGGGCTGTGGGTGTGCAGTGGGTGGGTGTAGGGGAGGGTAGGATGTGATGGGGTATAGTTGGGGTGTGTGTGTTATAGGGTTATGAACGTGTGTTTAGGTGTACAATGTGTATGCGTGCATGTTCAATCTTTAAAACAAGAAGAATATGTAGCAGGTGATGAATCTTTACACGGATATGTTTTCTACAATGCTGTATCATTATGCTTTATACAAAAATAACAGTTTGATGAGCACAAACTATTTGCGGCTTGGATAATATTCACAATGATTCCTAAATTGTTGTACATTTAGTTTTACTTTTGCTATCTCGTCAACAGATTAATGCAGTAAAACTAGACGAACCCGATCTGTGTCCAAAAGATGTAAAAACATATCAGAAAGATCTTCTAGAAGCTCACAACAAGCTAAGAAAGAAACACAATGCCAAACCACTGAAACATTCCAAGGAGTTAGAAAAGAGAGCCCAGGATTGGGCCGCCCATCTTGCCAAAGAAGACTTGTTCAAAAATAGCGGCGAGTCGGATGTCGGAGAGAACATCGCTATGCATTACAATAGCGCCACCACTGATTTTTCAGGTTAGTGTCCTTTTTATCGATGGTGTCCTTACTGCTATCATTAATTTCAATACATAGTCGACAGCTTTTTGAGAAAATGGAAACTTAATTATGCAAAGTTGTTGTTAGTTTACTCCGTCCAGTCGTGTTTAAAATAAGAGATTATAATACGTATACATAGGACCTAATACCGAGTTCAGGATATGGTACGGTGCAAGTCACTGCAATGTGCTATTGGCACATTTTTTAAAGATGGTGGTCCGATGTTTGTGATTGTTTTGTTCCTTACATTGAGGCATATCACCAAACAAATCTATATCTGATTCCAAGTTTTGATTTAAATTGCTCCACCGGTTTTTGACATTAGACGCAAAAACGTGTATCACAGTGGCTCATAGAACGCTTAGGATGAGGCTATCAATTTTGTTCATAAACCTCAAAACGGAACATAATTCAGGCCTAAAATATTACAGGATTATGAGAAAAATACAAGTCCTGGTTCTCAATCCACATTGATATTATTCACTTTTCTTTTTCCATTATTACCTTTAAGGGAATGGGTATGAACGTTTGGACAGTATTTATTTTGGGACATTAGAGCACATCAGACATATCGAATTGCATTCTGAATACGAAGAATGTCCTTCTGATATCAAATAATTTTGATTTTTGAAATTCGCAATTTAATACACATTTTATGGCAAATCATTAAAAATTGATATTTTTGATATTTAACAGTACTTGAAGTAAACTTTATAAATCTAATGATTTATACTTAAAGTGTATGTAGGTGGGATGAAAAGCCGACGATCAATTGAAAATTTTGACCTTTCGTATTGAATATATGGATTTTTTTCCAAAAACACCAACAAAAGTTAGGTCTTTTTGGGGAAAAAATCCATATCTTCAATATGAAAGGTCAAAATGTTCAATTGACCGTCGGCTTTTCCTCCCAGCTACATACACTTTAAAATATATCATTAGATTTATATAATTACTTCGAGGATCAAAATTTGAAAAATATCAAATTTTTATAATTTGTCATACAATTTGTATTATATTGTGATTTTCAACAAATTTAAATTATTTGATATCAGAAAGAAATGCTTCGTATTCAGAATGCAATTCGATAGGTCTGAGGTGCTCTCATGTCCCACAAAAAATACTGTCGAAACGCAATAAACGCTCATTCTAGATCCCTTAAGAAAGCGATTTTTTCAAAATGAACAAAACTAATCTAAACATTTCATCTTATTCCACGCGAAATACTGTATATTGGTTGTAGTAGTAGGTCCGGTTCCAATTGAATCCGGTTCTGAATCCACATTAACATTATTCACTTTTCTTTGTTCCATTATTACCACAGGGGACCAGACAGCTGAAATGTGGTACAAACAAAAAGAGAAATACGACTTCGGGAAACCAGGATTTACTTCTGGTGCAGGTATGTAGATGACTCTTTGTCACAAAGCCGTGTCAAGTTTGTTATTGTTATTCTTAAAAGAAATTCAACAGCAGTTAAAGAAAAGTGTTCTTAAGTTTCTAGTTTCGTAGTAATGAAATAACGATGAACACAACCGACTTTACTCTTTGTCACAAAGCCGTGTCAAGTTTGTTATTGTTATTCTTAAAAGAAATTCAACAGCAGTTAAAGAAAAGTGTTCTTAAGTTTCTAGTTTCGTAGTAATGAAATAACGATGAACACAACCGACTTTTTAAATTTAAATTTTGGAAGAAGTAAAAATGACAAACCAAGCCAGAGAGTAGAAGAACGAAGAAATTAATTTCTCTTTTGTTTTGGTTCTCGTTTGCTAACTTACTATGATCATCTTGTGTCAGTCTAAATTTATACTTTATCGCTTTTGCAGAAAAGCCAATCGCATGCATGCGCTTTGGCATTGTCAAATTTGCATAACAGGCAATAAATATTCATTTATTAATCATCAATCATAATCAGGAGTTCCTCAGGGTTCGTTCAATTGGACCAACTTTAAAACTCTTTATATTTCACCACGCAGGTCATTTTACGCAGATGGTATGGAAAGACTCCAAAGAGTTTGGCGCGGGGAAAGCGATCACCAAAGAAGGCAAGGTTATTCTGGTTGGCTTTTATAAACCAGCTGGAAACGTTATGAGGCAATTTGAAGAAAATGTAGAAAATGAGAAGTAGTAAACATATCGCAAACAAACAAATAGTTATACTATTATACTAGTATAGTAAAGTGTCACGAACAAACAAACATCTTCGTGCTTGAAACTATATGCAACTCTTACCTTCCTTATGACCAACCTCATTCTTTGTGAGTTATGTAACCAGAATTGTTAGTATGGTAAAAGTGGCAGAAATGTATCTGAAATAAACACACAGCCTAACATGATGAACACCGAAGACTTAACAAAATTACCCTATATAATATATATATAGTATATACACATAAATTCAAGTAATGGCTAATTAACAGAAATGTGTAACACTGTGTGAAAGTATAATAGACGTACATGTACGTGCGTGCAGGACGCGTATTGATCATTGGTAGAAATTATGTATTTGATTCTTTAAATGTTTTATAGTTACATAAAGATATGTATATTATTGTAATGAATCATAAAATGTAACTGGCTCAGCTCTGATATAAATGAAATGGTTTAACCACATTCCATAATATTTCGACATAAATTTTCTTTTGTTCATGTTTTATTATCAGGTTCATTGTTCGGAAAAAATATTTGAACACTTCAATTTAATCCAATGATACAGTAACCAGTACAGTAATATAATTAAGTTTAAGTTAATTGCCAAATTTTTTCATCTGTATAAAATGTCCAAATCTATTTATTAAAAGTTGTAGATTTTTTATTAGTCGGTAATTTGTATAAAATGGGGTTATGTTACGTGTTTTTCCGTGACAAATAAGAAATGGTGTCGCTCTCGTGGAAGAGACTGGGGTTTTCAATGGGTATATTATGTAATATTTTAAGAATACTTGGGCTGTTCGGGGAATTAATGGTGAAACGCTCCATCAAAAGTTAACAGTTTTGTGCATGGTTATTATGATATCTAGTAAATATCCACGGAGCTCCCGAACATCCCGATAAGGAACTTAATTATTACACACTATAATGTACGTACCATGGTATTAACATGTGTTAAGCGTTGGTTTAAATCCAATGCAAAAAGCATTCAAGAGGGAAGATTTGGTATTTGGAATAAGATTTTACTTCTCAAGTTTTATAATTATTTTAACTTTAATATAGAAATATTAACGTATTTCCTCTCATTGAAAAAGAAAATAGGTAAACACGGGTACTGCTGGTATTTTCACTAGCATTCTGTCTTTTATTATGTAAAATAATACGGTATATAGTCATACTATTTTCAGGGGTATATATTTTGTATCTGTATTTATTGGTATACGTTGTGTGCTCATTGGTAATAGCTCTTGCTTGCTCTTATTATTTCGGCATTATTTGGTTTAGTTCGTCTTTCAGCAAAAAATATATTATAATTCAAGGCAGAATTAAAAAGACTAGTTTGCGTCTAACGTCACGCGTCAGGGCAAAAAGGCGCGGCGTGATTGTTTGCAGACCTGTGCAGTACAGTATTTTTGGTTTGGTTGACAGGACGTCATACGCATATTTTTAATTCGGTCTTCAATTGAACTTTTTGGTAAATCCCAGAAGCCTTTGCGAGTACACCTGAGATATCGTCATTTGACGTCACACCGACTTACAATGCGCAGTAACGATGTTCGATAAACTTATGTGCGCATCGGCGGGACGTCAAATGACGACATCTCAGGTGTACTCGCAAAGGCTTATGGGATTTGCCGAAAAGGTCAATTATAGCTCAGCACCGCAGCAGAGAATCAAAGTTTCCCTTGATGCATTATTTTTAGTGTTTCTATAAACCAGCACATAACATTAAAGTTGAGAAATTATTGGCTTGCTTTGGGATTTGAGGTAAATGGGTTGATTATGCATGATAATTGACTTTGTTGGTGTTCCAAGAATTACCATCCTATTCAGCAAAGTATATCAATGTTCCACGTGTGATTTAGCATAATTTTACCAATACATCACGGGAACACATTATTTTCTGTTGTGGCACAGCACATGATTTTGTGGTCGTATAATAATTGTAAATATTCACACTTGTCAAAGTGACGAGATATTTTGTTTAGGTCATTGTGCCAGTGATTATAACATTCCTTAATATTCGTACTATTTTAGTCATACGAAGTATGTTTATTTCCGTTCAGAGAATATTTAATCTTGTTACACAGCCCCTCCCCCGCAAAAGTAGTGGCCTTTTCAAGTTCCGAGTTGTTAAATCTATATTGTCTTATCTCAACATCTCAATTGTAATTCGTATTCATTTATATATTAGTTTTTGGGCGGGTTATATCACAACTAACCAATCAAATGAAAGCATCTCCCGCCCAATTACGGAAACCACGCCTTTTCACGGATTTAATTAACAATAGAGGCACTAAAACCAGTATCAGCCAGAACTAATAACATGAAAAGGCCAACTGCCAGAACCCGGGGTTGGGGGTCTCCCTATTTGGTAGTAACGGGTATGTGCCGCAGTTTTGTGGTGCATTTTCAGGAGTTTTGGATAGCGATGGCCCCTCATATGTCCAGTTATTGGTGGGTTTCATCAGACACAAAAAATGATGCAACCAACTTACATAAATTGGGCGCATTTAGGGTATTTTCCTCTTAAAAGTGTCAAATTTTGACGAAATGGGGGGGGAGCTTAGATATTTGTCTATATGATAACATTAAGCACTTTTCAAGGCACTCAGCATAAGAGTATCCTAAAGGCGCGTGTGAACCCGGAGGGAAGCGCAGCATCTTGTGGTATTTGGCGTTTTTCTTATTTTAGCTTTCAACAGAAAAACATGTCCAACAATAATTAAGTACTTATTTTATTATAGTACAGTATAATTGAGAATGTTTTAGTATATATTGCTTCGCATGTATGTAAACGATAATAAAATACACCTTACAAAATGAAGGTTTGAACTATATTGCGTCATTTAAGTCCGTGGAATATATGATGATCATGGTTTTAAGATGATGTCCAGTGACTGACAATCCCTATTTACACTGACCCCTCCCCCTCCCTCTCTATAGTGATAACCATAACCTGACTGCTAACTTAGGACCAGGTAGGTAGAACACCAGTCCTCGGCAGCCTCCTGTGACCCACTTCGATGACACTGCAGGGAATCGAACCTGTTTAAGGGTTTACCGTCGTAACTAAACCATTCGATCAAATTTTTTTAAATTGACATATTTTGTACATTAATATGTGTAGATAATAAATCAGTAAAAAAAACAGGGGGTGCCGGACCTCACTTTTGAGCTACAGCCGTTTTAAAAGAGGTGTACATATCCAAAAATCTCTGTACACTTCAATGGCAAAATCAGCAATTTTCTCAATATAGACAACCTTTTGCGTTGTAGAAAAAAATTGTATCGATAAAATTTTTTAAATTTTATATATGTTATGAAAAATAAAAAGCTCTGTAAATCGCGCAAAAAAAATTTGGGGGTACCGGACCTTGTTTTCGCGTAAATTGACCAAAATAGGTCAAAAATGCATTTTTTCTGCGACACCATGCGTAGTTAATTGCGTACATGGATATTTTGGTGCGTACCAACGCGCTGGTATACACGCGCGATCTGATGTCGGATAAGCGTTCGTTTACGCATATGGCCACAAAAAAGGAATTATCTGTTTACGCAGGAAAGTTTTCACTGTAAAAAAGTTACCTAAGAAGTTACCATAATAGGAACAATTATTCTAATGATATTCTTACTAATTTGGTGTATTTTGGTCATAAACGGGTGTAAGAGGGATGTCCTGATGATATCAAATAATTTTAATTTTTTTAAATTCGCAATATAATACAAAATTTATGTCAAAATATTAAAATTTATATTTTGGTCTTTGGGGGAAAATGTACGCCTATACATAGCCGCTTTCGCCAAACGTTTGACAAACATTTAGCGATCAAAACGTTTGCCAAACGTTTACAGGCGTTTACGAAAATGTTTGACAAACGTTTGTGCTCGGCAATTGTTTGACAAACGTTTGGCGAAAACGGCTGTGTATCTTCAATACGAAAGGTCACCATTTTCATATGATGGTCGGCTTTTCCTCCCAGCTACAAACACTTTAAGTATCATTAGATTTACTTCGAGTAAATGTCAAAAAATGTCGCTATCCGAGCCCTAAAAGTATGCAGTAGAAATGAATCCCCAAATTTCTGCACAATAGAAACTTTAACCATGATAATGATATTGAGATTGAGATAGCTGAACAGGCTGCAGTTTTCACATTATCAATTACAATGAATTATCAAGCAAATTGCACTTTACACCCATTTTATCATGCACTCGAACTTGTCCAATGTCACTATTGGGCATAAAGCGCTATAAAGGACATGTGGATGAAAGTCACTCGAAAATGTAGTTTTCAACAAAAAGGACATTTACCACTCTTTAATGGTGCAATAAGTATATGTGTACGCCAGGAATGGTGAATTATAGGGGGTAGGGGGCATAGATTTTTTGGGAGACCAAAATGGGGGCAAAGACATTTTGACAGGACAAAAGGGGCCAATGATTTTTGGCAGGGCCAATGATTTTTGGCAGGACAAATGAAGGGGTTTCAAAGTTAGCTATTTTTGGCACAGATATTTGCGCATCGTTTCGATATTATGCCCTAAACATGCTGAGAAGGTGTATTGAATTGGAAACATGATGTTAGGAAATGTTCAAAATATGCGAAATTGTTTGCTCGCTGCAGACGCATCACATGATTAGACACATTTTAAAGTTTTTAATTGGGATTCCCCCAAATCTTGTATTTTTTTGGCATTATAAGAAAAGGGGGAGATTCACCACCCGGGCGGTGCACACATTAATTATTGCACATAACATTATATATACCGCATGTGTACAGCGGGATTCAACTCATACACCCCTATTATTAGGTATATCACCCCAAAAATAAGCGCAGCAGAAACATGTTATTTGACGCTTTTAATTGAATCATCGTTATGAATGCTTCATAAAACAAAAAACAGAATTGAAATCGGATAATGCAAAGTGATGTAACGTCAACTTGAAGATACCCGGAAATCGGGTGAAAACCTGCCACAAATTGCTATAAATGGCAAAATGGTAATTTTTGGGATTTGTAATACTTATTCGGACACTTACTTGAAAAGGTAGCATTGATTTAAGTATCACAGATTAATTGCATATCTTTCCGGACTTCGTTAAAGAAAACAAGATTAAAAAATCTCTCCTCGAATAAATGTAATAAATCCACCAAATATACAATTGTAGCCATTTTGACCAATCTGCAGACAAATAAAAGCTTAAAAAATGACAAAGTCCAGCTAATTAATATGCAAAAATAATGCCAACAGAGAACCGTACATGATATGAGGATGCGGTTTTTTTTGCACGCATAAGTACCCAAAGTTCTTTCATTTGGTAACAAAAAATACACAAAAAGTCATTAATTATGCAAATTAGCTAATTACATCTAATTATATATTTATGCCATTCTTATGTTAATTAGGCATATGTAATTTTACTTTTTTCAATGTTTTATTTATGTTTTATTCATACAGCATGATTTTGTCAAATATGAACCTGCTGTGATGTTGAATAAAGAAACTGCAGTTAATTGCCTAAGTGCACCGAGTTTTCAATTGGTATACACCAATCCGACTTCGCCATTACTGCGGTGTCCCCGATGTAAATCTGCGGTGTCCCGAGATCGGGGGTTCCATCCATTATTTATTGTGTGCTATACAGAATTGTACCCGGGAATTGTACACAACAGTGATTTTCAATACACAATCATGAGTATTGAATTACGAATTAAATCTCCCGCTCTGGTACATCTGTGTGTCCGTCAATAGAGGGCCAAATACAGTCAACGCTTCTCGGATTGGTGTATAGGGAAGTGTTTCACTCATTGTCCAAGGAAAAAAAATACATGATAACAAACACTGGTATTTCAGACCGGTGGTACTAGGTCCTCTATTTCGAGAGACCTATATTTATTGATTTATGGACGATCTAAAAAATTTCATAAAACAGGTCTTAACTCTTATACTAGGCAGTGTTTAATTTCGGCGGAGTTGATAGTGATTTAGGAAATGTTTCACCTACCATATATTAAAAAGACAAATTATTGTGATCAATGAAACATAACGAGGAAATCGTTTTTGACATGTATGTTTTCAAAAATTGGCCAACTTTGATCCGCGCGCTTTTTGATTCACTGTTATGTATGCGTGCACAGTATGACAGAATTATTGTGCAGCCACTGTGACATACCTACTATTATACACCCCAAACTCACAACGAAACACGCACCTCCAAACACTCACACACCCACCCCACCCCACACCCCCCTACCGTGACCGTAGGCCTACACACTCCACATATTCACACCCATCCTTCGGCCTTTCCATCGCTTAATTTCTTTCTGCAAACATGATATGGGCCGCTGCAGCCCTATATAATGGGCCGTAATACACCTATAACCTTTAGGGTTAGGGTTTAGGTTAGGGTTAGGGTTTACAGGGTAGGGTTTATAGCGTTAGGGTTCATAGGGTTAGGGTGAGGGTATTGCGGCCCATTATATGGTTGCAGAAAATAAAAACGATTCCCCACCCCATCCACACACGCGAGCAACACTCACACATAGGCGTCAATCCTGGTCATTTGCTTGGTAAACCGTTTTGTCTTTTAAGCCACTTTTTGACAATTCAGGCCAAATCCCCACCCCACTTGTCAAGAGATGCATTCACACCGCTGCAGCCACACACAAATTACCCCCATCGTCACACCACACCTACCCCACACGCCCGACCAAACCGTGGACGTGAAATTCCCGAAAGGCACCCCGAAGTCAATCGACGTACCGTTACAGGTCGATAGTAAGTCCGAAAGTTGCGAAAACCCAGTAACTTTACGTTATAAACCATAATCATTACCCTAACACTAACTATAAACTGCACTCTATATTCCTAACATTAATCCGTACCCGAATGCTAACCTTAACCACTTCTCATAGTGTAGTTATGCTGCACAGCAAACATGATTCGACCTTTGCAGTACTTAAACCTGGTTAACAGGAAATTACTCCAGCAAAATCAATCGATAAAGTCTAGTCCATCCTCTACATTGAATGGTGGGCTGCACTTATGCCCAAATAATGTAACTTGCCAAGTTGCCAATCAATAATCACCCACTTGAAATCCCCCGACTCTCTCCACTGACCACAGTTATGGACAGATTTGGGAGTTGTTTTTGCTGTTATCTGTCATTTACATATCAGGGGGATACGACCATTTGCAGATGCCCCACCTACTCAGTTTTTAGCCTACATGTAATACATTATATACTTGATTGACAGCAAGTACAAAAATATCCGTCAAGTTTAGTTTTAATGCCCTTCGGAAGAGGGCGGTCCACAAAATGAGGATAGTCACTTAGATTTACACTGGGAATTTTGCAGGCCATGCCGTGTCCTTCCTTACTAAAACACAAAAGTACGAATATTTCCAAACATCTAAATTAGTTAATAATTTAGGACATGTTACAAAACTATATTTTCTAGAAATTCAGAGAGTACAACAAATATTGGCCGGTTAGTTTTCACACAGTGACGTTAACTAGGCGATGCCCTATACCTCTAACATACACTGTTTGTAGAGGTAAAACGTCAATGGTGAAAGCACTGTGTATTGTGTATAGACGAATCCAATTTAACGCATTCCTAGTACCTCAATGGCAGCCATATTTGGGTCCCCGTCGGCTCCATCTCACCTAAAATGTGAAATGATGCGGCCTTGGAGGGTATTTTAAACTGCATTCTATCACCCGTGTTACACGTAGACAAAAGAATGAGGACAGTTTACAACACAAAAGAATCTAACATCGAATTTTAAGCGGTTTAGATCCACCCAATTGGGCAGTCAGTTCGGTGCTGCGGGGACCCAGTCCCTGGCCAACCAAATCCTAACCATGGCTTGGCTCGTTGGATTCGTCTATAGGAAAATGGACAGTAACTGCAGTATGTCTAATCTTATCCATAGCACTAATCCTAACCTAAAATGCCATAAACGCTAACTTTAAATTGACCCTTTTCGGTCTAATGACCTTCTGACTAATAATGGGCAAGCTGTTTCCGACACCCTTCCCAAACATGTGGTGATACCTTCAAGGTGGTCATACTCGATATAGCAATATTTGGCTACTTGCAACTTCCTTGCACCTGTCCTGAAACCGTGGACGTCCTCGTTTGTTGTATGTCCACGGTTCTGAAATATGCATCACACTGTATGTCCTCTTTTGGGACCGCTTACAAGCACCCCCCTACAAGCATACGAATCGTATATACCCACACAGACCCCTGGGGAATTGCTTTTACTCCCATTACATCCGAATAGCCTTAATGAACATGACATTGACGTTAGACGCATACAGCATACTCTTAAGCTCTTTTGGACTTATGTGCACAGTACCATAAATAAATAAACCAAAGTCCTTTTCGTGTTCTGCCAGTTTATTTAATCAGTGCGTGTCATTTACGCCAGGATAAATAATAGAATATGGTTAATACTCAACAAATGATGTTGACTCATATATAAAATGCACTAACACTCGTGTCGGGTCATCTACGTCGACACATCGCAGTTTTGCCATATGTTTCGGGTGGATAGGGTGTGTTTGAGATACGGTGCTGATTACACGAATTGTGTGGATTAATTTTGGAATAATTTAAACATTGGATATTACCGCCCTTGCTGAAAAGGTAAGTTGTTAAAATTTAATGATTCGGTTCGAACCAAATGTGTCCTCAATCCAGGTCATATAGATGCGCAGATTGCGGAATAGCATTTGTAATATCTGTATACATATTTGCTGGGTGTGTTTGGCGAACATGCTTAAAGGCTCATTCATGTTTGCCATGGAATTGTAATAACATTAGTCAAGTCAAATAATGTCATAGACAATACAATGCGTTAAAATGAACCCTGGCTTCGAACCAATGGCTGATTGTGTATACTATGCCAAACCATCAGTGGCGTTCTCCAGTTATTAGCAAGAGGGGGAAGCAGCAGGGGGAAGTGTCAGATAAGAGAGAAATCCTATGACGCTCATGAGCGCATCATAGACACCTGTGGCAGATTCAACTTCATTGCATCAATCCGGGGGAGGGCCGCTTTTTGTCAAAATGTCCCATTTCCGTTGTTTCAGCCACTTTTGGGGGGCAATAAAATGCAAATTAGTAGGAATCCCGTCAGTCCGTTACCTTACATCTTTCACGAAAAGAGCTGACATAGGCAGTGCAGTGTCAGCACTGGGAGGGGGGAGGAGGAGGCGCAGGGGCATTCCCCCAAACTTGAGCTTTTCTCCCTTCCCCAGTCAGAACCAAAAATCATCTTTTGGGCCAATAAAATGCAAATTTTTCAGACCCCCACCCCCGATTTAACTTTGCCTCTCATGGCCGGAAAAAAATGGAAAATTGTACAGCCACTTCTATCATGGCTAAGGGACTGATACCTCCTATCTTCATGCTAATAAGGCTCTTTAATTGAATCACCATGATCACTATGGTAATGCATTGTTTAGGTATAGGTTTTTTGAATAATTTTTTGAATGCAAATACATGTTTCTTTTATACTTATTGGTTTACAACATAATTTCCTGACAGGCTAACCCAGCAACATGAGGAAAGCTAGAAGGGATTCCAGTTCCAGCAGCAGTAGTGATGATGACTCCAAAAAGAAGGTGCGTAATTAAATGATGATGATGGTGGTGGTGATGATGATGATGATGATGATGATGATGATGATGATGATGATGACGATGACGATAATGATGTTGATGACGTCAGGGGGTGATAACGACGACGACGAGCCATAGGCCTACATAACACACCTTTAAAGTTTCCATATTCCCGTTACCATGGTTACGACGAAATCGCTTGTGTATAAATAGACATCGGGTTCTTTCATTTCATAGACTAGTCTAACCTTTACTCACTTGCCCTGTTTTTATTATATTTCTACTTTTTGAAGAATTACTAAATGAACCATGAACCACAATGCCAAGTTATTTGTCACGTCTTGATTGTGCATTCATTTCGTTTTCACACGCCAACGCGACGTTGTATTGGTATATTCCATTTAAAATCAACACTACTCCTGAGGAAGGGTATGAACATATCTTCCACAGGGGGAGTATGAATTTCAAAATGAATAACCACATTAGGCAGTTCCATAACTTCCATTTGAATTTCATACATCCTCTGAGAAAGATTAAACCTGAATCTTCCACAGACTTCCACCGTGTCCACAGAGGGAGGGTGAGTTTCAAATAGAGTTGACTAATGCGCTAATTCTATTTGAAATTCATACTCCCTTTGTGCAAGATATTTCCAAAATCTTTCATAGGGGGAGTGTGGACTTTAAATGGATTAGCCCTTATTTGCTGCCCGGGATTTGCTGCATTCCCAAATAATAATGCAGTATGCCCTATCTATATAACACAGCCGATACTTTTTTAACCTCTCCACGCGAGTGTCGACTTCAGACGACAAGTTTTTAAAAAAATGAAAAAATTACAGATTTTTTAGAATTTTACATTTTCTTGACCAAGTACAAACAAGCCCAGCATTGGTCCAGTGCTTCTCGTGATAGCTCTTGATATTTTAAGAAAATATCTCAAAACTTGGGCTTTTTATGCTGAAGCCTATGGCTAGCACGCAGAGCATTAAGCAACCTGCTCCCATAATAAAACTACACTATCTACAAATAAATAACATAGCACATACGGGAACATATATAGGTTTTAACTTTGAAGTAAGATATTTCTGATGTTTTAATCAAGCCGATACTAAAGTAAAAGGCATTATCTACTAAAGTAAAAGGCATTATCTACTTAGTAATTACCATAGCAGATGCGATGATTTTACTCGGGAAGGAAGCCCTGTAACCTTTGGATCGTCAATCGCAAGTCAGACAAATTAGTTGTCGATGATGTACGTGACGATACGCGATATGGTGACTGAAATATGTCGAAGTTTTACACAACCACCTTTTATATGGCCTCGCTAGAATATCCACATTTCGACTTCAATATTAATAGAAAAAATGTGATCTTTGGCATGCAATGAATCTTCGGTTGCTCATTTTGTTAATAAATCAGTGCAAACTACAATTTCCCCCAATTAAATGTAGTATTATATGATAATGAACATGGGATGCTGGTTGTTCCGTCCTCTGGAGTACGGCTTCCCATGTTAACAATACAATGTTGCTTTTACCATTATGGGAGGGTATTCTCTAGTGCATCATTTTTTGCATGTTCTATACGCGCAGATGGTTCTTATAAGAAACTATAATTGAAATAGTGGTACAATTATACTAAAATCAATCAATCAATCAATCAATCAATCAATCAATCAATCAATCAATCAATCAATCAATCAATAAATAAATAAATAAATAAATAAATAAAACAATAAATGAATAAATAAATAAATAAATAAATAACAGATAAACAAATAAATATACGAACGTTTTTAAGCGTAAAACATGAATATGTTCCACGTCCGAAACAGAGCAAATGTTTACCTTCCAGGAAAGATGGGGATTTCCCATTTTGATATCGCTTCGTGTAAGCCACATACGATCGTACCGTACTTGTAATGTTACTGTGTGCAGAATTGATAATTGTTAGCCTATTGTTTTCATTTTCCAGGGAGGCCTGCCTAAAGTCAGCCGATCTGAACTTAAGAAATTCCAAAAGGAATGCCTTGAACATCACAATGATTACCGAAAGAAACACAAGGTAAGACACCAATGGTCTTGACATTTTGTACATTACGTTATACTTGCCTTAAAATATTGGAAACATTTTACCAAATTTCGACTGACTTGAACCATCAAAAGGACCAAGTTGTGGAAAAAACATTATCTGATGCTATTATAAAGTACTGTCAAATTGATGCCAACCCCAACCATTACAATGGGTACACTCTAAATCCCAAGGGACTGTGATTAGGGACCAATCAAGTGTTAGATTTAAAACTAAATCTTTAAGATTTAAAATTAAATCTTTTAGATTTATAATTCAAATCTATAAGATTTATTTTAAATTGATTGGTCCCTAACTACAGTCTTAAGGATTTATTTTTAAATCCTTGTAATTTAGAGTGTATACTGTATGGTGAAGTACCGGCGATTTGACTCTGAAGTGCCAATATTTATGTTATTTTATTCAGATTTTGTAAAGGCTTGAATTGCTTGAATTTCTCAGCTTTATTTCCCATAACCAATAATTATTAGAATTCCATTTGTTTTGCAGAAAGTGTCGAATTCCAGGTATTCCTATTATGTCATGTCATGTGCAATTTCGTGCCATGTGCATGCAATGAATTTCATGTTGCCTGTTTTACTTTGTTTCGTAGTTCTTTGCTCGGTTTCCGATCATTTTTTCATGATTACTCCTGACAAACTGTACAGTATGGGCCTGAACTGATGTTTGTTTTTAATCTGGTATACCATGTTATTTTACATTTAATATTTCGCTAAAAAGTGCTAAATTTATGGTCAAAATAAAAAACCGTAGGCCTACATTTAAAATTACCGTAGCTTAAAAATGATTGTAATTTTAAATTTGAAGACCTGAGCGCAAGAAGACCGTAAGTCCACTTGGCCCCTCAACATGTATACACTAAAGTTACGTATAGTTTCATAGAGTTTTATAATGTTTAATACATGTTCCAGGGTGAAAACATCATGAAAGGTTATGAAAGATTTGTTTTGGCCCCTGAACATGTATAAAACATTACCAAACTATATACGAAACTATACGCAACTTTAGTGTATACATGTTGAGGGGCCAAGTGGACTTACGGTCTTCTTGCGCTCAGGTCTTCATTTGTAGTTTGTTTATCTTGTAAAGAGCCCTGTGGTTGAATTTCTCGGGAAAAATATAGGGTATTTAAAATCGCCTTTGTTTATGGAATGGCTCAGTTTCCCTGTAGTAAAGTGATACAAAATGTATGTGTAATGTTGAAACTACAACCGCAAAGTCTGTATATAAATAAGTTGGTAAACAAAGTTTTCCTTTTTCAGTTCGAAAATATCAAAACATGATTTGACCTCGTTGAAGTATTTTGTATTGTATTCAAATATGAAGTGTGGATTCTAATAAATAAAATCGACATATCAAAATACGATCAACTGATCACAACTCAACCAGAAGAAGTTGCTGCTGATAGAATTGAGATTCCATCGAGCGAATTCCACCCACGACAATCAACACCTCAAAAAACTTCAAAAGAATGAGTAAAGAGTTTTGTTTATTTGTATGCACGCAATCACCATGCTTTATCGAACACCTAAAGCGCATACTTAGTAAATCCAAACGGCTTTTCTGGTTGAGAATAATATGGAGGTGTAAAATATCAGGATGAAAAGTGTGTGACTGTAAAATGAAAATATGAATTGTAATTATTATACCAATTCACTTATACTTCGTATAGTCAATGCACGAAAGGCCTACTTCAAACTCCATGTAAACATAAAATCATGTTCCCTTTAAATACAGAGCTAGAGTCCCATGATCCAAAAAGCCAGTCATATATGAAACCGTATTATATTACAAGAGAGACGACTAAAAGTATTGTAAAGGAAATCTGATGTGGGTAATTGAACTGTTTTACTGTTTATACAAATATAAACATTTATAGTCAATAAAAGGCCTAATATTTTACAGAAAATATATAATATTCGTCTAATATTCACGATGCAGTATAACATAAAAATATAATATATGGCTTACATTATTTGACAGTTTTTGAAAACAAAATATTATTCAGGCCTTTGTTGACCGTTTTCAAACTATAGAGCTTTTACAAATTGACCAGAGCAACGGGCGTATTTTTTGCAACCATATAAATGGTCCGTAATATAATACACTAACTATGAGCCCTAACCCTAACCCTAAACCCAGTGGCGGCACCAGAAAAGTTTTTTTTTTTTGAGGATTGAATTTCAAGGGAGGGGGGCAAAATCAACAAATTTTGCACAAAATTTGCCATTTTCGTAATTTTGTATTTTACTTGGGGGCATGGGGGGAGAGTACACTTTCCTATGCCCCCATACCGTCGCCACTGCCTAAATCCAAACCCTAACCCTAACAATAACCTAAATCCTAACCATAAACCTAACAATAACCCTAAACTCAAACGATAACCATAACCCTATAAGTATAGGGGTATGTGGCCCATTATGGTTGCAAAAACTTTCTGCAACCATGGGTCTGCAACCAATGGGCCACAATGCACCTAACCTTTAGATTTTGAGTTGGTTAGGATTTAGGGTATTTAAGGTTGGGGTTAGGGTTAGGGCTAGGGTTAGGGTTAAGGTTAGCGCATTGCGGCCCATTATTGTTGCAGAAAATAACTGTTGGTTTTTACTTTTGGACAAGCCAGTTTAGTTGTTTGGCATGTTTGCAGAGCAACAGAAATGTAATCTTTGTTCTTATTGGGCTAATGATACACCTACGTTCTATTAAGGGGGTACTACACCCCTGCCAAATTTTGTGCCTGTTTTTGCATTTTTCTCAAAAATTATAGCGTATTGGTGACAAGTAAGATATGTATATTATAGGGGCAAGGACTACAACTACTGCACTGGAAATTTTATTTCAGCACAGACAACAGTTGTGGAGTTACAGTCAAAAATGAGGAAAACCAATATTTGATCAATAAATCAATAACTACTTGACTTGAGTTGCTGAATTTTCAGTGCAGCAGTTGTAGTTCTTGCCCCTATAATATACATATCTTACTTGTCACCAATGCGCTATAATTTTTGAGAAAAATGCAAAAATAGGCACAAAATTGGCCAGGGGTGTAGTACCCCCCTTAAACTCGTGAATATGTGGCAATTAAACTCAAACTTAAACCGAAACTGCATACATGAATTGTGTGCGTGTGGCCAATGTGAAAATTCGAATTTGAGCAATATGCGTGGGAAAGAAACATGTGAGAGAAAAGGCCAACATATTATTCCAAAGATGGAATTCCACATGTATGAATAACATTTAGGCACTCCTCGAGACAATCTGCACGTTTGAACTTTGCCTTGACATGACTCTTCGTGTCTTTTTTTTACATAAAACAGAGTTGCCAAAGTTTCAACAATATGCATCTCAAAAGTTGACAAGAAATCGCTCGTCAATAGAACTATGATGACACACCAAACCGCGCACAAAAAATGTCAAAAGTTTATAAATTGGGTGCTCAAACATGTTCTGTATGTGGTAGAATTGGTCGCACAATTTCTAGGGGGGGGGGGGTCTTAAAATTGCACGGGGATGTACCACGTCGACACTGGAATTCTGAATTGTTCTATATCTAAGGGGCTGTGTAATAATTATGAGCCCTGGGGAGGGTGAAATGGGGGGGGGGAGGGGAAGCAATTTTTGGCAAGCCGAGAGTGGGGAAAGCGATTTTTTGCAAACATTCATGGGGCGCCATTTAAATAAAACGCTCTGAAAAGGCTTAGGAAAACACTACGGAAACGCTTATGTAAATTTTCCTACTCGCTGTGCTCGCAACATGTATCTAGACAAAATGCCTGCTTCCAGGATGAATAAAAATATTATTAATGTAGAATTAACGATCTATCCAAATATTAACAGAAATATTCCTGCTCATAAAATTTATATGTGCATTAGGAGTAGTTTTGAAAACGACACCAGACAAGATTAATTAATGAATTAATAGTAGTGTCAGTCTTAGGTGACCCAGTTTTTGGTGACCCCACTTTAAAAATGTCCCCTGCCTACACATCTAGAATACATTGCATATGCTATCAAATAACATTTTGTGGTGTTTCACGCATTAAAGGGACTTAGATCCGACGAGGATCAATTATATATGTAAAATTGTCTGAAGTCGCTTAAAAGGTTAATAATACCCTTAAACCATTTTCTCTTAATCAGAAATATCGACAAAATATGAAGAAAACTGAAAGGATACGTATAAATTGCATCATTCGTAAATATTCTAAAGGTGTTTTTGATTGATATATATTTATGAATGTCCCTTTAAGGAAATCTTGAAGATATAGTTCCTCCTGAAATCAAATGATTATAATAACTAGAATTTCATTAATTGTAATGTGGTGGTAAAATCCACTATTAAGTGGGGTCACCAAAGTGGAGTCACTATAAATATGGCAACACTATAAATCGCCTGGGTACATCAAAACGACAGTTGCCTTCGAAAATGTAAATGTAAATTTTAATTAAATTAAAGAATTGTTTACTTCCTTTAAAATGACATCTTATACAATGATGGCGGGAATAGAATATTGACTGTACCTAACAAATATATTGCAAAGACTATATATCATTCCGGATATCATTTACGTGATTTTAATTTTATCATGAGTGCACATTTGTACTTTTTACTACAAAATTATTTTAATAGTTTTTAAAGCTTTGTTCGAGAGACTATAATTTAACAGGTAGGCTATACCTGAACCATTAAAAAATATATATTGCTATTTGCTTCAGAGAATGAACATATTGCCACATGTATTGGATTCTCATGACTAGGCCTATACGACCAGTTTATACAGGTCCATGTGATAACATACATGCATTGGCCAATGGACTTGGATTCAAACAAGAAATGTCTTTAAAAAAGACAATGCCTCCAAGATACCAGTGGACACCTTTTGTTATTAGTTAAGGAGATACTTATAAGGCCAAAAAAAATATTGTTGTGTTGCCCTCAAGTGGAAAAATGGGAAATTTGGGTAGGACGGTCGGATTATTATTTTTTTTTTATTTTTTTTTTTTTAAACCTTCAGTTTTTAAAAATCCCCTCAAATATTAAATAATGCTTGTTCAATTAGGGGACATTTGTCAATTTTGACTTCTGGATACCTGTTAGACAACAATTAAAGACTAGTCTTACAATAAAATATTAATTTTAAGTGAAAAACATTGAGTTTTTGAACAAATCTGTAAAAATTATCATTCAAAAAAAAAAAAAAAAAAAAATTGCGACCCTGAGTTTTCAGGATTTAGGGTAGGACGGTTGAGGGCAACACAACTATATTTTTTTTTTTTTTAATGCTAGCTTTAATCTTTTTTAAGGTACCGCTATTGGATATAGATTTTTGTCTGATTAAAATATGTGAGTCCATTTTCTCCTAATACACGACTGAAAATTTTATTTTAATCGGATATTCGGTTACCAAAATATGGCCTGTCAAAATGGAGCGAAACCAAGTCGTTGGCAACAACTTTCTTTTATTTTTGTTATGCAATGTTGTCAGGTAGGCCTTATTTTCTAATTATATATGCAAGAATTATGCAAAGTAAAATTTTCAGATAGGCTACAAAATAAGATATAAAACCCATGGATGCATTTGGCAAATTTGAACACCACTGCAACAGTCCGACACACCGCTAGTCCGAATCTAAAAACACTTTAACAGTCCTAGTCCGAAATACACTGCGCTAGTCCGAGTCTGGAAAACACTTCGTCAGTCCGAAACTGCAGAAAACCAAAGCGGTAGTCCGAATCTGAAAATCACAGCGCTGGTCCGAATCTGAAATTACGGCGCTAGTCCGAATATCGGACTAGCGCAGTGTTTCCTAAATTCAGATTCGGAATAGCGCCATGTTTTGCAAATTCGGACTAGCGCAGTGGTTTTCAGTTTCGGACTGGCAGAGTGTTTTTTAGATTTGGACTAGCGCTGTGTCGGAGGAGTGTTTTCCAGATACTGCCAACTGGCAAGGGCTAGTAAAGGACTAGCCCCGGGCCTAGCCCTAGACTAGTAGCTACTAGTCATGCTAGCATCATGCACTCAGTCATGTACTACACATAACTGTGCGACATACAATGTAGATTTGACACGGGTTCTGTTTTGTATTTTAATTGAGGTCAAACTCATGAACTTACCATTTAAATGTTGATATCAAGATGAACAGAAATAAATAATCCATTCTACTTTCTAGTCATAAACCGGCACGGATCTCACTGTTTAGTGTCATGTATGGTCACTGATGGTATATGGTCATGAGTTTGCAATATTGAAATTGTTATTGAAATCAGTTTGCTAGCACCGGGTCTAGCCCTAGACTAGTCATATGCTAGCATCATGCACTCAGTCATGCACAACACATAATTGTGCGACATACAATGTAGATTTGACATTGAGGTCAAACTCATGAACTTACCATTTAAATGTTGATATCAAAATGAACAGAAATAAATAATCCATTCTACTTTCTAGTCATAAACCGGCACGGATCTCACTGTTTAGTGTAATGTATGGTCACTGTCACTGATGGTCATGAGTTTGCAATATTGAAATTGTTATTGAAATCAGTTTCTTCCAAGTTCAAGATAAAAGTAACATGATTGTATTGAAATGTAAGTTATAAACATTCTTCCTGCTGTCCAGCGGGTGTGAACTATTATTATGATGTAGACACGATGATTGAGGCCTAGTAGTCGAGCCTAGCATGCTAGCCTGCATGTCAGTCGGTCTGCTGACTCGCCGCAAAAATACCTCCAATTTTGCACAAAACAATCCATGATGTCAAATTATCACATCCAAAGTGTCGCCATGAACGGCTCTTCAACTTCTCCAGCCAAAGTTTTTCCATTGATAATCAGGTTTCATGTAATCATGAAATTAAACCTTGTTTAATGTGTATTCCCATTGCCACACACAGCATAACGGTTGTCCGACTTGATTTCTACGATATTGCTGATGTGATGAGGCTACAATCCATAATTAAATACCGAATTAAAAAATACTAGTTTGCGTCTGACGTCAGGACAAAGGCGCGCTGTGATTGGTTGCTGACCTGCGCAGTATGGCATTTTTGGTCTGGTTGACAGGACGGCATACGCAAGCTAGTCTTTTTAATTCGGTCTTCAATTATACAATATATGAGTTTAAAAAAAGTCTAATGCATAATTCATGAGCTTGATAGACCCGCACCATTGGCGCCACGTGCTAGGTGTTTCTAGAATCCCTATAGAATAAGATTAATAATTTT
Organism: Amphiura filiformis; assembly: GCF_039555335.1. NCBI lineage: Eukaryota > Metazoa > Echinodermata > Ophiuroidea > Amphilepidida > Amphiuridae > Amphiura > Amphiura filiformis. The sequence goes on along the minus strand of NC_092645.1, from coordinate 57,352,602 downwards.
AATGCTAATTTATTGCACATGCTGAGGAAGCGTGATTACCTTTTTGAACATTCGGAAATGGCGATAGGCGAATTTATGTATGGCGCAAAGAGGTGGTGGATATATATTGGGCTTTCGATATTGGGCGGAAATTAGAGTACTTGTCAGAATATAAATTTGTACAATCGGCCTACATGCCGCGCAATGTGCGGCATTTTAGGTGTAAATTTCAAAGCATACTACCTCCTGCGGAGGCAGAAAAACTTAACCAAACAGGGGAGGCACAGTGTCATCGCCCCGATATCTTCATGGCAGAAATCGCCATGGTAGGTTGAATCCACAGCCACGCATGGCCATTTTGTTCCGACCTGTTTAATAGTTTTGAGACGCATAATGGGCCGAAGGACGTCTGACTAAGGCTACTGACAATAGCCCGGTGACTGACCTCGCTGTGTGTGAGTTAGCATACGCCATAGGTCATATGCTTTTAGACTACTTCCACGATTGGCCTACACTGCGCTATAATAATTCGGCACATATAAAATCAGAATTATTGTCAGTTTTTGAGTTCAAGACGCAAGCTTCTTTCTCAAGACGCAAGCTAACGACTATCATATCCGTTCAACATATATATTCAAGTGCAAGGAACCAAATCTGGCTTCTTTAGACTAAATAAATTACGGGAGATATTCATCATTTTTACACCGGTATCCAAAGATTTTCGTCTGAATATCAAATCGTGCATAGCACATTTACGTGTATCGATCCCGGGTATTAATGTTAGTATCTCTACCGCACCAAGTAATACTAGCTAGGCGATGTCGGTGTGCGAGGATGTGATATTTTCCACGTATGAATTGCATATTTGTAACACTGTGAGATATTCACTCTGAACGTTTGAACTTTACATTAACACGATATCAATCTTGATATCAATTTATATTGACCATAAGCAATTTCAGCATTTGAAATGCTTTGAAATCGAGACTGATACGGATGGGGCGAAGCTAACTGAACTGATCCTATTTTGAAAGTGTATAACAGAACAGGCCGTACGAGGTGCATGATGAATAATTACTTCGCACTAATAATTGTTAAGAAAACCGTACTTTACCTTTATTTAACCTGACATTTAAACATATTCTGTAAAATGTTTTGTGTTTGCTGGGTCCGAGGTATCATCAACTTTTGCTTAACCATGAAATGGTATCGGCCTATATAAGCATATATGCCTATGTTACTAGCTTACCAGCTACCTTACTAGATTGCTTACTAACTGACTCGCCTGTTGGTTACAAATGGACATATCTCGAAATGCCCTTCCCCATTCATTTTAAGGACATCTTAACTCTTTGCCGTCCCCATTTTATCTCTGAAAAGTAGGGGGAGCTCTATCCCCCAGCCCCCTGGCTACGCCAATGGGCTATGGTGTATTTTATTGCACTGTCTGTCAAAATGTTATCTCTTGTATCGTGTAATCATGAACTTTCGTCGTCTATTTATCGAACAAAGCAAATATTTTATTCAGGTCAACTAACAAATTAAGGTGGATTAGCTTTATTCAAATATAACTGCCACCTACGCCGAACACCTACGCTCATTTATAGGGAGTGTTCAAAAATACTTTGGGGGTTCCAAATATGGGGTTTGGAGAATCTGGAACTTGATGTCAAAATATTACTGACCCCAACCCCCTATACGAAGATTTACAAAAAAAATCAACCCTGTAGGCATCAACCCTATTATAGGCTTTCTGTCCGTATAGTCGGACAAGGTGAGATTTACTCCAATACTATAATATGCGATCATATAGTATAACAAGGAAAAGGAAAACCTAAAATCGACCCATTTTCTTTGCTAAATTTGTTCAGACCCCCTCCGTATATTTCCGACCCCCTCCCCACACCAAAGTATTTATGAACACTCGCCAAGCAGATGGCTAGGCTCCTCCCGGTGGCTTCTCTCGTTGCCAATGAAAATGTTTATTCAACAAGAATTGCCTTTAAAAAGGACAAAGTGTTTTTGTTTTGTTTTGAGGAAAGCGTCGGCAAAATAGAAACTATATAAATTGCGAGTGAATACGGGTTGATTGAGGCATAACCAGTCGAATTGTGCATACTTCATATACACTGCAAAATCGTTTTACAAAAATGACCAAATGTTGGGTCAAAAATCAACAGTTTAAAATTACAAAGTAAACAAGTTAACAAATTGTTTGCTTCAAGCCAGCCGATGATGGATAAATTGTAACCCAAATATGTTACATTTTGCCTAATTATTTATTTGACACAACATAATTTGGATCAAGCTAAATTTGCAGTGTAATTGGCTAGTAAAATATCAAAAAAAATGGAGTATATCTTATTCATCCAAATACATGGTTTATTTTCAGTAATTTGCCAACCATGACACCGTGACCCTAGACTACCCCGTAGTCCACTTGCCCATTGTACATACTCTGGATATTGTATTTAAGCTTAAAACTCTGATTTAATTAATGTGTGCACAATTGATAGATTTTCACATCTGATCTTTTCAGTCACCCTACTCCCTCTCTTTGTTAGCTTCCCAAGTAGACTACTGACTTTGCCTTGCGGTTAAGATTTTTAACACGGGACTCTATGGAGAGTTAGGCCAATTTCTGGCCTAACTAAAATTAACCATGATGTAATGCATCTTTAAATGGATCTGCCTTGTGATTGGTCGCCCATATCTCGCTATGGTTTAAATCTTCTGGGCCCGCGCCATTACCATTAACTACACCGTACACAACTGTCTGTGGTATTTGCGGCGCTTTTGTGTTGACGCGAAAGTTAATCTCTCATCAAACATCTAGCGCGTACTTGTGGTTAATGGACTGATAAACAAGTATGCTTGACAGTGTGTTTTTAGAGAGCAAAGTCCAGGGGTAAAGTTCTGCTTACAATTCAAAGTTCATAGTCGAATTTTCGGGTTCGCTATCAATAAACTGGTAGATTCCAAAATCAGAATTGTTCAGTATTAAAGTGAGCCATTATAATTATGCAAGATAATGTTGCATTCAATTACTTTTATTGTCACTAATCATCTGATATTTTTAACTCTTTATGACCATTTTACTAGTGAATACTTTGATTTTAATAAACATCAGTATAATTTTGAGTTCAACGGAATGGGTTCATCATGACTAATAATAACATATTTTTAATAAAATTCGACTATGGCATAGTCTACCGTGACCCTAAAATTAATCAAATTCAGATTTGTGCATTTTTTTAAACAAGCATATAGCTGTACGTCCATATTTTTATTATCGTGCCAGCGAGTCGAATCAATTTATAAAACATGCTTAACCTACGTACGCTAGTGGTTGATGCAGGGATAACTCAATTTACATTCACATATTTAATTCCAATGTTTTATGAAGCAGACATGAGATATTATGATCAAATCGCGTATCGGCCTATATGTTTGTTGATCTCTTGGTGGTGCAGTTTGACAAAATGTTCCATGAGAAACCAGATGAGCACTAACTTGCTATAAAGGGCGTTGGCTTTGAAAAATGTGTTCCTTGTTATGTAAATCAGACAGTTTCACACTCCGTAGTTTTACACTGGACTTCGGAGCTTGCTCTTTTGTTATGCTAAAACGTTCCCCTATTTTATGCACAAGCGTGTCCCTACACAGGTGAATGAAAAGAGTGTATCGCACGAGTATATCGTGCGGACAAAATATCACAGTAGTGTACTCGGAATGTAATGGTACAAAAAATCTCTCAATATCCCTTGCATTGAAAATATTTGGTTGAATATACACCTGTAGGTATCAGCCATGAAGATGTCTGACGACCTTTGCAAGTCAGCCCAAGAATGGGCTCAAGAACTGGCCAAGAAAAATCAATTTAAAACCAGTGGCAGAACCGACGTCGGTGAGAATGTTGGCATGCACTATTCATCTGCATCAACCGAATACTCTGGTAAGTATAGCCGTGTGTGTTCCTCAAGATCGGATGTTGGTCCCCAGGTAAATTCTAGATCTTTGAAGATAAATGGAAATCTGTGCGAGGTGTTTTTAGTTACTGACTTGTCTTTGAAATAAAGTGATCTCCAGTAGGGTAACGAGGGCCGATAAAAAATCAACCGAATACTCCGGTAAGTAGAGCTGTGTGTGTTCCTCAAGATCGGATGTTAGGCCCGAGGTAAATTCTATAGGTCTTTGAAGGTAGGTTTGAGGTGTTTTTAGCTACTGACTTGACTTTAAAATAAAGCCCTGTAGGGCCATGAAGGCCGAAAACTTATAATGAGAATTGCCAAAATGATGAAAAATCTCTAAAACTGAATCTCTGCATGGTGTCAAACTTGATTCTAAACTTATTCACTTTTAATCTTCCTCCTGCGTGTTTTTTCTCTCCCTTTCTCTTCAGGTAAGGAATGCGCTGAAACCTGGTACACCGGGATGCGTGAGTACAACTTCAAGAAGCCAGAATTTGGACAGAAAACAGGTAAGTGTCAAGTTTCTACACCGCAAAAACGTTGCATGAATTTTACGATTTTTTACCCCACGTTGAGTACTATGCAATAGTTAACTTTGTTGAGTAAACGTTACTCTAAAAGTTCGCCAATAATGACGCCTAAAATGTTATTGACAGAGCTTTAAATAACGTGTTTTATAATATAACGAGGTGTTCCTCAAGGATCACGCAATCGGTCCAACAATTGATTTGTAATCTTTTCCCCGCGGCGTATTCCACTTAGATGGTAAGGAATGATATATAATTCCACAAAGCCAAAACCATAACCTAGAGCACGCCAAGTAATTTGCAAAGAATTAGGATTGTATTATAAGATTACGGTGTACCTCAAGGGTCGTGCAATCGGTCCGACAATTATCTGTATCTTTTTTTTCACAGCTTATTTTACTCAAATGGTGTGGAAAAATACAAAGGAATTCGGCATAGGCAAAGCCATCACTAAAGAAAACAAAGTGATAGTAGTCGCCCAATACAACCCACCAGGGAATTTCCAGGGACAGTTTGACCGCAATGTCTTTCCACGGGATGACGGGTACCGCCCACCTAGCCCAGCAGTGAAAGCAAAGGTGTGTATCAACGGCTATTCTATATACTAGTACATGTACATGTAGTTGAAATCCACACACCCATGATGAAAGACATGACCTTAATCTTCCACACAGAGAGTGTGTTACCTGAATCTACACTCCATGTGTGTGAGATTAAGGTCATGTCTTCCATATTTCAACTGGAATAGCTTATCCCAACAAAAATGTCAAAAAATGTATGTATAATTTATATAAATTGTTTTTTAAAGCGACGGATAGGTCAATAAAAAAGTCATCGGGCATAAAACAGTTGGCTCATCCGTTTTGGAGAGAAAATCCCAAAATCGATTTTTTTTTGGGGGGGGGCCCCAATTTTTTTCAGACATCGTAACAAAAAATTATTAGCAAAATTTTCTTAAATTCATATAAAAATATATAAAAAACATATAAATATCTAGTACTAATGGGTTTTTTACTTTGATCTACTTGATCAAAAATGTTTGAAATTTGGATGATAACCAATGATAATCAGGCTTTTTAATTATTTTTTTGAAAAATTGAGCCATTTTTGCAACCATTTTTTTGGTGAAAATTACTCAAAGTTGGTTTAAAAAATCATAGTTGGTCAAACAAAACAAACAAACAAACAGGTCCTAGATATTTATATCTAGTTTAGTCTTTTTTTAACGTTTTTACTCATTAATTTTTTTGTTACGTTGTCCGAAAAAATGTGGTAAAAAAAATTCGATTTTGGGGGATTTTCTCCAAACCTGAGCATTTTTACCCAAATTTGACCTCACAGATGGATTTATCAAGTCTATGCATTCTGAACATATACTTTTATATACTCTAAATTTCCATAATTCCAGGGTTAATACCAACTTTCAAAAACAAATTCCAATAACCCAGCAAACAAAAAACGTTTACCATATTGTTCACACAAAGTTAGAAAAGGTTGCCAGCAAACCTTTAAATGTCAGGTTATATAAAGGATATAGGCCTATAAAGGGTTAAAAAGGTTTTCATAACATTCAAACGCGTTTTTTGATAACTTACTGCAAATATTTTGACATCTGAATAAAAAACATTTTAAAATAACATTTTGACAATATTTAAAAAAATTAATGTTGTTGTAGTGTATTTTCATACAAAACGTTATAATTAACGTTTTTATATTTAATGTTATTAAAACGAATTTACCAAAACCAAAACCCTATCTATTAAAGATACAACTTAACCAAGAGATACACTGGCTTCAATAACACATCTTACAAACGATTGGCATCTGTGACTTTTATGTGCCTCAATTGCACAGAGGCGTGACTTTGCGTACATTAGTGGTCGTGTCCTTTTTATAGTATGGGCCGCATGTTATTTCCTGAACATTGTGTAAAACTGGCTTCAGAAAATATGTCTTCGTTTAAGGTGAAAGGTTCGCATGGCTTCTGTTATAGGATGTTGGGCACCGTAAATGTATGAAATTAATTTTTGATTAAACAAAACTACGGTGTAGCATTTTCATTGAAATGTCATTTTTTAGAAAATTTTTGGGCACTTTGAAATCTAGGCGGGCCAGCTGTGCACCACACCACAGAAACGGATCTAACCATATCCTGGGTATGTATGTGTGAATATACCGTCACTGTGCTGTGTTTTTCTTGGCTGATAAATTTTTTGAAGGGAATGAAGGTATTTGGTTTTATACTGGAAGTTACCCCTTAATGATCTTTGACCTCAAATCTGTGTATGATTCATGGATACTGCGGATAAGTTGATAAATCAGAATCGCATTTTAAGGTCTATTCGTGTGTGTCACGTATGCACGATAGAAAAGAAAAACAGATTTTTATCGCCGAAAACACTGTTTTTGAGCGATAAACCAGGTTTCTTGACGAACAAACCAAGTTTTTCAAAATCCTTGCTTTTCACTATTAACCCTAACCGCCTAAGGGCATTTTGGCGACGGGAAGGGAATGAAGGAAAGAATAAAGAGAGAAAAGAAAGAAAGAAGTTGTTTGCTCTGGGTGGGATTCTTTGCCACGGGTCTTGGGCTTCGCTGGCCAGGGAAACCGTGCCTATATATCACTTAGGGCGATTGCGTCATCACACCACGTGGGATGCACGCACGAACAGCGCATATATCAAGTAGTATTTTGTAGTATCAGGAGGGTAACTTAGGGTTAATAAACTTAGTTTTCCAAATTGAAAAATCTGGTTTATCAAATTCGATTAGCAAGGTTTGTTTTGTTTTTTTAACTTGGTAAGCAAGGTTTTAAGAAACCTGGTTCTTCGATCGAAAAACCAGGTTTCTCGGCCAAGAAACCAAGTTTATCAAAAAACTTTGCTTCTCAAACCGAGGTACTTGGTTCATCGATCAAAAAACCTGGTTTATCGTCGAAAAGTCATGTTTCTCTCGTGCGTGCCATAATCGTGTCGCAATGGACACTTTCCATATAGTTTTTGGTTACTATTGCTGAAGACGCGTCTTTTAACACGTCTCTTAAAAAAAAAAAAAAGACACGATATACACTCATACACGTTATGTGAATGTGCCCAAAGACTCTTTAATTAAATTGTATGATATACTCTTATTTAGCTTGAAAGTTCTTGTATTATTTTTTTTTGCTCCTGCATATTTTCCTGACCGATACATCACGTGCGTGTAGATACATAAAAGTGACGACATTAAGAAAGGCGCAAAGCGAGACTCTAGCAGTTCCAGTGACGACGAGAAAAAAAAGAAGGTGCGTATATTAATTAGAGTTGGTTTATTTTGATATTCAGATGCCCAAAATCACAGAAAAAAATCCACAAAACGACAACAATTACCTAAGTCGGCCAAAGGTACCCTAAGTTGTACAAACTTTGCTTTAAGCAGATATAGGTTGCGCAAGGATGAAAACAGAAACTGTCAACAAAGTTATATTTGTGTATATTCTCGGTCATCCAGGTATATAAAATATCAAGTTGATATAATTAAAATCTAGTCAACTGGCCGTACTATTTTTTTGACTGGCGACGTTTCACATCCTATCCTGGATGCTTCCTCAAGCCGTCTGATTTCTGACCAACATGACCAATCGCAGCCGAAAAATCAGACGGCTTGAGGAAGCATCCAGGATAGGATAGATGTGAAACGTCGCCAGCAAACAAATAGTCCAGTTGAATAGATTTTAATTATATCAACTTGATATTTCAACAAAGTTACGTAAAAGTGCGCAAATATGTACCAAAAGCTTTAATTGCACAAGTTAGAAAAGAAATTGAAAAAGTTAGAAGTCGAAATTCGGCAACTTGTGCAAGTTTGGGCAAGTAACTTTGTGCAAATGTGCGAGTCTGTTGTTATTTCTGTCTTATTAGTTTTCCCCCTAACACCGGTCATTTGAGGTATATAGGAAACCGGTTTCAAGTTGAGAACCGGGTATTATTGTCATCATTTTCCTTTTCCAGGGCGGACTTTTCAAAAAGAAGGACAAGAAAGCTGACACTCCAGCTCCCACAGTCAGCAAATCTGAACTCAAGAAATTCCAAAAAGAGACTCTAGAACATCATAATAACTACAGGAAGAAGCACAAGGTACGCCAGCAGGTCATAGGTTAATATCAGTGTCAGAGACGAAAATGTCAAGTAAACGGGGAAATAGAACAAGTAACCGGTGATCGATTGATTTTTGATCAATGATTGAAAGTCTGTCGATCCAGAATAAGGTGGAATATGACCCATCCATTAACCTTTGTTAAAATCTTCTCTAAATGATCTCTAACAGCTAAAGTATGCTCCATCATGTTGTCAACATGACCTTTGTCCCACCTGTGTAAGATCCATGCATTGCATTGTAGATCATATTCCAGCTTACAAAAAGTTTAATGTATAATCCCATTTGTTTAACAATTTTTAAATTGTTGATAATTTTTTTTTAACATGTTTAAAATAATAATTCTTTTTGCCGCCCCTTTTTCTTCTACCACCACTTCCTTTTTGCTGCCCCTGTTTTTATCCCGGGGGCTCGCGCCCAAGTCCCCCCAGTATACGCTTCTGTTTATACAAGTGTCTCGTGAATGACCTATCGTTTTGAATATTTTAGTCACCAGCATTGAAGATGTCCGACGAACTTTGTAAGTCAGCTCAAGACTGGGCCGAGCAACTAGCTTCGAAAGATCAGCCTTTAAAAACCAGTGGCACGTACGGCGTCGGGGAAAACATTGCCATGCATTATTCATCAGCAACTACCGAATATTCCGGTAAGTAGACAATAATACATTCATACAACAATTTAAGAAGGGAGTTAATTTAATTTGGCCAAACTTTCCACTAGGTATCACGCTTTTTAATCAACTTTCCCAATAGCACAGAATTGACCTTTGCCGCTATGAGTTCCAACTTGCCCGTCAGTATTTCAACTTGCCCGCAGAATTTAATAAGTATTTTTGCTCAATTTGCTGATCTTGATCATCGAAGCTTTTAAATGAGTCTCTTTAGGTGAGCCATTTGGACACCCAAAGCAAGTTAGAACTTGCTCGACTTGTGTTATGCACTCAAATTAGCCCAACCGGTTGGGGTTCGATTCCTATGCATTGGTGTGTGGCGATACGAGTTCGAGCCCCGGCACAGTCCAGGTTTGTTCCTGATGTGAAATAATAGAGCCGTGACATTTCTCTGCGTAATGAATTAAGGTATGAAATATAAACTCGACCGCCGGTTGATTGGCGGTCGAACTCCGTTCCATGTGGACGGAACCGCTCGGAACCGCTCGGAACCGACGGCCAACCACCGGTCGAGTTTTGATTTCATTCCTAACTGTGTTTTTACTTGGAAGGGCATGGCAGATTATTATTGCAATACACTTTTCACCCTTATTAGGTAAGCAAGCCACTGATCAATGGTACATCGAAGGAGCGAGTAAATACGACTACAAGAAGGCCGCATTTAGCCAAGACTCAGGTAAATAGATGTAAATTAAATTTAGACGTCCGCTCTCCTCCATGGTGCATTTATAATATGAACCATAAGAGTACTCTGTTACATTGAATATATAAAACAATGAGTTAATATATTTAGGGGCTGTTTAGCGGTTTCAATAGCGTTAAAAACAATTAGGTGTTCCGCAAGGATCGCGCAATCGGTCCAACAAGTAACACCTGTTGTCTTTTTTTATCCACAGGCCACTTTACTCAGCTTGTATGGAAAGGTTCCAAAGAATTCGGCGTAGGTAAAGCCATCACCAAAGAAAATAAAGTGATTTTAGTGGCCCAGTACAAACCACCAGGAAATATGCGCGGAGATTATGCAGACAATGTTTTCCCGAGGAGTGGTCGTGATCGCTCACCAAGCCCAAAAACAAAGGTACATTGTGTTACGTATTTCAAACACAAACATACATGACATAGCAATTAGCATAAGCATAATAATTAATATATACACAAACACAGACAGAACTAGTTATATTTTATACAAAAGTAGATAAAATACAATGTATTTTAGGCCAAAGAAAATTAATTGTTCGTCTCACGTTACTTTTGACTTCAAAAATTCAATGCGGAATGAGGCTTTTTTTTTTTTTTTAATTCCGCTGCTGAACTTTCAAGTTCAATCCTTTGAATTCTTTAACACATGGATTTTGTCCATCAAAAATTTGCTGTAGAATTTCGGCAAAAGTATACATTTGCTTTTGCTCTGATCGATGCAGAACCCATCCGATTGAATTGTTTTTATACAGTATCTTAACCCGCAATATAGCTGTATCTGACGCCATATTTGGCACAAAAAAAGGAAAAGAAGTTGAAAAAATCGGCAGAAAAAAAATTAAAATCCACCCGAGATAGTATTCTCAGCTTGTCGCTATTAGTCTTGTTTCCGCCTGTCACTCTCGCCGAAGGGACGGTAGGGAGAACGGGAAGCATTGTGTACACTGTAAAAATTGTGTCTTGGCAGAAGACACAAAACAAGACAGGTCTCATGAAGCCGGTTTTGAGACGCGTTTATATTCAAGACAGGTCTTTGATGGATGATGTGCGCATGGTGACATGCAGCCTCTCCAGCTCTGTATTTTGTTGCTTATTTGTGCTGTTTATCGCAGTGTGACTATTTTACATTTGTAACCTGAGGATTGGGTATTTCATCTTGACTATCCTGAGCAAGTTGGACTGCAAAATTCTTCATTTTCTTCATAGATTTTTCATTTTGGACTTTTCTACCTCATTACTCAACTCACTTCTGTAAGCTTAACCATTACCTATCACAGCATATAGGATACTGTACTCCACTATTGGATTGGACCTTTTCATCAAATCAATATAATCTCCTGTTTGCATCATCTGTGAGTACTTGATTCATCAATTGTTCATCAATTGTTTGCATTGACTGGAACTACTCAGCTATGGGATACATTATCTTGTTGTCCTTGCTGCTGATTAATGTGCATGAGAGTATAGGCCTACCTTGCTCTGTTCATTATGAGGACAATGCTAAATTATATCATCGTTTGAAGTTCTCAGGATCACATGCTTGTTACTACAGTAATACATCGGCAACTTTTCAGCCAGATATTTTAGTGGCTGGGGACGTAAATCCAAACCCAGGTCCTGAAAGTTGTCCTGAAACTGATTCTACTGAACTGGATACTAATCGTACAATAAAATACCAGCGTGACGAACTCATAAACCTATGCTGCCCCCCATATACTATTTCTACCCCGCTTCTCCACCATATTCAATCACTTCACTTAAGACGTCGCCGCACCCACAGAGGTAGGAGAGGGGGTACGCGCAAAGATATATCATTGGTTTCCCCTCCTGCTGCTTCCCCGGTTTCAAACACCCGTCACATAAAGTGGATGTGCTTTAATGCTCAGTCATGTCGTCAGATAGCCACGGACATTGCTGAAATCATAACTGATAATAATCTGGATCTTGTAATGTTAACAGAAACTTGGCTGTATGAGAAAGGCGATGAGCCATATATGAGTTTTATGACCCCTCACGGATTTAACTGTCATTCTTTCCTCGTGGAGCCTGGGAGGTGGTATTGCCATCATTGTGAGAGAATCTTTATCTAATATGATCACTCTCACTCACCTTGATTACACCTCCTTTGAAAGCGTGGAACTAAAACTGTCCATTCACCAAGTTTCCATCATATGTGTGTGCTTGTATAGACTGCACCCTGGTGAACATCTTGTTAAACATACTAGAGTTAACTTTCCAACTTTCTTGTCTGAATTTACTGACCTTTTATCATCTTACGCTAGTTTGAAGGTCGATGTATCCTTTACTGGGGACTTCAATCTCCATTATGAAGTTCCAACTGATTCTGAAGTCAGACGCACAATTTCGATTTTAACTGATTTTGGCTACTCTCAGCATGTCGACAAGCCTACTCATAAGCTCAATGGTATCCTGGACTGGGTGGTTGTGCGGAATGACAGATGCGTTACCAAGTACGATGACGTGTTGAAGTTTCCTGGTTTGTCCGATCATTTTGCTGTTTTTGGTCACTTTGATGTTTCTAGACATACGCCTAGTAGACGCTCGGTGACCTCGCGTAATTTGCGAGCAGTTAACTTTGACAATCTAAAGCCTGATGTTGCTGGACTGACTGCCAGTGTTCTTTCCAGATCACCCAACTTGGATGTATGTGGTCTTGTTGACGCCTACAATACTGGTCTGCAACTAGTTCTTGACCAACACGCACCCCTGACTACTCGGCAGGTGAGGGATCGTGCATCGGCTCCTTGGTTGACGACTGAAGTGAGGGATGCAAGACGTGAGAAAAGGCGTGCTGAACGGCTCTGGAGGAAAACTGAATTGACTGTTCATAAAGAATTGTACATAAGTTCGAGGAATAATGCTAATAAGTGTGTTACTAATGCTAAGAGGCAATACTTTGCGGACAAAATTGACTCAGCTGCATCTTCCACAAAGCAGCTATTCACAATTGCAAATGACCTTCTCAGAAAATCTCAAACCTCAGTGCTTCCAAATAATGTTGCTCCTAGTGATCTCCCGCAAGTCTTCTGCAAATTCTTTGCAGACAAAATCCGGCATCTAAGGGATAAACTTGATTCTTGTCAGTGTTTGCCACCATCTTTTACTGCTTTTGAGGGTCCTGTTTTCGATCACTTTGATCCTGTCACTGAAGATGAGATTTCTGAGCTGGTCCATAGTATGCCAACAAAGGGTTGCTTATTAGACCCACTTCCAACGTATCTTGTGAAACAGTGCTTTGTTGATCTTGTTCCTTTGATTACTTATACTATCAATAAGTCCCTTATGAGTGGTATTGTTCCTATTCAGTTTAAGCGTGCTATTGTTGTACCCATCCTTAAAAAGTCCGGTCTTGATAATAACTGTCTTAAGAACTTTCGGCCAGTTTCTAACTTACCTTTTATTTCTAAAGTTCTTGAAAAGGTCGTCCTTAAACAGCTCCAAAAACACCTCTTTGACAATGATCTTATTGAAGTTCACCAATCCGCGTATAGAAAAGGCCATAGCGTGGAGACCGCGGTGCTGAGTGTCTTGGACGGCCTTCTTAACAACACCGATGTGAAAAAGTTTCTCTTGTGGCTCTCCTTGACCTCAGCGCCGCGTTCGATACGCTTGACCATTCTATTCTCATTGAGCGGCTGGCGACCACTTTCGGTGTCCAAGGAGTTGTACTTGAGTGGTTCACTTCATACGTGACTGAGAGGTTTCAATCTGTTAATATTAATGGAGTGGTTTCGGACCCATTTCCATTACAGTACGGAGTCCCTCAAGGTTCCGTACTTGGGCCGGTTTTATTCACTCTTTATTCTCAACCTTTATCCGACATCATTATAATGCACAAATGTAATTTCCACAAGTACGCCGACGACACGGAAGTCTCGCAATCTGACACCCCAATAAACTTTGAGCTCACCATATCTTCCATTCAAAACTGTATTAGTTCCATCTTGAGTTGGATGAATAGCAACAAACTTTTGGTACGTCCTCTCGCATAAAACAAGTTGACAGAGAAGAAGATGATACCATCCAGATTTTGAATTCTGACATATCTTTCCAACAATCTGTTAAATACCTCGGTGTTCGGCTGGACCAAACGCTGTCCATGTCTGACCATATAAGTGATATATGTCGCTCTCTTTATTTATCTTTAAGACAACTTGGCACAATCCGTCCATATTTGTCTGAGAAAGCGACGTCGTGTCTTGTTAACTCTCTTATCATGTCTCGCCTTGATTTCTGTAATTCCACTTTGGCTGGTATCACTTCTGATCAAATTCTCCGCCTCCAGAGGATCCAAAACTCTGCCGCCCGGCTCATTGTTAAAAAACGTAAATATGATCACATCACCCCCATACTTTATGAGCTTCATTGGCTACCCATAAAATTCCGGATTCAGTTTAAATTATGTGTGTTTGCATACCGGCACTTTGAGGGTACCCTTCCGTCTTACCTCTCCGCGGTTCTCTGTACTTATGTTCCTCAACGCTCCCTCCGTTCATCATCTGAAAAGCTACTCAGGACCCCGCGTGTTAATTTATCATCTGCCGGTATGCGTTCCTTTCGTTATGCTGCCCCTGTAGCTTGGAATTCCCTTCCCAACAACATCCGCAATATCACTTCTCTTGCTCAATTCAAATGTAGTCTAAAACTCATTTTTTCCAACATGCTTTCCCTGATTCCTAAGGTTTTTGTGTTTCACTGTGTGTCCTTTGGTTCTTTTTTGTTTTCGCGCCCTGAGATCTTTTTGATGATTTTTGCGCGTTATAAATACGCTCCATTATTATTATTATTATTATGAAGCCGGTTTTGAGACGCGTTTATATTCAAAACAGGTCTTATGAAGCCGGTTTTGAGACATGTAATTATAAAGACATGTCTTGGGTACATCATGTCTTCATTCAAGACACCACTTTTATAAGACACGTTTGTATCCAAAACAGGTCTTGTGAAGCCAGTTTTGAGACATGTAATTAAAGAGACATGTCTTGGGTACATCATGTCTTCCCCAAAGACATGTCTTTGCCAAAGATATCTTTTGCAAAAAGACATGTCTTAGCTTATGTATCATCTCTTGCCCGCTTCGCGCTAAGAGAGGAACACTACAACTCATCATCGTGGTGTTGAATAGCCATCAAGTGTATTTTGATAGCACGGTGACACGTACTTTAAAGTTATCTTTAAAGGAAGTGTCCGGCAATCACAACATTATGTCTTATATGTTAGAAAAATAATTATCAAGCATGAATCACATGGTTTTATTTAAAACAATGTCATATTAACCATAAAAACGAATAAAAACAGCCATCTCTCAACACGCGATATTCAAAATTCCCGCGCCGAAATTTTCTAGAGCAGTGACGTCATGGTTATTTGTGCTCATTTGTCGTCAGGGTTCATTGAATTTTTAGGACGTCATTGCTCTAGACAATTTCGGCGCGGGAATTTTGAATATCGCGTGTTGAGAGATGGCTGTTTTTATTCGATTTTAAGGTTAATATGACTTTGTTTTAAATAAAACCATGTGATTCGTGCTTGATAATTATTTTTCTAACATATAAGACATAATGTTGTGATTGCCGGACACTTCCTTTAAAAGTATGGTCTTAAAAAAGAAAGTGCCGAAAATTCTTGTGTATTTCCTTAAAAATATTTAATCCGTGGTGTTAAATAGCGTTTGCCCTGCGTTTTATCATCCACGGTTTTGTTTCCTATTATTTCAACATAGTATAATATTTAGGATTTAGAGGAGGTCCTCCAAACACTAGTACTCTTCACAATAATTATTTGTTACCCAATTATTACCAAATTTGTTACCAAAATTGGTGTGATAACCTATATTGGCTTCTTCCAAGACGCGTCTCCAATTGGTCTCCAATTGGTCGCGTGTGATATGTCTCCATTCAAGACACACTGGTTTTAAGACGTGTTCTACAACATTAATTCATGCGTCAAGTTGGACTGGTAACTTCTTCCAAGACACGTCTCCAATTGGTCGCGTGTGATATGTCTCCATTCAAGACACACTGGTTTTAAGACGTGTTCTACAACATTAATCCATGCGTCAAGTTGGACTGGTAACTTCTTCCAAGACGCGTTTCCGATTGGTCGCGTGTGATATGTCTCCATTCAAGACACACTGGTTTTAAGACGTGTTCTACAACATTAATCCATGCGTCAAGTTGGACTGGTAACTTCTTCCAAGACGCGTCTCCAATTGGTCGCGTGTGATATGTCTCCATTCAAGACACACTGGTTTTAAGACGTGTTCTACAACATTAATCCATGCGTCAAGTTGGACTGGTAACTTCTTCCAAGACGCGTCTCCATTTGGTCGCGTGTGATATGTCTCCATTCAAGACACACTGGTTTTAAGACGTGATCTACAACATGTCTAAAGATAGACATGTCTTATTTAGTGTCTTGATCTCAGGCATCAAGTAGGACTGGCAACTTGGTCCAAGACGCGTCTCCAAATGAACATGTGTGTTGTGTCTTCTGTCAAGACATGTTTGCTATGATGAGTCATGACACAGAATAATATATGTGTAATTAAGACATGTCTAGGGAGAAGACGCTATGTGGTTTGACGTGTCTTGGGAAAAGATACCAGATAAAGACACGTCAAATTTAAGACGTGTTTATTTGCAAGACACCCTTTTTACAGTGTAGAGGCTAGTCACGATATCAACCTCTAACATGGCATTTTGTGATCGCGTAACATTTAGGTGCGCTTCAGACTCCTTATTGTACGTGCAATATTGTATGTACAATATTTTTCGTGACGTCAAAAAGTATTGCACGTCCAATAAATATACGTGCCACGACGAGTTGAATCAGATTAAATAACGCGCTATAACCCTGACGGTTCATTGTTTGCTAAATCCAAGCGAGGTCACCCGAAAATCTATGCAAGAGAAATTTCTACTGCTGCTGATGAAACATCCTAGAGTGCGTTTGGGTTTTTTTCTGCACTTTACCAGTAGGCCTAATAAATTCATTAACAAATAAAAATAAAATAAACATTTAGAGGGAATGTTTTTACTCACTGCTCATCTGATCCACTTTCCCAGGAAACTAAATACCGATACTCCTTAGTTTTATCCCTGACTTTCCAGACATAATTATGAGTAAACATCAAATTTAATGTTTACAAAACAATCAAATATATATACATTCGTTTGCATTTTGTACAGTAATATTAATATTAATATTAATAATGTACAAACATTAAAAAAGGGGCCTAAGAGTATGTCTATTTTTAATCATATACTAATTCCGCCATGCCCAAACATATTTTATATATGAAATCGTGTAAAAACAGACCACTTGTAAATCTATGGAGCCCCAAATTCCAATCAAAAATAAAAACAACTTTGTTATCAAATACACTAGGCCTATACATGTGATTACAGGATTTTAATAAATAAATAGATTAACACGGATAACGGACGAGAAATATTTGGCAATACCGCCGGATTTACCACAGAGCCAGTGGATAAAGAAATTAATTAAAATTAAAACAAATTAAATGAGAAAATGAAAGCAAGGACATTTGGTGAAGTATTGTTTTAGAATGCGAAGGAGTCTTAAATGTTACCCAGGCCCAGGACACTGATTAATGTAAATTCGACCCATAGTTATTTTGTCTACTTTTGCCAGCATTCAACCTGTTCAATGTAATTTATGCCTATTTTCAATAAAATTCCGAAATCTGACGTACGGTAGGCCTATCAACGTTGTATCGTGCACAAATTATGATTCGAGACTATTTCATTTGACACGGTTGTATGGATTTCAAAAGATCGGTCCTATAATAGATATCGAATAGAGAATTACAGCAAGAGGCTTTGAGGATGCCGTAATCCTCTTGACAATCAACCAATCAGAGAGACATATTTCAGAAATATGTTCAACTCTTTCAACTCTGAAATATATATTTCAAGTAATCTCGTTTCACATTTAGCAGCACTTTGGCTTGCAATAAAGCCACGAAGGGACGGTAATGCTAATATACGATTTCAATCAAATATTGGTGCAAATATACGATTTCTGTCAACTATTTGGCTATTCTTTGCCCAAAATTTTGAAATATTTATTAGTAACAACTCTTAGGAGGGTTTTCGAGTAATTTTAACGAAATAATGAGGTAAAATAAAAGAAAACCCACTTACAATTTCGGACGCTTAACTGTGGTGTTCTAGGGGAATTAAGATATCACAATTAACATGTTTAATTCAAAATCGTTGTCCTATAAGCACGATTCACATTAGGTATAAGTTATGACATTGTCAGATTGTGTGAACATTACAAATACAAACAATAAGGTTGAAAAAAAAGCCATTTAAAAATGATTTTAAAAGATCGTCTATTTTGTAGCTTACACTGATTAGACCAAATATCTGCCTCTGACGAAAAAAAAATGTTTTCCATGCTGATTTGTTTTTGTAACGAGTATATCATTTCAAAAAGAAAGAAATAAAGGCGGATATTACTTTTAAAATCTCAACGCATTACTATTAATAGGCCTATAATTAATGAAAAGTATAGAAGGCGTTGCATCCGGGTCTGATGAGGGGAGGGACACAAGCCGTTTTTGGCAGTTTTCCTATGGATTTTCCAAAATTCAGATCAATTGGGGGGGGGGGGGGCCCCCGTGCCCCTATAAAGCTAAGGTTACTGCATTAACACGTTTATGGATGTATTGTGATGATCATAGGTAGGCCTATAACCTACACCATCATAACATGCCTCACCTATATCAACATGTAAAAAGGTGTTGCAAATTCATAACACAACGTGTTATAATGTAACAAATGCTATGCCAAAACTTAAAAAAATAATAAAAATATCAATATCAATCAAATCAAAACCAGAATAAATACATAGGCCTACAAATAATACTTAAGAAACTGACTAAATCAATATATGACTAAATATAAATGAATCTCTAAATCAATTAATCAATCAGTAATTAATCAATCAATCAATCAATAAATAAATAAATAAATAAATAAATAAATAAATAAATAAATAAACAAATAGGCCTAAATAAATAAATCTATAAATAAATAAATAAATGAATAAGAACTGAATGTGCCATTTATATTATCATTACAATTTTAATATTTTTTTATATTAATATCAGTATTAATATTATTAACTTTAAAGGTGCCCATTGATTATATAATAATTCAAGTACAGTTGAATACAAGAAGACATAAAAAGATGTTCATCATTCCGTGCACGAACACTGCACTAAATTTACCACTCTTAGAAATTTGGCAACTCCGTATCAATTAAGCAACCAATGATTGTGGCAAAATATATATTTTCCCGGTACATACTTTTTATTGTACGTGCAATACTTTTTGACGTCACGAAAAATATTGTACATACAATATTGCACGTACAATACGGAGTCTGAAGCGCACCTTACAGTAAAGAAACAAGCAAAACTCGACTGGAGCGAGACGATCATGTTGATGTAGACTCGCTTTCCAGTTGTCTTCTAAAAAATGATTTTAAACAATCTGAATTTTGCGGGAATTTGACGATAATTTTACCAACGCGCGCGGGTAACGTGAGACAAAGAATTAATTTTGTTTGGCCTTATCTATATACTTTTAATACAATTTCAAAATATGAGAAAACATTTGAGAAGCAGAGAAAGAAAGAACAACGCCATTATGCGTCTGATATAGGAGAGTGTTCATGCGAGTGGTTTTGTGATTTCTTGTAAT
The DNA here is from genome assembly GCF_039555335.1 of Amphiura filiformis. Classification (NCBI taxonomy): domain Eukaryota; kingdom Metazoa; phylum Echinodermata; class Ophiuroidea; order Amphilepidida; family Amphiuridae; genus Amphiura; species Amphiura filiformis. The sequence goes on along the minus strand of NC_092645.1, from coordinate 57,332,864 downwards.
TTTTTATAATTGAAGACCGCGTATAATTACCGAATATGGTGCAGACCGAATTAAAAAGACTATTTTGCGTCTGACGTCATACGCAAACTACCGGTAGTCTTTTTAATTCGGTCATCAATTATAATTCATTTTCCTTTATGTTACATATAAAGAAAGCTTCGAAAGGCGGTGGTGCTCGACGAGACTCCAGTAGCTCCAGCAGCAGTAGCAGTGACGATGATAGAAAGACTACGGTATGTAATGTAACCAATCAGATGATGATGATGATGATGATGATGATGAAGATGATGATGATGATGATGATGATGATGATGATGATGAGGCCCGTAGCCAGGATTTTATGTAGGGGAATGCGAAATTTATAATGTGGACCTTTTTAGTTTTGCTTACATTACATACATTACATTACATTACATTACATTACATTACATTACATGGTATTCGGTCTATTTTGAACAGTTTAACATGAAAAAGTGGTCCTTTTGTTAATTTTTCTTTCTAATTTGAACCTTCTTGGGTAAATTTTTTTATGTTCACCCTGAAAAGTGGACATTTTTGTCGATTTTGGGCAACCGGTCTGATGATGATGATGACGACGACGACGATGACGACGATGTTTGGGACAAGGTCAACAATTTAATGTTCTTACCCCGTAACCATGGTAACGTTTTGTTTCTCCACCTCACAATGTACTTGTCTGTAGCTTAATTCGTGTGTATCTATAATTGTTTGTTTCTTTGTTTGTCATCTATATATATATATAGCATAAGATCAAAACGGAAAAGAAGATCCAGGTGACGGTTAAAAAGGTATATATCGAAACTTATAAACAAATTGGTGGGTGGGTATGGTGTGGTGTGGTGTGGTGTGGTGCGGTGGGGACGGAGTGGGGATGTGGTTGTCAGTATGAATCAAGTATATGTATTACGGCAAAATTTGTTGTTTTAAAACCTTACCCAAATTAACTTTTTCAATGTTTAGAAAAAGGTTGGTGAAATTTTACACAAGTTCGGTATTTTAAATAACAACTGCTTTAGGTTCATAAAGTAAACAGTGCTTTGTAAAATGTCAAATTTGTCAAAAAAAAGAGGTAATAAACACTCCAAAATATGTTAAAATATTAAACTATCGCTATAAACGTGTTTTAGTTTTAATCGTATTCTTAACGCCTCCAAATAAACACGTGTTTAAAAATGTTATCCGTCAGCCGTTTTGCAGTGTTACAGTTCTACGTTCAATTGCAGGAATTATTTTCGAGCGTTAAGGTTTGTTTGTTTAGGGTCAGTTGCGGTATCAGGATTTTTTTCGAGGGAGGATGGGAATAGTTATGTTAAGGGGTGGGGTATGTACGTATGATGTAGATTTTATAATCTAATGATATATGTACTTAAAGGGAATGTAGCGGGGATGAAAAGCAGAAGATCAATTGAAAATATTGACCTTTCGTATTGAAGTTCGGGGGGGGGGGGGCACATCGAAAAATTTTGGTGGGTATGTTCTCCCGGAATTTTGAGGTGGTGTGTCTTTGGGAGCTGAATGCGTACCGGTAAAAGGGGGTCTTTTGGAGCTGCGAACCGGGCTGCGAACAAGTAAAATAGGGACTTTTGGAGCTGCGAACAGTCAAAATCAAGGGTCTTTCTTGGCTTTTTGGTTGAAAATCGCCTGAAAAAACCAAAAATATGAGGAATGAGCAATTTTGGTGTCTTTTAGAGCTGAAATTATTAAAATCAAGGGTCTTTCGGAGCTCTATTGTTCAGATGTTGGTCAAATTTAAGGGGTCTTTCGGAGCTGCGAAATCCAAAAAGGGAGGTCTTTCCGGGGGAGCATACCCGCGTATGGTCATTTGTGTTAAGTGCCCCCCGGATATGGATTTTTCCCAAAAACACTAAGACAAAATAGGTCTTTTGGGGGAAAAATCCATATCTTCAATATGAAAGGTCAAAATTTTAAATTGATCGTCAGCTTTTCATCCCAGCTACATATCATTAGATTTAGAAAGTTTACTTCGAGGACTGTTAGATATCAAACATTTTAAAAATATCAAATTTTAATAATTTGTCATCAAATTTGTATTACATCGCGAATTTCAAAAAAACTGATCTAAATTATTGGATATCAGAAGGACATTCCTCGTATTCAGAATTCAATTCGATGTCTGATGTGCTCTCATGTGCCACAAAATACTGTCGAAACGTTCATACCAGAGATACGTTATGTTAATAATTGACTTTTTTCAATGTTGACGGCAGGTTGAGGCACTCAAGCTGGACGAACCTGACGTATCTCCGAAAGATCTAAGGGAATTCCGCAGAGATCTTCTAAAAGCCCAAAATAAGATCAGGGAAAAACATAACGCCGAACCACTAAAACGCTCCAAGGACTTGCAGGAGCGAGCACAAGATTGGGCAGCTCATCTTGCCAAGAAGGGAGAATTCAAGAACAGTGATAATTCCGACGTTGGGGAGAACATTGCTATGCATTACAATAGCGCCTCCTTTGATTTTTCAGGTAAACTTATATGAGTTTTATCAAGCGGGCGTTGTTTACGTGTTTTATGTTGCATATTAGGAATGGATTGCAAACTCGTTCCTTTTATGTTACGATATTAAGATTTAGAATAACCATATACAGGGACGTGTCACAAATATGGCCCTCATTTTGGGGCCTTTGGTATAATAATGGCCCCTTTTCTATTATTATGCTATAAAGAGGTGAAATTGTTTTAAATTTGGCCAAAAAATGCAGGATTCCGGTATGAAAATGTCAGTGTCCAATATTTTTGAACAATTATCTGATTTATGGTAAGTAATAAGTATGGGTCCACTTTCATATTCTTGGAGGCACATCTTTGTTCAAACCAAATTATAATGAGATCCAGCCAATGAGATTCGGCTAGATCAATTCTTAAGTATAGGATAAAAATGATCTGTTATAGATGAGCTTGTATTTTAAGGGTTGGGACCATTAAGGTAGTGATCTCCGAAAAGTGTTTTGATAAATTCATTAATATCTCAAAATAAAAATAGCGGTTTAACAAAATAATGGTTAAAATGAAAGCCATTATTTTTATATTGGGGGCATAATTATCGTAATGTGCTCACGATCTTTTTTACAGATGGCCTCGAATTATTATTTTTAACTGTTGTTCTATACCTTTTCGTATTGCTCAGGCAAAATAATAACATTGAGGTTTTTATACGGTAAACATCATTATACAATGCCAACCCCATCGCGCTTCCCCACACAAAGTTAAAAGTATATATACTTGAACGTTTCACGTTATTCACAGGTGAGCAAGCAGCTGAATTATGGTACAAACAAAGGGAGAAATATGACTTCAAGAAGCCAGGATTTACGAATGGAGCAGGTTAGTTGGTTGCTGGATATCATGTTAGGAAAGAAAAGGAAAAGAAAGAAAGAAAGAAAGAAAGAAAGAAAGAAAGAGGGAAAGAAAGAAAGAAAGAAAGAAAGATAAGAAAGATAAGAAAGATAAGAAAAAAAGAAAGAAAGAAAGAAAGATAAGAAAGATAAGAAAGATAAGAAAGATAAGAAAGATAAGAAAGAAAGACAAAAAAAGAAAGAAAGAAAGAGGAAAGAAAGATAGAGGGAGAGGGGGAGGGATGGAGAAGAGAGGGGGAGGGAGGGAGGGAGAGTGAGTGAGTGGTGGGAGGGTCAGAGAGGGATGGAACAAGGAAGGAATGAAGGAAGGATCACAATGACAAACCTAACATTTATAATAAGGAGTTAACGTGGAAGAGTTCCATAGAATTTGGCGTCCGTCTTTCCAGCGTATAAAAACGTCAATTTTATAACCAAGAGTTCCTCAAGGTTCGTTCAGTCGGACCATCATTTAACTTCTATATATTCTTACCTACCAAACAGGCCAATTCACTCAGATGGTGTGGAAGGGTTCCAAAGAGTTTGGAGCCGGCAAAGCAATCACCAAAGAAGGCAAAGTTATTGTGGTTGGTTTTTACAAACCTCCTGGTAACTACAAGAAGGAATTCGAAGACAATGTGGACAAACCAAGGAAGTAAACATCTCGCAAACAAATGTATACCATGTAATAGTAAAGAGTCACGAACAAACAAACATATCCGTACCGGTATTGGAGGTGGAGGTGTGTGGGCGAGTGTGGAATGTCCCGGACGTGACCATGAAGTAAATAGTACTCTAGTATACTGAAATGGAATTATAAAGCCCATTGCGGCATAAAACTAGTATAATTCGTCTTATAGTACTCTAAGCTTTTGTTATTTTATTTCAAAACATTTGTTTTGTTTTTTCAACTGCATATAGTGGGAACATAATGCAATCTGTAGATGCAATCTAAAATGTATTTAGACGCCTGTTTATTGGACACTGTGTGTTGGAGTCATCCTTTAATATTACATACCACATAATAATGTAACTTATAGGTAATATTATTATAAATGATAAAAGTTTTATACTTATAATTTTTAACGTTTCTATACAAATGAGAAGAATAAGTCTTCCACATCTTTGGTTTAGGTCTATCCTTGTAAGCATATACGAACTTAGCCTATTGTCAAGACCCCATCATTAGAGAATGAATTTGGAGAAAACCTTCTGATAATTACAAACACTCGCTGAGCAGCAAGACCGTCCCTCTAAGCTTTTAATCCGATAAGCTGATTATCTATTTGTTTTCAGTGGAAGACATTCTTTGATGTATTACTGAGCTCAATCATCTGAAATTACTGGAGCGTGAGTCACCCAGGCTGGTGGCTCAGCATAGTATTTTATTATTAAACAGAAGGGTTTCTCCAAATTCGTTTCCTAATGATTGAGGGATTTTCCCATTAGATGTATCTGCCTGAGAAGACTTAGATAGAGGTATGCTTCGTTTTATGATGAAGAACAAATTTCTCGCAAAAGTAATTGGAACATTTGTGTAAAAGTAGAACTGTTTTTATTTCCGTTATACTTTCTTTGGAATCGGTGCTTTGGTGTGGAGTCTGGACCGTGTACCGTTTCCTACTATACAAACCCCCCTGCCTGCCCCACCATCAATGTTGGATGTCTCTGGGGGTGCATGACCAAAAAAACAACTGCCAAAATTGATCGGGGAATGAGGGGCATATTTGAAGTAGGCCTACCCATGCTAAAATGTTCCAACAATTTTGACCGGGATTGTAGTTTTCAAAACAAAAATTATAAACCCTACAACCACAAATGTTATAATAGTACAGAACTCGTTTGACTTTAGATTACCAATTTTTTCTTCCAAAACATGATTCTTTCTAGATCTATTAAGACCATTTTGTGAAGCGGTTTGTGTCAGAAACACGTTTCTTAGACAAGAAGCCCCACTTGCCCAGTTCTCCACAGAAGAACTGACAATACACCTGTTACTTTGATGACAGACAGAACAGAATTTACATGGATAAATTTTAACCTTGACTAATTCCCCAAGGAACTTGAACCAAAAGTGGGGCTTTCACTTTAAAGTTGATTTGTCAACACGTTTTTAAACCTAAACATACTTGCAGTTTTGATGGTTTGTGATGTAATGTAATATTATAATACTGGGTGTAATTATTTAAAGAGAGCCATCAATCCCAAACTATACTATTCCCCACACATGTCTTGGGTTTTGGTCAAAACGTTTTAACAGCATTTAAATCCCGGGATTTAAATGTCATGTTATATATACCATGAAAACGTTTTTAAATGAAAAACACTACAATATCAACATTTTAAAAATGTTTTTGTAAAATATTTTTGGCAATCATTTTTGCAAAATATTTTGTTAACATTTAAGAAACATAGGCTATGTCCAATTTCCTATGTGCTCGGAGTGATCTGTGGTCACTCCGAGCACGAACCTTTTGGTATGGTTCTCTAAATGGTTCTTGAATTTCAGGAACTTTTTGAGCTTTCAAGTGTATGGTTCCTCATGAGGATACTTTAGAACCCTTTTGATTTTTTTTTCTAAGAGTATAAACCATGTAAGCGTACTTTCTTTTATTAATGTTAAAATGAATACTACTTAATTGATAGGATGAAACCGTGTTTTATAATTTGTAACATTCGTCTTTCTAAATTGTGGTTTTGGTATACTTTTCTTAGCTTCTATACCATGTATACATTGATTGTTTTATTACAAATATATAATAATTGATAAAGTGTTTTATTATATGTCGTTGTTGTTATTCCTATATATAGTACTATACATCAATAAAGAAAACGTAAAAGAAAATACAAAGTCTCACATATATATAAGGAAAAAAAAAACTTTTCGGGGCCCCCCCTTTACAGACCTCAAAATGTCAGCCCCCCTTTTTGACATGAAAATTATGGGTCAACCCCATAAAAGCATATAAACTCAATTTTCCCAGGAAAATGTGTGGTCATTTTTTTCATGCCCCCCCCCCCCTTAGGAGGGTCAAAAAATTTCAGGGCCTCCCCTTTTTGCATCAGGCCGGCCCCCCTAACAAGTGTTTGTGAACGGTCCCTAATGATGTTGTCATTCAATTGTCCAAAACAAGTGCATGGGGTTTTTCTCATTACTCTCTAGTGTGCGCACGAAGGGGGGGGGGGGGGTGGAGGGATTGCTGGTAAGTCGGGTGAAATGCACCCAGACAGGAAAAATCATTGGATTACCAAGTATACGGTGAGCAAAAACCTGCGGACGCCACTGTCCCCTTCCACCACTCTAGCCCCCCCCACTTGGAAAATGTTTTGGTGCTGCTACTACTAGGTGTAAGTTGGGGACGTACACGTGCAACATTCAGTACAAATTGGCCTTATGCCGAACAACCAGGTTTGAAAATAATTAACCAATTTCATCTTAAGAGATCGTATATTACTAGCCCCACTAGCCAAAGGCTTTAATTCAGAATTGTTCTGGTGTCCTATAACTTACAAATTTGGATGATTCAAATGTTTGTTAGGACATGGGTAATAACATTACAAATTAGGTTTTTAAAAGATTAAATCCCCGGGTATATACCTTTTCAGCGCGATGATTTTGGTATCGATGGGTGGGTTTTCAGTGGAGGCCAATGCGCTCAATTGGACAAAAGTGCCGTAAAAAGCGCTCAATTAGGGCAAATTTTGGTGCATTCCCCCTAGCTCGTCCGAGGAAAAAAAGACGGAAAGCCCCATTCAGTGATTCCAGCGTAAGTGTAACAATTAAATTAAAATTGTTTTTAGATTGCCTAAAGTGAAGGATAAGTTATTCAATTAGGTATTTTTGAAATGAACTTGAAAATTTGGTAAAAAACAAAACAAAAAAAACCCAGCAGAATTGGCAAAGTTGAAGCCCCCGCATGTAGGCCCTAGCTAATGGGCTATTCCAGATAAAGTATGCCCACCCCCCATAGAGGATATGGAAACTTGATGCTCTAAAAATCTGGAAATCCTCATACTAAGAGCAAAAAAAGTCTGGAAATCCAGGTAGCAAGTGTGTTCAATGGGGTTGAGGAATAAGATTTTGATCAGGAAAAAAACTGGATTTCCATTAGCCATCCCAACAAATTTCTGGAATTCCAAGAGTGAGGAGCAAAAAAACCCTGGAAATCCAGGTAACATTATTGTGTTCAAAGGGGTTGAGGAATAAGATTTTGATCGAAAAAAAATCTGGATTTCCATTAGCCATCCCCCAAAAATGTCTGGAAATCCAAGAGTGAGGTTTAAAAAAATCTGGAATTCCTAAATGAAAGACAAAAGGGCATACAGGAATAGTATGACCAAAAAAAGTGTTGCACAATGCAAAATAAATGGAATTCTAGTATATTAATTATGTTTAAGATGACCAGAAAACATGGAAAGCGTTATAAAATGAGGGGGGGGGAACATCTGTAATTCCATAGGGTATAGCAAAACTGTTAAAAATAGTCCTGATTTCAGAGCGTATAAATGTGTATCTGATCTTCTATAAAGTAACCCAAATAAAATAAATTAACGAAACAGCCACCAAAATATATATCAATTTCCTGGATTTTTAAGCAATTTTGGACTGAAAGTGAAATGTAGCTTATTTTGCATCAAAAATGTTTTTATTATAAAATTGCCAATCCCAGTTTTGAGCAAAGTCTGAAATGGCACCCCTTTGTAAATGAAAGCAAGTTCACTGAAAGGAAACGACTAATTAGTAGGAGCAGAGAAGACCTCTGGTAGGTAGTTGGTGAGTTGCAAGACCATTTTACCACTGACCTTTTAACAAGTTCAACAAAGTCAATACTATTATGTAATTGTTCATGGTACATGGCACACTCACAAAGGAAAAATCAATATTGTATTTCTTAATTGGTCATAAACCTCATCTCCATGCAGTAGAGTAGCCCTATCATCTGTTTTATTTACTGGGGTGCTTTTAGAATATTTTAGTTGAGCTGCAAGTAACTGCATGAGAGAAAACGGAAATTCTTAAAAACATATCTACCCATCGTGGCTTGGGGTTTTAATAAGAGGCTGGGGCTTGATTTCCGGGATAGATTGATTTTCAATGATGGATACAAATTTTAAGTTTAGCATTAGTTTTTATTATTAAGTTAGGTATATTATAAAATGTGATAAAATAAAGCAGTAAAATAAATTTAATAATAGTATAAATGGCTACGAAAAAAACCCTTCTCTACAGGCCCAACCGACCCAGAATCTGTATTTTTGAGAATTAAAAAAAAAAAAGTTTACTTTGCTTAAATCATAAAAAATATACCATATTTCGGCTGAAATTTTTAGAAAATATGTCAAAATTCTTCAGATTTTGGTGATATTTTAGGGCAATTTTAACTTCCTCTAGAAAAAAAAGCACAAAAAACACCCGCCCGACTTGGAGTTGAAAGGTCCATCTGGAATGCCCGTAGAACAGGGTGTTTTTTTTCGTCGCCTAAAATACTTTTAGATTAATAAATAACATGACAGAAAAAACCCAGAAATTTTGACAATAATAGTTTTTTTCTGATCGTTTTAATGCAAAAAATCCGGACCGTGTTTTGTATCTGGAAAATGTCACATTACAAAGACGAATTCGTCTATGGATTGTCTGAAATTGATAATATTTGAAAGAGGGACTATGAAAACAATATCAGGGTTGGAGGTTTTTTTTTTTTTTTAATTTCTTTAAAAAAAAATTTAAATTTATTTCAAAGGAAAATTTGGTAAAATCATGGGAAAAACACCTGTTGAATTCTGCACCTTGAAAATGATTTTTTAGATAAAATGACATTACAAATGAAATAAAACAGTCAATTCAAGAAAGAAATTAACTTAAATTGATCAAAAATGGTAAAAACTGAAAAATTTGATTTAAATCAGCATTTTTTTAAAAATCATTTGATTTAAATCATTTCGTTAAATCAATTGATTTTTAAATTGACCAAAATCAGGTTTTTGATCAAAAATGACATTGTAAACCAAAAATCACATAGTAAACCAAAAATCACATTAATTAAGTAAAACATTTACACCAAGTAAAAAGGGAAAATATTTTGCTCTGCTGTTTAGTAAAATGATGAATGATGAGAGATTTTTACTTTCAAGTGATGCAAATAAGACTACTCAATACTCAACTGTTTTTTTTAAGGGATCTGGAATGAGCGTTTCGACAGTACATTTTGTGGGACATGAGAGCACATCAGACATATCGAATTGCATACGAAGAATGTCTTTCTGATATTTTGAAATTCACGATATAATACAAATTTTATGACAAATTATCAAAATTTGATATTTTTCACATTTTTGATATACAACAGTCCTCGATCGAAGTAAATTTTATAAATCTAATGATATATTCTTAAATGGTATGTAGCTGGGAGGAAAAGCCGACGATCAATTGAAAATTTTGACCTTTCATATTGAAGATATGGATTTTTTCCCAATTTTTTTTTTTTGGTTTTTGTGGAAAAAATCCATATCTTCAATACGAAAGGTCAAAATTTTCAATTGATTGTCGGCTTTTCATTCCACCTACATACACTTTAAGTATAAATCATCAGATTTATAAAGTTTACTTCTGTTCAATATCAAAAATATCAATTTTTAATCATTTCCCATAAAATGTGTATTACATTGCGATTTTCAAAAAATCAAAATTATTTGATACCAGAAGGACATTCTTCGTATTCAGAATGCAATTCGATGTCTGAAGAGCTCTAATGTCCCACAATAAATACTGTCCAAACGTTCATACCCCACCCCTTAAAGGAGGATTTTGTGATCCTAGCATCCTCTTTTTATGACATTTTTCAGTAGATATCCACGAAAAAAGCTTATTTCCAAAATTTCAGTTGATTCCGATTTTGCGTTTGCGAGTTATGCATGATTATTATATGTGTATTACACTGCTCCATAGACAATGTGTTGTAATTTCGTTCTGGCGCACCAGAACGAAATTCAAATTTGGCGATAATTTTGCTAAACGAATTAAGGGCTGGGGTATGAACGTTTGGACAGTATTTATTTTGGGACATTAGAGCACAGCAGACATATCGAATTGCATTCTGAATACGAAGAATGTCCTTCTGATATCAAATAATTTAGATTTTTTGAAATTCGCAATTTAATACACATTTTATGGAAAATCATTAAAAATTGATATTTTTGATATTTAACAGTACTTGAAGTAAACTTTATAAATCTGATGATTTATACTTAAAGTGTATGTAGGTGGGATGAAAAGCCGACGATCAATTGAAAATTTGGACCTTTCGTATTGAAGATATGGATTTTTTTTCCCAAAACATTAAAAAAAATTAGGTCTTTTTGGGAAAAAAATCCATATCTTCAATATGAAAGGTCAAAATTTTCAATTGACCGTCGGCTTTTCATCCCTGCTACATACACTTTAAGAATATATCATTAGATTTAAATAATTTACTTCGAGGACTGTTATATATCAAAATTTGACAAATATCAAATTTTTATAATTTGTCATAAAATTTGTATTATATTGTGATTTTCAAAAATTAAAATTATTTGATATCAGAAAGACATGCTTCGTATTCAGAATGCAATTCGATAGCTCTGGGGTGCTCTCATGTCCCACAAAAAATACTGTCGAAACGCAATAAACGCTCATTTTAGATCCCTTAATCTGCAAGAAATATTTGGTACATAAACATTATGTAGCCAGAGGTATCCAGTGGTGTAAAAATCTCAACTTTTTTTGGGAAAAGTGGGGGGATGATGAGGCTGTGGATCACGAAATGCCCCTTTAACTACATGTAGCCTCTGAAGACACTGCTAGTTTAAGACTTTTGGGCATTATTTTTTTTTTTATATAATGTCACTAATGATAATTGAAATAGGTTTTAAATTATTTTAGTTAATTAACACTAAAAGTTTGCATTGTACACGGACTTAATTAATACTATGCACAATGCACATATGATTCACTGAATTCAGTCACATTAATTTGCTGTTTTGGGGGGAATTTGTTATTTTTGCTGACAAGGCTGCTGAATTATACACTCTTGGTATTTGAATTACGATAAATTATGGGATATTTTACATATTGGTACTTGTGAAAAATATTATGGAGACTGGAACATATACACAAAATAATTTATATAAATTATTGATCAAGTTTTAGCTTGTATGGATTTTGGTGATCTGATTTTGTCCTAAAAATTTCAGAATTCTGCACCCATGACTGCAGAAAAAAATTCCCAACTTTTTTCAGTTCATTTTATTCATGCATATTATACCCAGTAACATTTAAACTTTTGATTGTGAAAACAAATCACCTGGACTGTTGATCTTGTGCCATGTCGGCCATGATTTTTGGCAAATTCTAAAAGCAAGATTTCAGTGCCTCGAAAAAATAATTGATGTTATTGACCTATAAAGTGCCATTTCATAAGAAACCCCTTTGACACTTTTACAATATGCATACATGTATATAAAAAGGTAATCCAAGTAAGGTAAATCATCCACAGTAAAGTGCTCAACCAAGAAGGGAGCTGGAATATAGGCCTATTCAAAATAGACTTGGTGGTTTATTAAATCATGTAAAACATGCATTTATGAAAACATACATAAAAGCATCATGTGTATGAAAAGGTAAATATATAGGCCTACTTGTGTTAATTTTGCTCCTAAATGGTATTTTTGGACTGTGTTAGGGACCGTTCACAAACACTTGTAAGGGGGGGGCATAATGCAAAAAAAAATCATCACGAAATACTTTTGGGGCCCCCTTTACAGACCTCAAAAATTTCAGGGCCCCCCTTTTTAACATGAAAATTATGGGTCAACCCCATGGAAAAGCATATAAACTCAAAATTTGTGGTCATTTTTTCAGGAGGGTCAAAAAATTTCAGCCCCCCCTCCTTTTTTGGATCAGGCCCACCTAACAAGTGTTTGTGAACGGTCCCTTAATATTTTATTCAGTTCATGACCGGTCAGAATTGGACGTCCACTTTGAAAATTCATAATTCAAAAAGTTTTTGTCCGATTTTGACCATTTAACCACCAAAATACAGTTATCCAGACAACATTTAACAATTGTTTGCAACAACAGGGGCAATATGAAATTTTGATGGTCGTCCTAATACCTGTGGGTGCATTGTACTATGTACGAGGGGCGGTCAAAAAGTTCGTAGAACAAGGTATGCTACTTTGTCGCACGGTAATGAATTTGGTCTCATTTGAAAGCTTGTTCCTTCAAAACATTTACTGCAAAAGTATTTGATTTTTGCATCACTGTATTTGGGCAGGACACTCTGCTGAGAAAGCCTACCTCCGTGAATTCACAGGTACGAGGGGCGGTCAATAAGTTGGTAGAACAAGGTACTTGAAAGAGTACTAGCCAATTTCTTTCTATCTCTCCCTTGAGCATGGTCAATACATACCTTTATGTACCCGTCGCAATTTTTCTTGAAACCTTCTATGTCAACAAAATGGAAGTCTTCCGATAGCTCCTTGAGCCACTCTTCAGTGAAGGCTCACCAGCATTGATCACCAGCAAACCTGGTACATGTATTATGAAGGTAGGACTTAAAATTCTAAAATAGGTTTCACTAACTGAAGGCCATGACTGAACCACAATATGGTTAGTTTAAATAACTGACCCTCTATCGTGAATGGCAGCTTGACAAACTAAGAATAGCGTACAGGACACAATCCGAGAACAGCCACATTCCTACCATCAACCTTCTTCACACGATGGCTTGCCTCAATTTTGCTATAAAAATTGTATGGTATATGCCTATAATTGTACTTTCATTTGGCAAATGATCTGTCATCAAGACTATCCCTGGATCTCAGAAACAGCGATGAAGACCTTGCACTACGGTGACCGAGTGATGATCTTCTTAGGGTGTGAGATCCAGGTGCTTCCACTAAATCCCAGTGATTAGTGTATGCCTTATCACCTTTAGCCACATATAGATTAAACTTGCCTTGGTCCTCATTCTATATAAGTGTATAGAAGGTGTGGAGATTCTGGGACCCCATCTAGAATACACCCTGGGATACCCAAATGTTAATGGATTAATATTGAAAACACATTCATCAGAGTTGTCATATTTTTTGGCTATCTCATATTTCTTATTTGGCTCTTTATTCATTATCAATGCCACTGTACCAGCGCATATACATGTATCATTAGTGGTGACGTCAGCAAGTCTTTTGGACCTTGGATGATCTTCAAGGACGCTTATTCCATTCTTGAACTCTAAGAGCCGTTTCGTTGCTGTTGAATACCAAGGACTTTATTGCCATATTTACAACATCTGTACATTTTATTTGAGTTTTCACCACCGTCGGGAGAAATTTCCATGATATTCACTTCTGGTAGTACCTGTGAATTCAAGGAGGTAGGCTTCCTCTGAAGAGTGTCCTGCCCATATACAGTGATGCAAAAATATAATATCTTGGCAGTCATGTTTTGAAGGAACAAGCTTTCAAATGAGACCTGCAAATTCAATACAGTGCGACAAAGTAACATACCGAGTTCTACGAACTTTTGACCAGCCCTCGTACTACTAGAAGTGAACACAGGGTCATCCTGGAAATTTGTTTCGACGGTGGTGAAAACTCACATAAAATTTAACAATGTACAGTTGCTGTAAATCAAGGCATTAGCCAGAGGGTGTTCAGGTGTCATTTGGACACCCTGTTTTCAATTTGGACACCATAAAATTCTGATTTTTTATAATGGAGTGAATAGGAAGTGGACACCCTGATTTTGTGGAATAAGGTATTTTTTTTTTTTTGGACACCCTAAAGACAACCCTCTGGCTAATGCCTTGCTGTAAATGGTGATGAAGTCCTTGATATTCAACAGCAACGAAATGGTCCTTAGAGTTCAAGGATGGAATTAGTGTCCTTGAAGATCATCCAAGGTCCAAAAGACTTGCTGACGTCACCACTAATGATATACGTGCTGGTATAGTAGCATTGATAATGAATAAAGAACCAAACAAGAACGACGAGATAGCCACAGAAAATGACAACTCTGATGAAAGAGTTTTCAACATAAATTCATTAATATTTGGGTATTACAGGGTGTCTTCTAGATGGAGTCCCAGTATCTTTATGCACAAAATTGATACCAGTTGACATAATCAGGTCAACGCCTTCTATACACTTAGATTGAGGACCGAGACTTCGTCTATATGAGATTAAAGGTGATAAGACATTAAATCACTGGAATTATGAGTCTATTCAGTGGACGCACCTGGATATCCCAACCCTAAGAAGATCACCACTCAATCACCATAGTGGAAGGTCTTCATCGCTATTTTCTGAAATTCAGGGAAAGTCTTGATAACAATTCATTTGCCAAATGAAAGTACAATAATGGGCATATATCATACAATTTTGATAGCAAAATTGAGGCAAGCCATCAAGTGAAGAAGGTTGGTGGTAGGAATGGGACTGTTCTTGGATTGTGTCATTTACCCTATTCTCAGTTTGCCAAGCTGCCATTCACGACTAAACAAATCAACCATATTGTGGTCCAGGCACGGCCTTCTGTTAGTGAAACCTGCTTTAGAATTTTAAGACCTACCTTCATAATACCAGGTTTGTTGGTGATCAATGCTGGTGCGCCTTCACTGAAGAGTGGCTCATGGAGCAATCGGAAACTAACATCCGTTTTGTTGACAGGTTTCAAGAAAAATTGCGACAGGTGCATTTAGGTATGCAATGACCACGTTTAAGATTGACATACATGTAGAAAGAATTTGGTTAGTAGGCCTACTCTTTTAAGTACCTTGCTCTATGAACTTATTGACCACCCCTCGTATGTGTACTAGAAGTCAGTCTCACATCTCCTATTTCAGATATTACAATACATGTACTTTCCCAAAACCAAGCTTGAGAACTTGTTTGGAAAACATAAATCCAGTTATAAAACAACAAAATATCCGGGTATACTTATAGGGCCTACCCCACTAACACATTAATTTTCTAAGAGTAGGACGAACTCAGTCTCATCCAAACTTGTTCACATTTAATCAACCTAATCAGTCAAGTAGGCCTATACATGTATTTGTTCACTTAAGACCGAATGGTTATTTGTTGTTGTTTTTTTCTTCGAAAACATGAGCACATGACACAGACAAGGTATTATTAATTGCACCATTCCATGCAACATCTTATTTATTTTTGTAACATGTACATCTTCCAAATCTGGGTGTTTGCATTTGGAAGACGTGTGTGCACTTTATTATTACTCTTATCATGTGTCGTATTTTATTCATACGTCTCCAAAGAATCTTACTATAAATAGGGAAATGTTGTATCTATGTATCTATCTATCTATCTATCTATGTATCTATGTATCATGGAAAGGCTCCGTCAGTTTCGATCCAAATGTCGCCAAATTCATACGGGAGATCGATGAATATACGGGAACGTGTTTAAACTTTATTTGGTTGAAAACGGTCAAGAATTGGCCTCAAAATCAGTGAAAATGTGGTCCGTTGCTATCCAAGGTAAACAAAAAAAGCAGTCCGTTACTAAGCTAGGCCTGCGCGTCGCACGGGCGTATCTAATGCCAAGCCGCTCGCGTAGCGCAGCGATACCGCGCGGGTAACGCAGCACTACGCCATGGCACGCGTAAACGACGCAGAGTCACGTAATGAATGATATTACGGGTGAACGACCGTAGCGTAATAAATACGGGAAACAGATGTGTGTTAAAAAGTACAAACAACATGAAGTAGGCCTATGTGGGTTATACTTAGTCACAAAATGAAACCGGGAATAAAATAGGCTAAAGAAGGAAAGAAAGAAACTCTTCAGGAAATGTAAGGGGAAAAAAGCTATAATAAAATCAGGAAGTTTAAAGAAAAAAGCTATTAAACTGAGGACAGAATTAAATAAATAACATGAAAACGTGAAATCACAAGCTATGCAGCAAAATAGAAGCTAAAATGGAAATGTAAGAAAGGACAGATTTAGAAAATAACGGGAACGGGGTTGAATAAATAAAAAAACATGGTAACGGAAAATCGGAAGCTTAGCAGCAGAATTTTTTTTTTTTATGGAACATTATTGGCCCATGTAGAAAAAACTAAAAAGAAAGAAAGTTAAAATGGAAACGTAGGCTTAAAGAGGGTCAGGTTCAGATAAATAAAATTTACCTTTTCAATGATTCTACCTGTTCAGTAATTCCTCCTGTTTTAGTGAACGCTCCCATTTACTCATCTAGCGGGGACCCGCGCGTAGCGCGGGTGTCCCGCTAGTCTTACTATAAATAGGGGAATGTTGTATCTATCTATCTATCTATCTATCTATCTATGTATCTATGTATGCTATAAAGGCTCCGTCAGTTTCGATCCAAATGTCGCCAAATTCATACGGGAGATCGATGATTATACGGGAACGTGTTTAAACTTTATTTGGTTGAAAACGGTCAAGAATTGGCCTCAAAATCAGTGAAAATGTGGTACGTTGCTATGCTGGGTAAACAAAAAAGGGAGTCAGTTGTCAAGCTAGCCCGTGCGCGTCGTACGGGCGTATCTAATGCCAAGCCGCTCGCGTAGCGCAGCGATAGCGCGCGGGTAACGCAGCACTACGCCATGTCGCGCGTAAACGACGCAGAGCCACGCAATGAATGATAATACGGGTGAACGACCGACCGTTAAAAGTACAAACAACATGAAGAGGTAGGCCTACTGTAATTAAAAAAGAAAACAAAATGAGGACAAACAGGTAGGCCTACGAGTATGTGGGTTAGCCTATAGTTAGTCACAGTAAGAAAATGAAAACGGGAATAAAATAGGCTAAAGAAGGAAAGAATAATAAAATCTAATAAAATTAGATGATTTAAATAAAAAAAGCTATTAAACTGAGGACAGAACTAAATAAATAACATGAAAACGGGAAATCACAAGCTAAGCAGCAAATAAAAAATGAAGTCAGCAGGGAACCCGGGACAGGGAAACATGTAAGAAAGGACAGATTTAGAAAATAATGGGAACGGGATTGAGTAAATAAAAAACATGGTAACGGAAATTTGCAAGCTTAGCAGCAAAATGTTTTTAAAAAATGGAACAAAATTGGCCCATGTAGAAGAAACTAAAAAGAAAGAAAGAAGCTAAAATGGAAACTTAGGCTTAACGAGGGTCAGACTCAGATAAATGAAATTTACCTTTTCAATGATTCTACCTGTTCAGTAATTCCTCCCGTTTTAGTGAACGCTCCCATTTACTCACCTAGCGGGGACCCGCGCGTAGCGCGGGTGTCCCGCTAGTCTTACTATAAATAGGGAAATGTTGTATGTATCTATCTATCTATCTATCTATCTATGTATCTATGTATCATGGAAAGGCTCCGTCAGTTTCGATCCAAATGTCGCCAAATTCATACGGGAGATCGATGAATATACGGGAACGTGTATAAACTTTATTTGGTTGAAAACGGTCAAGAATTGGCTGCAAAAACAATGAAAATATGGGTAAAAACGGGTTTTTTGTTATGAAAATCAGTTGTCAGCTTACGCGTCACTGCAGCTGGCCGGCAGCGCGTCGGCGCCTCGTGCGTAATGCGCACTACGCCAATGGGCGCGTAAACGGCGCAGAGCCACGCGACTACGAGCCAGAGACCAGTGGACATGATAATACGGAAAGAAGGAAAATAAAGGACAAAAAGGTACATGGACGGGTCACGGGATTATGATAACGGGTGAACACGTCTGCAGACACGCTATGAGAGGACGTAATAAATACGGGAAAAAGATGTTTGTTGTATAAACAACATGAAGCGGTACTATAAAGAAAAATTCAATTCAAATGAGGACAAAAAAGTACGACCTGTTCAGTAATTATTCCTGTTATGGTGAACGCTCCCATCTAGCGGGGACCCGCGCGAAGCGCGGGTATCCCGCTAGTCTTACTATCTATAGGGAAATGTTGTATGTATCTATCTATCTATCTATCTATCTATGTATCTATGTATCATGGAAAGGCTCCGTCAGTTTCGATCCAAATGTCGCCAAATTCATACGGGAGATCGATGAATATACAGGAACGTGTTTAAACTTTATTTGGTTGAAAACGGTCAAGAATTGGCCTCAAAATCAGTGAAAATGTGGTACGTTGCTATGCTGGGTAAACAAAAAAGGGAGTCAGTTGTCAAGCTAGCCCGTGCGCGTCGTACGGGCGTATCTAATGCCAAGCCGCTCGCGTAGCGCAGCGATAGTGCACGGGTAACGCAGCACTACGCATGTCGCGCGTAAACGACGCAGAGTCGCGCAATGAATGACAATACGGGTGAACGACCGACGGTAGTAATAAATACGGGGAAAAGATGTGTGTTAAAAAGTACAAACAACATGAAGAGGTAGGCCTACTGTAATTAAAAAAGAAAACAAAATGAGGACAAACAGGTAGGCCTACGAGTATGTGGGTTAGCCTATAGTTAGTCACAGTAAGAAAATGAAAACGGGAATAAAATAGGCTAAAGAAGGAAAGAATAATAAAATCTAATAAAATTAGATGATTTAAATAAAAAAGCTATTAAACTGAGGACAGAACTAAATAAATAACATGAAAACGGGAAATCACAAGCTAAGCAGCAAATAAAAAATGAAGTCAACAGGGAAATGTAAGAAAGGACAGATTTAGAAAATAATGGGAACGGGATTGAGTAAATAAAAAACATGGTAACGGAAATTTGCAAGCTTAGCAGCAAAATTTTTTTTTTTAATGGAACAAAATTGGCCCATGTAGAAGAAACTAAAAAGAAAGAAACTAAAATGGAAACTTAGGCTTAACGAGGGTCAGACAAATGAAATTTACCTTTTCAATGATTCTACCTGTTCAGTAATTTCTCCCGTTTTAGTGAACGCTCCCATTTACTCACCTAGCGGGGACCCGCGCGTAGCGCGGGTGTCCCGCTAGTTTATATAATAAGCTCTTTGACCGTCCCCAACTGGGAATTCCCTTTTAACAAAGGAGCACATGCGTAAGCACCGTCGCGATGGTGCCGATACATCGGCGCGACATGATCGGACTCGTTCTACTTGCTGTGGCTTCATGTATTTATCATGTAGCCTATACATTATGTAATATATTTATTTCCTTCAAATACAGTTTTATATTTAATATAAAAACAACATTTTGAGGCTTTAGGTATTTTAGTCTCAGCTCACTTGAACCAAAGTAAGAAAGTCCGGGAAGAAAGTTTGAATTCTTATGCATATCCATTGACAATACAACAATATTCGAGATGAAAGGTAGAAAAAAAAAAAGATCTAGGCTCAAGAAAGAAAGAACAGTATTAAATAGAAAATAATTAAGGACATAATTAAGGAATTTTGCCCTAATGAATTTTTACAAAGAACTGACGCAAGAAACTGAGTTTCAGAACCCAATCCTTTTATAGTTCGAAACGTTACAGTTCATAAACCCAAAGACCCGGTTTAACAAAATATTGCTATACACTGAGAAAGCAACATGATTCCCTCCATGTAAGTAACTATATTTGCAAAATGGGGCCGTAAAATTGGTTAGTCAATTGAAAAATTCCAAGTTTTTTTTTGAGTATTTTAAAAACCTCTATACTTCTCCATGGAATTCCAGATTTTTCATGCACAAAACATGGTCGTAAATCCAGGTTTCTTCCTCAAGTATGCTTTGGAATAATTCCAGACATTTTAGAATAAATTTTATTTGCCCACTGTGGGAGGGGGGAGGGTACATGTTTTATCTGGAATAGCTCATTTCCACCAAAGATGCCGCAATATTTTGGGTGCCAACATTAGCCTACAAAAAAAATTTCGGAGTGAACTCTAATAACCTTGATGTTTTAGTACTGAAAAAGGTGTGTAAAAATCTAGATTTCATGACGTCAAAGCTGGAAAATCCGGGGGGGGGGGGGCTGGATTTACTACTCCTCTATGGGCCTCATGTTTGGTACGGTATTAAAAGTTACACACTAAGATTTTGGGGAAACCTAATTTATAACCTTAAATTGTATTATCATATAATGCGAGCATAGCGAGCAGGAAATTTTGCATATTTGAACGTGTTCCTAATGTTTTCCTACACCTTTTAGGGCGTATTATAGAAACGATGCCCAAAATATCTGTGCCAAAAATCGCTTGCCCCCCCCTTTCGACCTGCCAAAATTGCCCCCCTTTCGACCTGCCATCTTGCCCCCCCTTTGGCCTGCCAAAAATCTTTGCCCCCTATAATTCACCACCCTGGGGTACACATAATTATTGCACCACCCCTTAGTTGTACAATGACTTTAAATTACTAGTACTAGGCCTACTGGCATTCCTGTCTACAATTGTGTAACTTTGAAAAAAAAAACACCTGGATTTCGCTCTTGATATTACATGAAAATCACGTTGTACAGTTGGGGGAAAAACTGGAATTCCAGTCCATAATCATGTGAAAAAAACTGGATTTCTGATATCCTCTATGGGTCCCACGTTTGGTAAATTGTGTAATGACTGAAATTAGCTGGAAATCCTGCTTCAGTAGGGGAAAAGACTGGAATTCCTGTCCATAATTTTGTTTAAAAAACCTGGAAATCCAATATCCTCTATGGGTCCCACGGTTGGTAAATTGTGTAATGACTTAAAATTATCTGGAAATCCTGTGTACAGTAGGGAAAAAAACTGGAATTCCAGTCCATAATCATGTAAAAAAAACCTGGAAATCCGAGTTCCTCTATGGGGGGTGGGCAGGATTTATCTGGAATAGCCCAATTTACAGATTCGTGTAAAATGTCTTCTATCGTCTTTAATGATTTTTACGATCCTCCCGATGAGCAAATCACTGAATGGGCCTTTAACTCTTTACTATTTTGCTAAGTCTCAGACAAAAAATCTACATTAACCCCCCCCCCAAAAAAAAACCCCAAACAAAACAGAAAATAACACAACAAAAACAACCAAAAAACATTTCATTTTTATACCAGGCTCAAAATGTGCGTACAGCATGCGTTTCCCTCTTTTGACCATGGAAGAAATCTACTTCTTCCATGGTTTGACTCACCCTGTATATTTATTCACCGTACATGTACCATTGTACATGTACAGTATTCCTTACATTATAAACATACGAGGTCACAACCTGAGGTCAATTATTGACAGCGCACATGCGCTTTTTCATGCTCAATGAACACAACACAATACACTGTATGATCTGTGTACATGCAATAGTAGTAGTGAATTTTATAACCATCTCATTTTGGGGATTATTTACCGAGTTATCGTGATCTTGGATTTATATTTCGTCTGGAAAAAATATCTTCCATCTTACGTATCTCTCCTACCATTATGGCAAGCCCAGCGAAGAAAGTCACCTATTCCACGACGAAAAATGGCCAAGGTAATTTTGGTGGTGGTGGTGGAGCGATGAATTCGCGCAGCGGCGATACGTTCGCGACTCAAGCCCAAGCTGTTTCAGCGGGTGTTGTGGCGAGTTACTTCGATTTCCCGGCCGGGATAATTCGCCGAATACCGGATAGCCTTGCGGATCAAGCTTTACGAATGGACGACAGTGTCGTCGTGGATATAGATCTAGCGAGGAGACAACATGAGAAGTTGATTATGACTCTACGAAAACTCAATGTGGGCATGTCTGGTAAGTATGAATCTATTGAGTCCCGTAGTATGAGAATGAGTCCATGATAGTAGACTGAAATTTCTTTTTACAGTCTATGGAATGACCTATGTTGACTTCCGGGTCTTGACCTGCAAGTTAAACCCTAGACCCTCCCTCGGGTCCGTGGAGAACGACTGGTAATGTAGATTACATAGCATTAAAAATCGACCCAATAAATCAGCGCTCAATGGACTTTCGCGTTCACTTATAATACGAGTATATTTCTATATTGTTGCATGGTTGACTGTGGTTGGTGTAATTAGTGGCGTCGATTTGTGGATGAAGAGGAATGGGTTTTGGTATTGAAGAAAATAAGGGGGGAGTTGGCATTTTTTTCATAGGGCATTACGTAATTATTTATTGTTACATTATCCAGAGATGGAACCGAACCGAGACTGGGGGCCAGTCTAGTTAAACCCCAGTAGGCCTACTTGATCCTAAACGGGGTAGCTAGGCCTAATTAATCTATAATTTGTAAGCTAAGGGGTCCATCATTTTCGGAAGGGGGGATTTAAAAAAAAGTCGGCGACCCCCCTATTTCGGCAACAAAAATTTTATGACCCCCCACCACCGATAGGCCTACATACATGTAGGGGCCTACACCTCTAGTCACTCATAAGACCCTACCCACTAAACAAGCTAAAATTGTATTGAAATCAGTCTTTTTGTTAATAAACACATCACTATCTGTGGTCATCTTGTGAATGACTCCCTACATTTTGGTCATCAAAAATTTTATGACCCCTCTATTTTTCTTTCCAAACATTTATGACCCCCTGTATATTTGGGACCCCCCTCCGAAGAAAATGTTAGCCCCTAATTAAGGCCTATATAAATATATAATATACATTGTAGTTTGACCTATTTCGGGGGGGGGGGGGGAGGGGCACTCAACATTAATGTCCATGCGGGTATGCTCCCCGGAAAGACCACTGTTTCTGGACCGTGGACCGTGCAGCTCCCAAAGACCCCCTATTTCGACCAATACAGAGCACTGACCCTTGATTGTCAGCTCTAAGAGACCCCTAAATTGCTAATTTTTCACCTTTCTGTTTTGTTTTGTTTTCATGCGATTGTCAACCAGCCAAGAAAGACCCTAGTCCTGCCAGCAAGACTTCAGTCTTTATCATAAACATAATGACATCTACTAACCAGAAGTCTTGCAGCGGTACATAGGGATGCACTGTACGTTTAAGAAATCCAAACTTCAAGCATCAAGAAATATACCTTGTATTTGTCAGTTTTACCTCAGAGATGCTGTAGACCCTCTCTACACAGTGTAGAAACATCACAAGTAGAATGCTGCTCAATATGATAAATCCAAATCATGAAAATCAAGACATTTTGCAGAGCAATATTTTGACCACTTTTGCACTAAGTAAATTACTCCCATGAAGATTGCAGGTTTTGCCAACCCTGGGAATTTTGAACCCACCCAAAAGATGAGATCAATGTTGATCAATTACCTCAACTTTGGGAGTATAGACTAGTACAATGGGATTAAAATCAGCACGCCTAAACCCTGGTACAATGGGATTAAAATCGTCAGTGCATGCCCAAACTGTCCTTGAGAGAGTTCCTCAGCTGCATCCTTAGAGCCCAAAATGAGCCCACATATTGTGATGTTTCTTATTTGTGGAAAAGATGATAATAGAGTGAACTGTAACTCTAGGTACGACGAGTTACAGTTACTGGAACTAAGAAAGACCCGTGATTTGTATGTTACTGACCCGGTTTCTGACTTTCTGAATCTCCGACTTTTATTTATAGATAGGTCTAGATTTTATTAGAACTAAATGTTTGCACTTGCACCTCTTCCGTACAATCTTTCATTCACTGAATTGATTTCAATTTCTTTACCGGTATCATTTAAGGGGGTACTACACCCCTGCCCAATTTTATGCCTATTTTTGCATTTTTCTCAAAATTTATAGCGCATTGGTGACAAGTAAGATATGTATATTATAGGGGCAAGGACTACAGCTACTGCACTGGAAAATTTATTTCAACACAGACAACAGTTGTGGAGTTACAGTCAAAAATGAGGGAAAACCAATATTTGATCAATACATCAATAACTACTTGCCTTGAGTTGTTGAATTTTTAGTGTAGTAGCTGTAGTCCTTGCCCCTATAATATACATATCTTATTTGTCACCAATGTGCTATAATTTTTGAGAAAAATGCAAAAATAGGCACAAAATTGACCAGGGGTGTAGGACCCCCTTAATACAACTTACGCAAGAAACGCTCTGATTAAAAAAGGCATGCTCTCATGCCTTTGTCATCAATTATAATGCAGCCACAAACTGTTCATTTTGACGTATATTTTGACAGAAATGGAGCCTGATGAAGAGTTACCAGATTGTTGTTTTGTGGAGGATCCTGCAGTTGTCTTGGATGGCATTGCTATAATTGCTAATATGTCCCAACCAGGGAGAGCAAACGAGGTAAGTGTGTTCCACAAGGGTCCATTGTAGGACCTTCTTTGTAATGATTTTTTCTGAAAAGTTAATGAATTATTTCTAGCTATAAAAGATACACGCTGCGCCAAACAAAACCAAAGTTAAAACAACACCGCTTAAACGAAGGAGATCATAGGTCAGGTTATATAGGTCACCTGGTTGAGGTCAAATTTTGGCATCCACTTTGAACAAATGTGAAATATCAACATAAATGAGGCATCAGTTGTGATATTTGGACTATAGAAATATCTTTTACTGGATATATAATGCTATGATGGACAGAGTAACATTTCTTGGGAATGGATGTAAATGGTTAGATTGTCTAGTTGAAATGGATTGGACAAAAAAAAAGGTAAACTTGGTACCAAAATCACAAAAATGAAGCTT